>NW_020173037.1:4519117-4537151 GCF_003031525.2 Neophocaena asiaeorientalis asiaeorientalis
GGAAGGAGGGGGGGTGGGCGTGTCTGTGCTCCAACCAAGCTCATCTTTAAAGGCAACACCGTGTCGTGGGCAGGAACCATCCTGAAGCTTTTCCAGCAGAGCTAGATTTCTCAGCACCCCGGCCTCCTCCCCACCCCCGTGTCCCCAACCAAAGAGCACTTTGGCCTGGGAGCCTGAAACCTGAAGAGGCTGAGTCCGGAGAGAACTGACCCCCCCACCCGGAGGCTGCCCCGCGTTGCCCAGGAGGCGGCTGTGGGAGCCCAGCTGCGAAGGCGGGCAGCTTGCTTCTCATCCTGGGAGCGATGGGGGCCCGTGAACGTCTAAGCAGGAAGGCGATGCGAAGAGATCCGGACGCCCTGCGTTGCCCCAGGCACAGCAGTTTAGAGGAGGGACCGCGGCTGGAGCCCGGGGTCCCGGGAGGGGGGTGGGCCGAACGGAGCCCCGCCCATCTCAGGTGTGCAGGAGCGGAAAGCGAAGGCGACGCCCGGTGTCTGGATGGGCAGCCGAGCGCCTGGCCCCGTGGACGCCGGGATTGGGGGCCGCGGGGGTCGGTTTTGCTGTGGGGATTGAAGTGTGGGACACCCAGCTGGACATGTCCCAGTGGGCCAGGGACTTCACTGCGGTGCCTGGGCTTGGAAGCGCGGCGCGAGCTGAGAGGCCCCAAGTCCTTCCCCGCTGTCACTCTGACCCAAGTCGAACACTGTCTCAAGACGAATGACCTTGTAGCTGCCGAACTAGCCTTGGGCTTCAGCTCTGCTTCTTCCAGAGCCCGTCTGTCACACAGCAGCCAGAGAGCTGCTCTAAGACCTCTTTTTTTTTTTTTTAATTTTATTTATTTAGTTTTGGCTGTGTTGGGTCTTCGTTGCTGCGCACGGGCTTTCTCTAGTTGCGGTGAGCGGGGCTACTCTTCGTTGCGGTGCGTGGGCTTCTCACTGCGGTGGCTTCTCTTGCTGCGGAGCACGGGCTCTAGGCGCGCGGCTTCAGTAGTTGTGGCTCGTGGGCTCTAAAGCACAGGCTCAGTAGTTGTGGCATATGGGCTTCAATAGTTGTGGCCTGCAGTCTTCAGTAGCTGTGGCTTGCGGCCTTCAGTACTTGTGGCTCGTGGGCTCTAGAGCACAGGCTCAGTAGTTGTGGCACGCAGGCTTCAGTAGTTGTGGCTCACAGGCTTCAGTACTTGTGGCTTGTGGGCTCTAGAGCACAGGTTCAGTAGTTGTGGCTCGTGGGCTTCAATAGTTGTGGCTCACGGGCTCTAGAGTGCAGACTCAGTAGTTGTATCGCAGGCTCAGTAGTTGTAGCTTGTGGGCTCTGGAGAGCAGGCTCAGTAGTTGTGGCGCACGGGCTTCGGTGCTCCACGGCATGTGGGATCTTCTTGGAACAGGGCTCGAACCCGTCTCCCCCGCACTGGCAGGTGGATTCTTAACCACTGCGTCACCAGGGGAACCCCTAAGACATAAGTCTTAACTCTCTAATACAGTCTGATCGGTCAAACTTCATATTTCCTTGTTGTAATTTGTGTTTATTTAATATAGATGAGGTCATGCATCTTTTCCTATATTCCTTCTTTGTTTGCAGTTTATTTTTCTGGGAACTGTTTCTTTAAGCTTTTTACCCATTTTTTGTTATTAGTTCGTCATTATCCATCCCTTCTAATTATTCTTTTCATTACACGTTAGGTTTGTACCGTATGTGCTGTTTTGTACGTATTGAACTGAATATTACAGCTTTTCATTTTATCGAAAACTCTCCATAAACATGTATGTACCTATTACAATATAATATTCTATTCCTGTGACTGTATCGTGATTTCCTTACCATTCCCTGGTAGATGAACATTTGGAGAATCTCTACTTTTTCACTAATGTAAGTAACAATACAAAACATTTCTGTGGACAAAACTTTACTTTCTGCATGTATGTCCTTAGGCCCCAGTAGCCAGATAAAAGGTCAGAGTAGGAATGCTTCTGAGTCACTTGACAGTCACAGCTTGTTTTCACTGAGCAGAATTGCACGTTTGTGCCCAGTGACTTGTTCCTCAGCTGGAGGTGTGTGGGGCATACCCAGTCAGGCCACATTCCTCCTCAGAGGCAGCACTGATCCGGCCATCACACATCCTCTCTCCTGCAAAAGACTGGACAGAAGTGCCAATGGCTTTCCTCTTGTTTCTCCATCCCTGGCATAAGTTGAGAACGTTCTGCTTCCTTCTTCTCCTTCCAGGGTGATAAGCATGGTTCGTTAGCTGCAGATCAGGGGTAGGTCATCTAAATATTTATTTATTTATATGTTTGGCTGCACTGGGTCTTTGTTGCGGCACACAGATCTTTAGTTGCAGCATACGAACTCTTAGTTGCAGCATGCATGCGGGGTCTAGTTCCCTGACCAGGGATCATACCCGGGACCCCTTCATCAGGAGCACTTAGTCTTAGCCACTGGACCACCAGGGATATCCAGGGGTAGGTCATCTAGATGACAGTTAGTAGCAGTGAAATTGATGCAGAAGAGGGGAGAATAAGCAAAGGAGATTTCTAATCTTAGTGTAGGTTCTTGACTGCCCTGTCCTGGGGGTACAGAGTGGGGAGTCCCCTCCCTGACTGGTGGCGGGCATCCCTGTACAGCCTCAGGCAGCTGGTATCAGGGAGCCCCGTCAGCGGATGCAGAGTCTGGATCCAGCTTCTCCTAAGGGTGGCGGCAGCCACTCAGCAGAGGGGAAGCAGTGTGCCTGAGGCTGCATTCGGACACCTGTGGGCAGCCTCCCACCTACAGCCCCTCGGCTCTAAGAGAGCAGCCCTTCTGTCAGTTCACCATGATGAACCAGGTCTGGATGTGGGTCTTCTTGTTATGAATAGTAGCGGTATTAATATTAGTCATAGTGATCGTTCATCTCCATCATGCACTGAGCAGCCTTGCATTCTCCTTTTCAGTCTCATCTGGACTCTACCAGGTTGATGCTATTCTTATCGCCACTTTGCAGAGTGGAAAACTTGAGATGTTGAGAACAAACTTGCCCCCGTTTTATATAAAATCCAAGATGACTCATCGTAAGTCTCTGATCCACAGTCACAACTGTCCAACTGTCTTCTGAGCCATCATTGGTCTACTTCCTTCTAATCCCTACTTGTGTGTTCACGTCAAGGCCAGGTTTATTTGAGGGTGGACTGAGGAGTGGCCCGGGGTGGAAGTGATGCGGGAGGAGGCCTTGACCACTGCCTAGTGTGGTTTGGTCCCCCAGGTGTGCCTGGGCGTCCCCACGCAGGGTGCCCGAAGCGTTTCCTTGGTCGTCAGCACACCGCGCAGGGGCGGGTGATGGGCGTCGCCCGCTCTCCCTGTGGCCAGCATCCTTTACCACCTCTGCTCCTGCTATCCTACAACTGGAAGCGCCCAGTTTTATTTTTCAATGGTGATGAAATACACATAACATACATTGCATCCATTTTTTAGTGCACGGTTCAGTGGCATGAAGGACATTCATGTTGTGCGGTCATCACCACCAGCATCTCCAGAACCCTTTTCATCTTGCAGAACTGACACTGTGTACCCGTTAGGTCTCCATCCTCCCTCCCACCAGCCCTTGGCAACCACCCTTCTACTGTCTGTCTCTGTGAATCTGATACTCCAAGTACCTCGTATGAGTGCAGTCATACAGTATTTGCCCTTTTGCGACTGGTTTATTTCTCTTAGCATATTGTCCTTAAAGTTCATCGATGTTGTAGCCTGTGTTAGAATTCCATTCCTTTTTATGGCTGAATAATGTGCCATTGCTTGCAGAGACCACATTTTATTTTTTTTATTCATCCATTGATGGACACTTGAGTTGTTTCCACTTTCTGCTTTTGTGAAGAATGCTCGTATGAACAGGGGTGTGCAAATATCTGTTAGAGAGTGTACACGTGCGTACTTTCAGTTGTTTGCGGTATGCACCCAGGGGTGGAATTGATGGGTCGCATGGTAATCCGATGTTGAATTTTTTGAGAATCACTCATTCTGGTCTCCGCAGTGGCTGCACCAGTTTACATTCCCACCAGCAGTGCACGAGGGTGCTAATTTCTCCACTTCCTCAACAACACTGTTTATTTTCTGGTTTTTTGCTTTGTTTGTTTGTTTGTTTCTATAACAGCCATCCTAATGGACGTGAACTGGTCCAATAAGTTTTTGCGAGAGAAAGTCTATGAGAATTTGTTGACAAATGGTTCTTCCTTTGCCGCTAATGAAGGTAAACCTCTTTCATGGAAACTTACCGGTTTAAATATGATTATTCAGTGCAGTTTTCTATGTGGAAATCACGTCTCCCCGAGGCTCTGTGGGTCCTTGCATGCTTTTGGATTGATTGAATTTTGATCCGTCACAAAAACCTCACCAGCCCTAAGTTTGTACGTGTCAAGCTCTGCCCTCATCTTTCAGCTATGAAGGTATTACAGATTGCAGGCTTTAACATGGCCACTTTTTAAATGATCTAGTTATTATTTCTCCTTTCTCTCCTTTTTCCTGATGTCAGCTTGCAAACACTCTACTGTTTGTAGCTCTTTTTTTTTATTTATTTATTTTGCGGTACGCGGGCTTCTCACTGCTGTGGCCTCTCCCGTTGCGGAGCACAGGTTCTGGACGCGTAGGTCCAGCGGCCATGGCTCACGGGCCCAGCCGCTCCGCGGCATGTGGGATCCTCCCGGACCGGGGCACGAACCCGCGTCCCCCGCATCAGCAGGCGGACTCTCAACCACTGCGCCACCAGGGAAGCCCATGTTTGTAGCTCTTTTTAAAGGGAGAAGCTAGTATAGATAAATAGTTAAGAGGACAGGAGGTGGGACCAGCCAGATTTGGATTCAAATCCAAGTCTATCTAGGAAAAGTTTTTACTTCTCCAAGACTCAGCTTTCTCATCTTTACTATGAACATTGGCTACTTTCATAGGCTTGTTTTAGGGCTTATAAATGCCTGTCAAGATGCCTGGGCAGGGTAGGCAGCCAGTACGTGGGGGCTGTCATCATCATCGTCATCGTCACTGTCACCACCATCACCACCACCATCGTCATCAAAGCAATAAACTCCATTATTTCTTAGAAGTTTTGCTTTGAAAAGAGGAATAAAGAAGAATATTTTAATAACCCAATAAAGCTAAAACATACTAGGAAATTTGACCTCCAAACACAGCAAGGAATGAGCTCTATGCCACCCCTTCCTCTATCCAAATTATGGATTAAAGAGTGTAGGGATCCAGTATGGAGGATCAATGAATATTAATAGATAGAAAAGTACATCTATAGAAACTACCAAGTACTACAAAACAAATGCTATCGTATTTGGAATACCGAGGAGGTGTGTTCTTACTTTAAACTCCCTGTTTTTTTTTACATTTTATTTTTGTGTTGTAATTAAATGGTCTTTTTAGGTCAGTTTGGGATTGACCCCAGGGGTGATAGAGAGGACCTTTCAGAGAGGCTTGAGACCCCATCAGAGACACTGTAGGTTTAACCCATTTGTTTGGTTCCAACTTATTAATATTAGCATTATTATTATTTTGTAAGCTTCCTAAGGCTTTTGAAAGTAATTAATTATTTGAATTCTACTTTCCCCAAGTGTAGGAAGGAAATACGTATCTAGAGAGTGAGGCAAACAATGCCTAATGGAACACGTAGAACCACAAGAAAAACAAAATTTAGTCTTTCCTGCTTTCTGGCAGGTTTCTTGTTCAATCTCTCTCACTGCTTGTCTAAGTGACGAATGTTTTCCAGCTGGCCAATTCTAAGACAGATTGGGTTTTCGGTTCCAGTTTCTCATTCAGGCTGGAATTTCCTGGGGCAGATTTTAGCTTTGCTTGAGAGATCACATCGAGTCCCTCAATTAGGTTCCTTTATGCCTTTATTCCCTCCGTCGTCTGACTCACATGTGGGTTCTTCTCATTAAAATTTAAAAAATCACTCACTAAGCAAGATAGCCTGTTACTTGCCCGTTTCTCAGAACAGCGGTAGGAATTCGGGTGAACACAGAACGCTAAAGCAAGATTCACATGGCAAGGTCATCCATGCAAACACTCCGTGGTGTGTCCAGAGCATCCTTCGTGGTCCTTGGTGACACCTGTGGGGTCCGTGCACTGAGCGCGTGCGTGGGAACAGGCTTGTTGCTCATAGCCTCAGCCCCGGATGGAGGGAGCCTGCTGGAGGCTGGGGCAGGCTGGGTGGAATGCCGGGCTCACAGCTTTAATTGGGCTTCTGGGAAAAACAGAAAAAGATGCGTGACCTCTGTGGCCATTGCTAGCAGGGAAAGTCACTTGCAAGGAGGATTATTTGAGTCCGCCTTGGTCTGTAAAACTTGACTGAGATTTCTTCTCCAGCATCGTATTCCACATAAAAGAAGTCTGTCTTGTATATACCCAACGGTCGTTGGTGTTAGGTATTTCCTGCCCCAAGCATCGCCATCCTGCGAGCCCCAGATGGTCCCTGGCAACTCCCTTCTCAGTAAACGTATTTGATGACCAGAGAGGAGGGTCCTGGGTTGCCTTCCTCAGGGCAGTGCGGCAGGGGTGCGCGTAGATGTCTGTGGAGGCCGCTCCCAAGTCCTCATCTGGGGAACGGGAACACAGACTTTCTACTTAAACGTCGATATTGGAGAGGGAATTTAAAGGAGTATGCTCACCTCAGATGCTTCTGGAAACTTTGTTCTGCTTTAACGTTTCTGACCTCATATCCCAGGAAATATCCATCTGCAAAGCATTTTGCGTTCTGTCTCCACCCTGCCCATCATAAGTGTGTGCGTATGTAAGTGTGCGTGTTGGGGGGTTGGGTAGAAAATGATAGGCAGAGGAAGCAGAAGGATAATGCTTTATGGAATGCTGGGCTCTGAAAACTTCCCAGAAGTTTGTATGCATCTGCGTGGTGTGCATGCATGTGGGTGGGTGTAAAATCACGTGTGTGGATACTGACGTACTGAACAATAGACACACACTGGCAACGCTGCCACAGAGAGGGAGTGTCCGTGGTGATCCTCCGAGGTGCCCCACCAGCTGGGAGTCTCAGATGCCGGGGACAGATGCCGTGCACCCACCAACCGGTGAGGCTGGGTCTCTTCCCCTTGGAGGAGGCAGTGCCTGTGGGCCCCTGAGGGTGCGTCCGTGGGAAGGTTGGCGCGTCGCCTTCACCCCAGCAGTGGGAGAGGCAGAATCCCCAGTATTTGGGGGTCAGAGTGGTCACACGTGTGTTTCCAGCCCTTCAGGTCCCCGGCTGGGAAGCTGATTGGTGGGCGCCCGATGGTCATGCCTTTCCTTCTCACAGCACATTTGAAAGACCTCCCTGGAGGATGGCCATGAGGCTGGGGGGTGGCTTATTTCGCACCTGACAAGATGAGGTTGGCCTCTAACTCAGAAAGCATCATTTAAAAAAATATATATATTTATTTATTTTTGGCTGTGTTGGGTCTTCGTTGCTGCGTGCAGGCTTTCTCTAGTTGCGGCCAGCAGGGGCTACTCTTGGTTGCGGTGTGCGGGCTTCTCATTGTGGTGGCTTCTCTTGTTGTGGAGCACGGGCTCTAGGCATGCGGGCTTCAGTAATTGTGGCACATGGGCTCAGTAGTTGTGGCTCGTGGGCTCAGTAGTTGTGGCTCACGGGCTCTAGAGTGCAGGCTTAGTAGTTGCGGCGCACAGGCTTAGTTGCTCCGCGGCATGTGGGATCTTCCCGGACCAGGGCTCGAACCCGTGTCCCCTGCATTGGCAGGCAGGTTCTCAACCACTGCGCCACCGGGGAAGCCCAGGAAGCGTCATTTTTAATATCTCCTCTGTGCCTAGAACTTTCACTGGGTACTAGATGCCTGGGATTTCACCAGAAGCCGCTGTGTTACTGGCTCAGGTTGGGATCCCAGTGGGTCACTCACTTACCTAGTAGTTCCTGTCTGTCCTCCCAGGACAGCAGTGCATGCGTGTACATGCACACATGCACACACACACATGCACGTAGAAACATCAAACAGAGAATATGTCACCATATGTTTCCACTGAAGGTACAAAAAGAGGAACTAGGAAATGTACGCCCGCCACGCGATTTGGGCTGAAGAGCTCAAGAAACGACAAGCACATGTAACCCTAAATCAGGTAGCTTTAAACCAGGAGTACAGACACTTCACTAAAGTTATCTCCTTGTATGATTTTTCTCATTTTAGGTAATAGGGCTGCTTTTCTACTTCAAATACCCAGTAGCTTCACACACAGACTCTCTAATACAGAGTTGGAAATTAGCACATGGAGACGAGACATTTTTAGTTCTTCTTTAGTGCTGGCAGGTGGTTTAGAAAGTCAAGGTTTTCTCGTGTTTGTGCATCACTGAGCCTGATGCTGGCATGATGCTGGCGTGGCCCAAGAGGTAGAGAATCCCCTCAGATTATTTAAAGCTGAAAGATTCAATCCAGTTTCCTAAGCCCCCTAAGTAGCGGCCCGGCCCCAGAACCACGATGTGGAGAAAGCGCTTCCGGATTCCCTGCCTCTGAGCTGTAAGGTTGGAGTCCTTCTCCCTTAGTTACAAGAAAAACAAAAGCTCAGGACACACGTTCTGAGCTGCTGATGTACGAGGACTAGCCCGCATCCCCGTTATCTGGCCCATCACCTCCCCAGCTTCAGCATGGCACCCGCCTCTCCCCACCTGGGCTTTTTCCTGCTGGCTCTGCCCATCTTTGCTCCTTCTTTTTCTTCAGCTGAGTTGTTGGGGAATTCCTTTCCCCAGCGTTAGGAGGACAACAGTCCATCTACTCGTGGTGTTGAGACCGAGATTTCATTCCAATCTGTCTAGAACTTTAAATCCTAAAATAGCTGAAGTTGAAAAGCATTGGATCTACCACAGTTCTTCTCCAAGTTCGGTGTGCATACAGATCACCCAGAGAGCTTGTTAAAATCCGGGTTCTGATCGAATAAATCAGGGTCAGAATCAAGCTCCCGGAAGGTGATGAGGGACAAGGGCCATTCTCCACCCAGACTGCAGGTCACAGCCACCTAGGGAGGCCTCATTCCTAGAGTTCCATGTTTAGGTGATTTAGGATGAGACCCGGGTTAAGATAAGGTGCCCGGTACACAGCCAGAGTTAAGAAACACTGGTGTAAGGGTTTAAACTTCATTTAATGGCTAAATACACAGAAGGGAAATTGAAGTCACTTCCAAACCATTGCCCTAACCTGTGGTGTGACCCTAGGAAAGTAATTTCCTTTTAGCCCCATCAAATTTCCAAAGGGAAAGATATTTATTGCTTTTTTCTTGCAATATATATAGGGCTATTTGAATGAAAGAATATTGTCCTGCTTAATTTTAGCCTGGTTATTTTCATTCTGACAGAGCCTTAACCTCATTCAAGCCCAGAATAGATCATCATCCATCTTATTTCTCTCTTTTGAGTCATAGGGCAAAATGGGCTTTACACCTTCTTTGCTCAGTTTAGCTTCTTCTAGACCAAGAAATCAAAATGGGGCAAGTTGCCCCCAAGGGAGTGAAAATTGGTTCTTGGCAGATGGGAAAATCTTAGATATTACGATAGTTTGTGGCCCTCCAGAGCTCAGGCCTACCTGACAAAATCCTATTTCTTTGTATTTAATTTAAAATTTTTTATTTAATTAAAACTTTCTCCTTAGGAGATGATAATGGAAAAAGGTTGAGAAACCCTGTTCTAGACAAAGACAATCCAAACCAAGCTTGTATGTCCTTCCTGAGATGGATATCCTGAGCTCTGCCTGGGGAAGGTTTGTGGTAGCTTTTCTGAGAGGTGAAATTTGGGCTTAACAACAATGAATTCCAGGAGGAAACTTCAAAAGCATTTTTTTCTCTTCTCAGTAAACTAATATTCTCTCGATGAAAAATCTGAGTTCCAGAAGCATCTAGTTATGAGCTCTCTTGCCGATGGAACATTCTGGAATGTGACCTGGTGGTCAGACACTCCTGGGTGTCAGTCCTGGCTCTCTCCTTCCCTCCTGGCTTGCATCAGGTTCTTGTACCTCTCTAAGCTTCATTTGCATGCGTACAATGGAAATAAAACTTACCGGATGGAGTTGTTATTCAGATGAAACGTGAATTGGGTGTAATGGATGTAGAACAGTATCTGGTACGTAAAAAGTGCTCCATTAGTGGTGGGAGAAGTAGTGGTTATTAATGTCTAACTATCCATCTATACATCTACCTACCTACCTATCAATCAGCCACCTACCTGTTACCATCATCATCTAAGTGAAATATCTGTGGGCACAAAGCAATCTCCTGAAACAGACTGTGTCCTCACCACACTGGAGCGACTCCACATAACTCCTTCACAGATCAGCCTTTCTTTTTTTATTTTATTTTTATTTTTGCTGTGTTGGGTCTTCGTTTCTGTGCGAGGGCTTTCTCTAGTTGCGGTGAGCGGGGGCCCCTCTTCATCGCGGTACGCGGGCCTCTCACTGTCGCGACCTCTCTTGTTGCGGAGCACAGGCTCCAGACGCGCAGGCTCGGTAGTTGTGGCTCACGGGCCTAGTTGCTCCGCGGTATGTGGGATCCTCCCAGACCAGGGCTCGAACCCGCGTCCCCTGCATTGGCAGGCAGATTCTCAACCACTGCGCCACCAGGGGAGCCCTCAGATCAGCCTTTCTGAGCTAATGGGATTAACGGATATACACTACTATATATAAAGTAGACAAAGAACAAGGACCGACTGTAGAGCACAAGGAGCTATACTCAGTATCTTGTAATAACCTGTGATGGAAAAGAACCTGAAAAAGAATACATATATACCTATGTATAACTGAATCACTTTGCTCTACACCTGAAACATTGTAAGTCAACCATAATTTAGTTAAAAAGAAAGTAGGAGGCGAGCGCTCCCCTCTCCCCGGGTGCCCGAGGATGGCTAAGCCTGGGGGGATGCATTTATGCAACAGCTCTTTCTGCAGTGCTGACAGCGGTTAGACTAAGTGGCCTGGAGAAGCAAGCACGTATTCGTGCAAGCGAAGTTGATCCTAGATCCCGTTAGCCGAAGTGGCCTATGATTTCTTCCTGCTGTTGCGAAATAGAGAAACAGAGTTGGATTTACTTTAGCCAAAGTAAATACAACAACCAAAAAAAAAAAGATTAAGGTTTTAAAAAGAAAGAAAGAGGGCTTCCCTGGTGGCGCAGTGGTTGAGAGTCCGCCTGCCGATGCAGGGGACACCGGTTCGTGCCCCGGTCCGGGAAGATCCCACATGCCGTGGAGCGGCTAAGCCCGTGAGCCATGGCCACTGGGCCTGCACGTCCGGAGCCTGTGCTCCGCAACGGGAGAGGCCACAACAGGGAAAGGCCCGCGTACCGCAAAAAAAAAAAAAAAACCAAGAAAGAAAAATGCATATAGACCAGGGAAATAATACTTTTTATATAAGAAGAGAATTGTAGTCTTTTGTGACCTCAAAACCAGCCCTCTCCGAAAGCTCTTGTTCCGCTCTCATATCTACTGTTTATTCCACTTGGCAAGCACTGTTGTTTAGAAACTTGCTCTCGGTGAACGCTGTTATTATTGTTTGGCATACGAGCCCCTCAAAGCACTGTGACGTGGAAAAGAAAGCCAAGCTAAGCTGGGCTTGCCGCAAGTCTGTTATTGTCTCAGAGAATCACGTTCAAAAATGCATTCGGGCTTGTGTAAATGCAGAACTCGGGTGAGTGTGATAAAAGCCTTACCCACAAGTTCCCAGGACACTTTTATTTATTTATTTATTTTTAATTAATTTATTTATTTGTGGCTGCACTGGGTCTTCGTTGCGGTGCGCGGGCTTCCCATTGTGGTGGCTTCTCTTGTTGCGGAGCACGGGCTCTAGGCGCACGGGCTTCAGTAGTTGCGGCTCGTGGGCTCAGTAGTTGTGACACGTGGACGTGTTGGGATTGCAGCCAGCTTCGGCTCTTCCCGGTTCCTGGCCCAGTTTGTCTAGAATCATTGGGATGTTACATGCGGGCTCAAGAACAGGAGTGTGCCCTAAGGGGTTTACATTCCTGCAATGCCCAGGTAAGCAGGGGGCCCTGGGACCACACACACTGGAGGAGAAGGAGGGTCAGGGAAGGCCTCTCAGCGGAAGGGCCGTCTCCCCTGAGACCTGCGGGATGAACTGCCCTGCGACAGGGACTGCAGGAGCCAGGACCCTGGAGGGAGGCAGTGGTGGAAGGTGGAGGATAATGGACCAGTCACCCAGGGCCTTGGAAGCAGCGCTAAGGGGTTCAGACGTTATCTGGAGGCTAGTTTTATGCAGGGAGTGACCTGGGTGGTCTTGCACAAAGGATTAAGGTATTCCTGTCGAGGGATGCTCTGTGAGGCTGGCCCAGCCATCCAGGCAGGGGCTGGACCCCGAGTCCACTCAGCAGGTGTCGCGTGGCCTGGGTCTTCTCCACCCTACCGGCCCAGCCTGCGTGCCACACACGTTATTCTTGGTCATAGTCAAGGTGTACGTTGTCACATTGTCGTTTCTACTAAAGAAGATGCTCAGACCTCTTCTATGCTTTCGGATTTATGATGTTACCTGTTCAAGACTCTTTGGGGCGAGTCACAGGCGAGCCCCTGGGCTGCCAGGACTTTGGGACTGAGCTGCTGTATTCTGATTATTATATGGCAGATTTTCTGGCCACAGAACTAGCAGCTGGCAAATTCCTGCGGCAGAGAGCAAACAGCGTAGCATCCTGGTAATATTAAAAACCCAGCACGCTTACCAAAGAACTTTCTTCGGCTCTGAGAGGAGAGGAGTGACATGGCTGAAGCTTCCAGTAGATACACGTGAGAACAGAAAAGATGTAAGGTGGCTTCTCCCTGGTGGTGTTTGCTGTCTGGATGGCAGGACAGCAGTAAGCACCTTAACCAGCTTCAAAATAATGGCAAAGCTGTGGTCAGTAGGTGCAAATGGTTTTTGTACAAATTGACCATTGATGGTGGGTGTAGAGTGAAATTATCCGAGAGGAGTTCAGGGAAGGCCCTCTGGCCAGAAGGAAGCCTAGTGATTGGCCGAGAGGGGAAGCAAGGCGTTCCAGGCGGAGGTCAGGAGAAGCACCCCCCATAGCAAGGAGCTAGAAAGCTTTTGCTGAGCCACAGGGCCTGGCTGAAACAGTGGCGTTTGACTGAGCCAGGAGGATGCTGTTGAGGATGGGGTGTGGGGGTACTCAGGTCCTCCACGCTGAGCCACCTGGAATTCAAGGTAGAATCCGCAGAATACATTCATTCCTGTGTGACACAGTCCTAATTAGTTTTCCCTCTAACTGCTCACCAGACACAGCTACTTGGTTCCTCCCTCCCTCCCTCCTTCCCTTCTTTCCTTCCTTCCTTCCTTCCTTCCTACCTTTCCTCCTTCCCTCTTGATTCTTATCGTTATAATTTGGTAATGTTTTCCTTAATAATCCTAATTTGATTCCTTAAAAACCCGATTTCCTAGCAAGCGAGGGGTAGCAGTTTCACCTCCCCTGTTTTATCATTTTATCCCTGCTTCTCTCCTGCTGGCAGCTTTATGTCTGGGTGACTCTGCTCTTCCTGGAGGGACTGTGCAGAGAGAGCTTAGAGCCCGGGTCCTGTGGGCAGTCGACTGACCCGACAGCAAGGATGCTGCTGACCGGGGACAGCCTGTTCTTGACACCGCAATAATGTATTTGTGTTGGTACGGCACTTCCCTGGCTCTCTTTCCTCGTTTGAAAAACTGGGATACAAACATCTGTGTATCTACATGCAGGAATTTAGTAGGATCTGAAAAAAAGTCTCCACGCATTTAAAAAAGGATGAGACATATAGCTATTTAAATAACCATGTTGAGAGTGATTACCATCGTTGGAGGTTTGGGGGCAGCTATTTTAGAAAGGACTCAAAATGGCGATTGTAATTTACCCACTGTTTGAAATTTTTGAATGATCGGAATATCGTACATGAAAGGATTTCAGGAACTCAGAAGTTTTCTGGTTTTCCTCCATATGTCCCTATATGGGCCTAAATGGAACATCTAAAGGAGAGCCTTCTTCTGTTTCCAGATCGCGGAGGGAATGGCGTACATTGAGAGGAAGAACTACATCCACAGGGACCTACGAGCCGCTAACGTCCTGGTCTCCGAGGCCCTCATGTGCAAAATCGCAGATTTTGGCCTTGCTCGAGTGATTGAGGATAACGAGTACACAGCCAGGGAAGGTACGTTCCTGGAACGACCCTTAGGTGTTTGGTAATTGGACCGGGGCACGAACCGGCCTCCCCTGCATCGGCAGGCGGACTCCCAACCACTGCGCCACCAGGGAAGCCCGTTTTTGCCTGTTTTTAACAAAGTAATTACAATAGGCATCATTAGAAAAAGAATTCACTCGGTACAATATTCAAAATGTACCATAGTTGCTGTTTGCGGTTTATTCTAATAATTGTTTTGAAAAATTACTCTCTTGATTAGCTCTGCAAGGTACTTGTATAAAATTTACAAATGCTGTCGTTTGTATTTCGATTAAGCAAGGCAAAACAAAATGAGATTTGACAGGATCATGATTCTTTGTTCATGTTACTTGTTAGAGCTTTTCACCAGAACAGTGAAGTATACTTTCCTTAACTATCGAGAAAATATTTGTAACAATAAGTCTATACTCTATATTCTGGCCTTTTAACTACAAATTAAACCATGGAAATTATCACACACACAGAAGTAAATATAACACTACAACAATACACTCCTTTATTTTCCCACCTTCCATATTATATATGTAAACCGAAAAACGCACAGAGTAAATCGTCGAGCTCCTGGCCTGTCATTCTGGGCCCAGCCCTGTCTGGGGCTGCACTGACCTTTCCTGTTGCAGATTCTTCTCTGTTGCTTATGATCTGAGGATTCTGATGGTCTCACTCGTGAAAGTTGAGTGGGTTTTTTTGCAGTGCTTTCTCTCTTCTGAAAGAGCCAGGCACTTTCTTGACATTCCTAAGAATTGTTAAACAAGGATTATTTGAACTACATGTGTGTTATTTCTGGAAGGTACCCACAGAATTTATAGAGGTGACAAACAAATTGAAACTTGATTGATTCGATTTGTCTAGCATCTCCTGCATTCGTCATACTTACGGTAGTTCTCCTGCCTCGAGTTTGTATTCTCTTCGGTGGATTATAATTTATCCTTGGCCTTAATTATCTTCAGCAAAGTGGCAGGTCAAGGAAAATAGTCTGAGGAGAAGTAGCTAAAAGCGCTATTCTAAGTGCTTTCCATACATCATCTCATTTATCTTTGCAATAACCCTGTGTGATAAGTAGTACTATTGTTTCCACCTTATAGATGAGAAAAAAGGAGAGGTTCAGAAGCTTCTGAGGACCCACAGTAAGTGCTAGAGCCAGGACTCAGAGCCAGGACTCCAACCCAGGAGATGTGGCCTCAAAGTGCATGAGTCAGAATTTATTACATCGGTTTTGTAGAATTTGACAGGCCTAGGGTCTCACAGAAATAACCATTCTCACGAGAAACAGGTGGCCTAATGCAGAGAGCTCGGGTCCTAGAACGAAACAGTAGGTCACCTCAGGGCAAAAGTAAGGATATTTACCCTCACTGGTATTTCCTCTGTGCCAAGCATGCAGACCCACCCACTTAACCCTGACGGCAACAGGGGAGGTTCTGCTGTTTACTCATTTCATGGACGGAAGTGCCAAGAAAATGCAGAAACAGTAAGTGTCTTGCCGGGGTCATACCTGGCTGGAAACAGCAGAACCGGGAGTCAAGCCCCTGCAAGCCCTGCTGGACCCCAGGCTCCACCCAGCCACGCCCCATGCATAGGCCCCGCCCCTGGCCCCGCCCCAACCACAGCCCCGCCCTTCCTGGCCCTGCCCTGTGCGCTAGGTCTGGACGTCACAGAAAAGTCTAAAGCAAAGACATAGTGAAGGCAAATGTATTTTAAAAATTCTATAGTAGTTGGTGGAAAGCCCTTGCCTTTCCAGGGTGCAGAAGTGCCCGAGTCCCCTGCTTCCCTTGAGGTGACCCTGCGAGCTCCCCGGGGCCAGGCTTGCCTCCCAATGTGACCCGGCGGCTAAGTCGACCTGAGCCTCACCAGCTTCTCGTGAGAAACCTAGTTTCATCGTCGTCTCACTCTGGGCAGATCATCAACCTACGCAATTCCTAGAAGAGTAGTAGTGTTTGGTCCCGTCAAACGAAAGCTTGGAGTAGCATCTAAAATCCCCGTTGGTACAGGCTTCAAGAGATTTATCCACAAGAATATACACATCGAGATACGTATATTCCGTCTAAACATGCTCTGGGGCATTAGAGAAAATGTGAACACGAAGGATACACGCTCTAGAAGGCTGATGTGTTGGGACAGGTGTACAGGCTAAGAATAGATGCCTTTCCATTCGGTGTCATGTTCTCATGTTTCAAGTGTGCTAGTTGTGATTTCGCTAAGACGATACACAAGAAACTTTGCTTCTTAAGAGGGGAATGCCCGCGAGGGAAACAGAGGGAGGCAAACATTCTTAGTATGACATTTTGTACCATCTCTATTTTCTACTGTGTGTATGTGTTAACCTGTTCAAAATAATTCATTAACATTTTCCCCGCAAAGGAAAGTGTGAGGGTCACACGCCCATGACTCTTTTGTTTCAGCTCAGAGACCCAAGTAAAACACCTGTGTCTTCTGCTCTAGGTGCTAAGTTCCCCATTAAGTGGACAGCTCCGGAAGCAATCAACTTTGGATGTTTCACTATTAAGTCTGACGTGTGGTCCTTTGGAATTCTCCTGTACGAAATCGTCACCTATGGGAAAATTCCCTACCCAGGTATCAGTTACTTACCTATTTCCATTCACTTGGTATATATGAGAAAAAAGCCAAGTGGCACGAGTCATAAAAAGATAAACTTATATCCAAAAGTAAAGTAAGCCCACGGTGCTAGAACTTTATTTTGACTGTCGTTACTGGAAGGTGTCCTAAGATATGCTTAGAAACTTCTCTGCCATCTTGCCTGATTGAGTGCATATTCTTTTGCTTCGCTAATCAATTCCACCCCTTGCTGCCTAGAACGTGCCTGGCACCATCACAAGGATGCATTAGAGGATTAGACACAGGTGCCCCTCCCAAGATAAGGCTTTTACAATTCTTTCTCGGTCAGTTTTGAAACAGAAGTTCACACAAGGGACTTCGGAGTCTCTGCCTCGTCAGGAAATAACCACCTCTGTGTGGGAGTGAAAGATTCTTCAGATCTTTGACTTACTGGACGTGGGGACATCGTTCAGTATTTCCGGATTCCTAACCTCCTCGGAGCCAGATTCTCCCAGCTCTCCCTTTTTCCAGGATCCATGCTGGAATGTGCAAGAAGAGGGATTTTTCCCCAAGCTGTCACATTCTTGTTAATGTTTGGCTTTTAACAAAATTAATGGATACGGCCAATTTTAAATTAAATCTTTAATGTTTAAGTCATTCCCTCGTTCAAAAAATATCTGAGGGAGCCCAGGCACTCACGAGGTGCCCGGATGGAGCAGTCCCAGCGTTTGCCCTTGAGAGCTAATACTTGAGGAGGGAGAGACCGATAACAATCACTAATAATAATCACTGGTAATAGGGCCAGTGCGTAGGATGGGAGGGGCGCCATGGAGGGGGCACGGTGGTGTAGGGATCGGGGGATGGGGCAGGGCTGCAGGTTCTAAACAGTGATCCCAGCAGCAGCAGGGAACTCGGGGACTTGACAGAAGGGCCTGGGTGGCCCACGGGGTCCCGATCAGGGGCTGGAGGCACGGAGCTGGGCGGGAGCGGATGCGAGCCTCAGGGGCCACGCCGGGGCTTCGGCCCCGACTCCAGGAGACCGGAAGCTTTGGGACAGAGCAGTCGCACGGTCTTTGCACTCCTCGTCACCCTCACTGCCCTTCGGGGTTGAGCCGTAGAGAAGCTGGGGCCCGGGGGGCCAGCCGGAGGGGAAGGCCTTCAGTGGTGCCTGCGCAGTGGGCTGACTGTACCGTGAAACCCCGCTGGTGCCCACATTTCATATTCTGACGGCCGCTCTGTTCTAGACACTGAAGTTCGTGAATAGCACCCCTGCAAAATGGGGACAGTATTTCCTGATCAGCCCGGATATCTGACATTATATATCTATAATCTATAACCTATAGAGAAAGA
>NW_020173037.1:4537269-4552024 GCF_003031525.2 Neophocaena asiaeorientalis asiaeorientalis
ATATGACATCTGATCAGATAAACATACAGCCTCACACATGGTGTGTGGTATGTACTGCATGCTCCATAGTGAGGTGCTAGACGAGGCCCTGAGGCTCTGAGAAGGGGACTCTTGCCCAGAACTGCATCACGAGCTCCTGGCAGAGCCGCTGCGGAATCCCGGCCTTCTCAGTCTGACCTGCTGTGCTCAATGCCCACGATTAGAAAATGCTTGGGGTGAAAAACCATAAAAATTATAAAATAACCAGGAGAAAAGCAGTGAGGATCACACACACACACACACACACACACACAAACCTGATAGGACCAACCAGAGAGCATCAATTGGTCTATTCTGCAGTCTCTTGTCCTCTGATAGGACCAGGGATATGTCATCCTTTCGGGAGTTCTGGGTTGATGAGGTTTCCCAGTCACAAGCGTTGTGTGTTATGAGAGCCTCTAGCATTAGGACATGTGAACAGAGCGGACAGTCCTACTTACTTAATTATCAGAGGACTCGATCCATAGAGAGCATGGAAACTGGTGAACATAGACAGTACATGCCAGTTCCATCACTGTTATAAAACTGCTTACGACAGGCCCACTGACAAGTTATCGGAGAATACTTTCTTTACCCGGAAAAGTGCTGGATATGTCTCTTTTTTTTGTGGTTTAGAAGCTATATGCCTAGCTTTGCAAAATAAAAAGGCGCTAAGAGAAAGAAAAGGGGAATAAAAACAGAAAAGAAATAAGAAAGTCTCCTCTAAAATGAACAGAGGAAAACAGAAGACTAAAAGGTGTAGTATATCAAAATGTTACTATCCTTGAGTAATGAAATAACAGGTTACATTATTGTTTTCTTGATAAATTCCTGAAGCGGCTAACTTTTTACAAGTATGTTTTTATTAAATATTTTACTTCTTGTCTAAAAAATATATTTAAAAAATCAGGTAGTGCAAAAGGCTTCTGATGGAAACTTGCCCCCGGGGCCTCACTCTTGTCGGCTCCTGAGACGCACTGGCTTTCAGGAATCTTGGCTATTTATCCTAACATTTGCTGTTCATAGTTCTAAATATTATACGCAGACTGTTATTTCCTAAGGCAAGATTTTCCTCCATTTTAGTTATTATTAAATAAGAATATGGTCACACGGTTCTAAGTCCAAGAGGTACAAAGAGGTGTAAGGTGACAGGTGCGTCTGTCTGCAGCCACGCAACCCCTGCTCCCAAGGCAGCCACTGTTCTCAACTTCTGGTGCATCCGTCAGAGACATCCCAGGAATATCAAGGCGTATATAACTAGAGCTGTACCAAGTACACAGAGTGACTGGATGCCCAAACGGATAGCAGCCACAGAAAACAGACCCTGGGAGTGTGAGAATAAAATGTACAATGCTGTTAATAAACTTATCAAAACTCTGGTCGTCAAATACGAAGTAAGTGCTAGTGGAGCACGAGAGTGTCGTTTCCCATTTGCAGTCCTACTCGTTGAATAGACGCTCTGAACTGGCACAGCTGGCACCACGAACTTCTGTGCACATGGGATGTAATGTAGAAAAGGGCTTTTCTGTCACCTGCTTTTTAGGAAAGGGCTTTGCACCTAGTCGTTGTATTTGGGGCAAATCTCAAAACTCCTTTGTCTTCATTTACTGTTAGTCCATTTCAACCGCATTCTATTGTTATGTTTTTAAATGTGTAGCCCCTAGCTATGAATTTAAATGTGCAGCCCCTAGACCGAAAGCTCTTGCCGTGAAGCGCTCTCTCCTCATGGGTGGGGACATCGAGTGAGTAAATAGATCACGATTGTTGCATGCTCGACTTTGGAGATTGTCTCGTGAAAATTGGAGGCATCAAAGATAATATTCTTCTAGTTCATACCTAGAAGATAGACTCCGCTCCAAATAGGACTTCTTCTGGAGAGACTCGTGCCCTAAATATACTTAAACAGCTAAATAAGTCCAGTTACCAAATTTGTTTATATTACGAATGCTAGTTCACCAAACGTCCTCACCTAGAATTTTAAGCAACGTCTTCCACTGACCTCAGCTTTCCGAGTGGCTGCCCTGAAGGCTGATGGCTTCTGTACCTATCTCCTCCCTAGGATCCCGTTTCCTCTATGGAAGCATTCGAGATCCTTCTTTGTCCCTGAGATTTATGGCCATGTACCTTGGTGTGACATTTCTGTCATTTTTATGTCATGCTCGGTACCTGTTTTATTCTTTTGATTTGGAAACTTGTAGCCGTAGATTTTGGGAAGTTTTCGTATATTGCTGCTTTGAAAATTCGCTCCTTGCCTCTTTCCAAATCACTCACTGGTAGGACAGTAGACCTCCTGGGGTGATCGTCAGAGCCCCCTGTCTACGCTTCTGTCCCTGTCATCCTGTCCTCTGTCCTCCTCTGAGGCTTACCTTCTCCCCCTTGCTTCGGTGAGACGTCTTGTGGGAACAAGGGCCTCTGGACCACCGGGCTCACTGCCAGCATCCTCACCCGGCAGTATCTTCAGGTCTGTTCTCTGGCACTATTTAGTTCCTTCTGAAGAGGATCTTCCAGGCCCTGCCGGTGGGAGCACCGCCTGGCCATCAGCGTTCCGGAGGTGCCCTGGGGAGCGGACGTCAGCGTCTTTCTTTGCTGTTGTTGTGGGTTTTCTTATTGTGGTAAAAGAAACACAGAATAACATTTACCATCGTAACCATTGTTAAGTGTATGGTTTAGTGGCATTAAGTACATTCACAGTGCTGTGCGACCATCACCACTATTCATTTCCAGAACTTTTTCATCTTCCCAAACTGATACTGTGGTCCTTAGGGTCATTAGACACTAAGTCCCCATTCCGCCTGCCCCCCCAGCCCCTGGTCACCTCTGTTCTACCTTCCGTCTCTAGGAATTGCACTGCTCTCGGCGCTCCTGTAAGTGGAATCGTACTGTATGTGTCCTTTTGTGCCGGGTTCATTTCACTCAGGTGCAGCCCGGCTGTGGCCCGGGCCAGGTGCACCTCACTCTCCTTGCTCCCAGTGTCCTCCGCGACCCCTGCACCCCGTCCACTGGGCCTGGAGCTTCTCTCCTTCCATCCCTCCGGCGTTATCCTGGGCACCTGCGAGGCGGGTTCCAGGTCCAGGCCTCCCTGCAGCACCGACCTCAGCCCGAGAGTGCCCCGTCCCAAGACGTGGTGACCAGACATCCACTGCTGACTCCTCTCTGGCGGGCGCTCGGGTCACGTTCCTCCTCTGGGCTCAGACCACTTCTGCCTCTGGCTGACAGGTGTCTCCCGATTACATCAGAGACGCCGTTCTTCTCTTTCGTGTTCTCTTTTTGTTTGGGGATGAATTAAAGGGAAAAAGGGAGGTGGGGCAAAAAGATCCTTCACTATCTTAAAAGCAACACTGTAGTCATATTTGTGTAGCAATTTTCTAAAGAAACTAGAGGGGATCTTTGTGGTTGGGGGTTTGTTTTGCTTCGCTCTTATAAAGAGAAAGGAGGTTTGAAAAAGACGAAGCTTTCGGAAGCATTGTGTCTTCTCTGGCTGCTTCTTGCCAGGTGTATCTGTAGCATGTTAAGCTGTATGTGAACCAGAATCAGGAAACTCACCGTGCTGCCAACGCTCCATCACAAGCAACGCTCAGAAAAAAACAATTTGCCACTGGGCGGGAGCCTGTGGTCCCGGGCCGGCTGTACTTCCTTTGCTCACACATACAGGCTCGCTCTGTCGTTAAAGATTGTCCTGGTTCCTGGAGCGCCCAGGCTTCTGTCTCCTGTCGCTAACCCCCGTCCCTTTTCTCATCTCTGCTCTACTGCGTTCTTCTCCCTCCCTTGCTCCCTCACCAACTTGTAGTCTCTGCCAATTCCTACCGACTCCAGATGTCACCTCCTGCCCACCCCCCAGCTCCGTCTCCTGAGCTGGCTTCCCCACTGGGCTGTGTGCCATTTGAGGACAGGACTCTGCCTTAGTCATCTTTGTACCTCTCAGAGCTTAGTGCCAGCTCATGACCCGTAGGAGGTACTCACTACACGCTTGTCGAAAGGAGGGAGGATGGAATATGAAGTTGCTTGCCTTTAAAGATCACCAGCCAGTGGGTGTTTGCTTTCTTCAACCTCACAACAGACCAGCACCGGGTTTAATCTTAGGGTTCGGTCAAGGTCTCTCTCCTCTCTTTCTTTCTTCCAACAGACTTGTCCATTGATAGCCGTATTTTGTTGGTAGATTTACTTGTACATAAAAAGACAGACTTCAGATTTCCTTCTTTTTATTCCTCTTATCAAGTCAGATTCCCCAGCGTGCCTGGCCTTCCTCTGCATCATTGAGAGAGTTCTTCGGAGTTAGGAGAACATATAAGAACAAGGAAGAAAAAAATCTGCAGTGCAGCAGCGTGGGCCCTAGAAAGGTTTATTTATCTTCTGTGGGCACGTTCTGACCTTTTATGCAACTGGGGCTTCTCCAGGAAGGAGGTGAAAGAGGTATTCCTACCCAGCCTTGCAGGTCCAGCTGATGTTTCCTTTATCCTGGATATTAATCCTCCTGCCAGGACCCCAGAACTTTCCCCAACGCCCATGTAGAAGTAAACACGGATATTTCTTCAGAAATTTATCCAAGTGAGCTTGGCTAGTTACAGAAGCCAGAGCAATGCTGAAGCCACATAATTTATGGAGACCAGGAGCCCAATTAAAGAAAGCGATGCAAATCAGCCCCTTGGCTTCAAGCAATGAGAAGCAAATGAAGTGTTCCAGTTAGAACATTCCCGTTACGCAAATATTTGAAGATGATGTTGCAGAAGTAGCCTTGAGCAAAATTAATTCACCGTGTAAACAACTTTCAAGAGATCTTAACAGTTATAAGGTTGGCTTGGATCTTCCCATTTCAAAAACAAGGGCTCTTCCAAGACAGAAATAATCGTGTCTCTTTTCAGGGGTTTAAATCCAGGCAGGGCCCTTCAGTCACTGTGTCCTTAGAAGAAGAAAGGTTAGTTAAGGGCAAAGGAGTTCAGAGGTCACTGATTATGACCCACAGTAAGAAACAGACAGAAACCCGCTCCATATATAAAACAAAAGTTTCACAACACCACACTGACTTTTGCCATGTACAATGCACTCTGATCTTTTCTATTTCACTCTGTTATATTGGTAACCTATAGTTTTAAATACTGGTAGCTCCCCCAAAATCAATTTAGTGATCCCAAATGGGTGGTGACGTACAATTTGAAAAACACGGATTTGAGAATAAATTCAAAAGAAGGGTCTGTTTCCAATCAAGTCAAAGACGTTTCCCCTAAACTGTCTAGTTATCTTTTAGGATCTTTCCAGTGACCACTAGTGGTAAAATCTATGGCTATGGAAAGGAGATAACTATGGAAAGGGAATGGTTGGGGTGAATGGAGCTCCCCGTGTGCCAGATATTATATGTATTCTACGCGTGAAAATATTCCACAAGAGGTACAGCTCCTCACTAGAGGAGCCCATGTCCCTACAGAATGAGGTAGCCACAAAATAGGCCAAACACCCAGCTGTGGATAAGTCCTGCTAGAACTGCCAAATGAGCATGTCTCGATATCCCACTTTAGCACTGGAGGAAAATGTTATTAAAATGACCTTTTTTGCCTTAAAGCGATTCTCAGTATCAAAGATGGACAGTTCAGCATCTGAACTGCCCTGAGACATGTGACCACAGTAAAAGCCATCCTCCGTGGTCAGCTCTCTTGCAGAGCCCCGTAGGAAGAGCGGGCAGCCTGCTTACCTCGCCGGCTGTTGAGATGTGCTCTTTCCCACAGCCTGGCGGACTCTGCCTCTTACAGTACTGAAGGCCGGGACCATTTGAGGAGTGGGGATTAAACAATTGGTCCTGCTGACTTAAGGATCCTGACTTCTTTAAGTACACTTACGATGAAAAGCTAATTTTGAAAAAGTATCGGTAGGAGATACTGTACGGGAAAATGATCTTTTTGGTATTACAGGTAGAAGCTGGGAAGAAAATACTACAAAAGAAAGTGAGATTAAGTGTTAGGACTGGGCTGTTCATTCACGAGGTCTGTCAAGTCCAGTGTCCTTTTGTCATTAGAACTCACTTTGTCTTCCATTTACCACGGTTGCCTGTTTTCACTTTGGCAACTGAATGGTACCTTGATCGCCTTCGTACTAACATTTATTTCGTCGCTTACAGAAATGTCCTTAGCCTCTGTACCAGTTTTCAGAGCTGCCAGCACAAAATACCACAAACTGAGTGGCTCAAACGACAGAAATTTATTTTCTCCTGGTTCTGGAGGCCGCAAGTCCAAGATCAAGGTGTCGGCAGGCTTGCTTTCTCTCGAGGCTTGTCCTTGGCTTGAGACGGCCGTCTTCTCCACGTGTCTCCCCCGACCTTTCCTAATCTCCTCTTCTTACAAGGACACCAGTCAGAGGCAGTTAGGGACCACCCTAAAGGGTTCATTTTGACTTGATCGCCCCTTTAAAGGCCTTAGCTCTAAATGCAGTCACATTCTGAGGTCCTGGAGGCTAGGAGTGCAACATAGGAGTTTGCAGGGGAGGGTATGGTGGGAACACAGTTCAGCCCATGGCAGCCTCCGAAGCTTTGCTTCAACCACAGATGCAGGAGGTGGGTACCACTGCAGCGCGTGAGCCTGGGTCAGGCTTCTAAATGGTACCTGTGGTTTCTCGGCCTCAGGGAGAACTAACGCCGACGTGATGACCGCCCTGTCGCAGGGCTACAGGATGCCCCGCATGGAGAACTGCCCGGACGAGCTCTACGACATCATGAAAATGTGCTGGAAAGAAAAGGCTGAGGAGAGGCCCACGTTCGACTACCTGCAGAGCGTCCTGGACGACTTCTACACGGCCACGGAGGGCCAGTACCAGCAGCAGCCTTAGGGCGCAAGGGACTCAGGCCACTCACGGGACGGCTGCCTCCTTAGGAAGGAAAACGTAACAATCCCTGCTCACTAGTTATTTCCTGGGCTGGGGTCACCGGCCACCCCTGCTTCCCACACACAAGGCTAACACTCAGGAAGAACACCCCCCATGGGAAAGGATTCTGCTCGCAAGGGCCACTGCCCACCAGTGCGTGGCCTGGCCTGCTCCCCGTGGGCAGTCCGGCCTCGCTAGACCAACCCCTGGACACGGGCTTCTGAGAAGACAACACCTGTCCCACCAAAAGTGCACCCATATCGGCCTCGTGTTTACAAGGGGGTGTGTGACTCAGAGGTTCAGAGGCCATTTCAGTAAATCCCAGACAGGAGCACAGCTAAACTCATTTATGAAAGTAAAATAACCATATGCCTTTCACGACGCTTCTTTGTATTTTCTCTATGCTTTAGCTTCTTTGTTTAAAAAAAAAAAAATTTACTAATCCAACCTGTTAGACTTTGCAGGTAAAGTCAGAAGCTTCAGTGTGGTTCCCAGATTTCAGTGATCTCCCACCTCCCGCAATCTGAGACTGTTCAGTTTCCTTTGGTGGAGGCCGCTCAGAACCCCAGCTGGGAAAAGGGGGTCTCTTTCCTTGAAAGTGTCACCTGCAAACAGACAGGGCAGCCGTGTTAAGCGACATGGACCGCCCCCCGCAGCAGCCGGGGTTTGCCCAGACCACCCTGGAAAGGAGCTTTAGAAACTGCTCTGCCAGAAGAAGGAATACTTTTCAACAGTTCAGCTTTTCAACTCCACAATCTCCTGTATCCAGACTTTTTTGGACAATGTAGTTTGGAAGAACAATAAGATTCCAATCTCTGCAGAAACGTCTAGGGCCTTACAAAACATCAGAATTTTCTTTATTGCTTCAAGTGATTTTGAATATTGTTTTAATGATCAAGTATTCATTTTAGTCATACTCTAGAAAGTAACAATGCCATATTTGGGGGCTGTTTTTGTGATTCAGCAATCTTTTCTAAACTGTGTAAGGTCTGTGTGAGACTATTTATATGAAGATACGATGGGAAATAAATGAGTCAGGGGGCTCAACTGAGCCGCTGGAGCGAGAGAGACGAGAGGTTTTGTTTATTCAATTTTTCTACTGTAAAAGCTTTGACTGGAAAATGCTATATCACATCACATTTCACTTATGCTGTTGTGTATATACCTAATATTTCAATTTTTGATTTTATTTTAATACACCCGGCCCAGTAACGTGAAGCTTTTCCCTGGTGTTTAACATCTCCTACTGTCATCAATATAAAAATGAGTACCAGGTGGTGGGGTTGGGATGAGAGGTGATTCCATTGGACACATCCTATAAAAAATTGTGTACAGGTTCTACCTCCATCTTTTGAGTGTTTTCAGATTGGAGAACGGAGGAGTTGCTGGGCTGGACAGCTGTTTATCCCTTTATGGGGGCCCAACAGGATTTGTTTTCAAACAGGCTCAGCAAGCACCGTTACAATTTCACTTTGTGTTGCCTAGGTGTTGGGTGCCTGGGGAAAGGGATGGAATATTTTGCTTTCCCTAAATTTTAACTTCTTTTCCCGTGTGATCTTTTTTTAAAAAAACAAAAAAACGGTCCTTTCTAAAACAGTCTAAAATTCTCAACTCACAAGAGCCATCTCCACACAGATGAACTATTATCATCTAATGCCGGCATAGCTGGTCACCTGATTCGCCAACGGCGCATCTTCTACAAACACCCACCTGTTCACGCTTTAGTTCAGAATCACACACGTGACCCAGCGTGGAGAGAAAGTGTAAGGAATCCCTAAAGCAAAAAGAAGTCTCTAAGAAATTACTAAATTCATCTTCACCGTGTTTTTCTCCTCACAATTCTGCTTCCTTTGGCCATTTTACTTTCCACTGTCCCCCTCGGTCAAGTCTGTGCTCCTTTGCTTCCGGCATCTCCTCCGTCACCTCGGGCCTCCTGGCTTACTCTCAGCCTGTGCCCATACACAGGGTGCTCGGTGGACAGCACGCACCGTTAGGGTTCCTGGCAGGCAGAATCAGGGGCTGGGTAGGTGTTTGTTTAATCTCGGTGTGCAGAGGCGTGCAGGCTGGCTTACATCTTCACGTCCCAGGTCACTGAGAACTTGAAAACCGGAACCCTCCCCCCACCCCTAGACACTGACTCTGTTGTTCTGCCCTGGGGGAGCGGGGAGGGGATGTGTCAGTGTACTTGAAAAGCTTCCCAGTGAATTTAAGGTTAGTATAATGGATGCCCAGGCTTGAGAGCCACCCCCCAGCTTTGACCCATATTGCAAAGTGATCTGCTCAAAAGAACCTTCTCTTTCCCCAGATAGTTCGGTTTCCCTGAGGACGATGTAGTCAAAAAGGAGGAAGAAGGAGGAGGAAATGTGCCTTTTTCCTTCCTTAGGTACGGGAAGCTCACAGAACCTAAAGTAAAGCTCGGAGGCCTGACACGTGTCCCGAGGAGGAGGGGACACTTGGTACTTCTGTAGCCCCTCCAAGAAGGCCTCCCGAGGTGCTGTCAGAATCCCACTGGGAAAGCATGTCCAGGCCTTCTTTTAGGGGACACTCTACGTACACCACAGACGCCTTGACTCCTGTCCCAAGAGTGTAGAAGGGGGTCAGTTAAAGGAGGAGCCGTATTTACTTGCTTACACAGTGGGATAGATCAAGGGCACTGAAACACAAGTATAAGCTCATTTCTCATTTTGCCTGTGGTGAAGGCTTTCCCTTTGCCCAAACAAACTACATCCTGGGCAGTAGCTGCTGAAAGGTACTCAGTAGCAAAACACCAGCATCTGACAGGCTTCACTGAATTAAAACAATTGCTCAGCCCCCTACCCTTATGATTTTAACTGCCATGTTCCACATCCAAGCTTCCTGTGTTCTCTGCCCAGAGCATCTCTCAGATGAGCTCACACCACCCACCTTTCCTCTCTGTATCTTCATTTCTATTTCTGCTGGTTGAATGAGACTTCAGTTCTCTATCTCTACACTTTGACTACCTGATGAACTGAGGACACCTGGCCATTCTTCCTGATGGGAATGATGACTACAAATACACAAAGATACCCATACACCCACCATTCTCTCCTTGTTCTCTTCTGTGCTTTGGCTCTTAAAAAAGTTACCTTGAACTCACACAATCACTCCTGAAGTTCTGAATGGTACTGTCACTATTGCATGGCTGAGAAATCAGAGGCATTCAGGGCCACAAAAGGAATAGATTGGCTTCTCTTCATGTTTTCTTGCAAAATAAAACAAGTGAAATACCTTTACCGTGGAATAATCCTGACTCAGTTGGATAATCTAAGTGGGCAAAGGAATTACTTTAAAAATGCCCCACTGGAGTCCACACAGATGTGAGGAAATTCCTTCTAAAAATTTTAATTTGGGGAGGAAAGTCACGCAATAATTTAACTCACCATTCACACTTTTTAAAAAGACAACTTACAGAGACTACGCTTTTGAATAAAATGCTTTGATAACATTTGTGCTCCATTTCATATCATGAAGCTGTATTAAACTGATAAAATTGTATCCCAGAAAGTTCTAATATGGTAAATGTGTAGGAGGCAAGCCTTCCGATTTAATTTCCTGTGTTCTAAAGAATCTAAATTCTTTGAGTAGGAGCCAGTGCCCCAAATGTCCCAAGGCTCCCAAGATGGTCACCGAGTGAGAGTGAATATTCCCTTAAATCTGGAAATGATGGGGGCAGTCTTGGGGGCTTCCATCTCTAGGCCGTTGGAGAGATTTGTCAGATACAATCTGGATTGGCCAATGTGCGATGTTAATACAGAACTTCTAGAACCAAAGGTGGCTCTATTTACAGCACCAAAAGTCAATACCGTGCCACAAAGCAAGAAAACAATCTGTGAATTTTTTTAAATTACACTTATGCTGGGGCTCAGACAAGTCCTTAAGCCCTCATCTGCTACCCTCAGGGTCAGATGTGTTTTTGATTTAAGGTTTGTTTTTTGTTTTTGTTTTTATTTAAGAGGTTAATACAATGACTATTTGGTGGCAAACCCTCAGTGAACACTAGAGAAGAAACCATTAATCAAATAAAACATTTCTGCAGGGAAAAATGCCTGAACTCATAGGAAGTGGGATGAATATAGCCTATAAATAGCTCTGGATCAGGTTTTACCACCAAATGAGTTCTTTAAAAACGTGGTTTGGAATATTTGGGGCTTTTGTGGCGAAGGGGACGGGCCAGAGGGCTTGGAGGGCAGGCAAGACCTTTCAAGACCTTTCAGCGTCAGTGGTGAGTCCAGTTCAAATAGACGACGTGGGGGTTGTGGTTACTCAAAACTCATTTGATGCAGCCATGTTCCAGGATGCAAAGTATTTATGCATCTGTTTGAAACAACAGAGTCATTAACATACTCTCTGATCAGACGCACATCAGGGCGGTCTGAGACTTCGCAGTTCAAGTGAGGAGAGGCGTCTGGTGGTTTTAGTTGCCCACAGAGCCGCCAGTGAGCTGTGGTTGCTGAAATAAAGAGTGAAGTAGCTGGCAAAGGACCATGAACAAAAAGAGATGCGCTTTCACGAAAGTCAGACCACGCGGGAGCGTTCCATTCAACTCTGAGCACTAGATGGCAGACTCCCAAATCTAAGTGCCCTGAGAGAGTCTCTCTGATGTGGGCAGGCGGGTACATGTGACAGAACGGGGAACACATCAGACACGGAAGCCTTCAGACTGTCGGTGGGAGCCAGAGCCCAGATGTTTTGATGGGAGAGAGAAATCATTTTCAAACAATTGCCCTGTTAAAGGATTATCTTTTGAATCCTTCTTTGTGAGACATTTTTTTCCCAAAGTGAATCATCACTCCTAATCTCTTTTTTGTCCATGTACTTAGTTTTAAAGAAGGTTTCCATGTGTTAATAGTAGTCATTCAACACAGTGCTTTGTTGAACACAGTCCTGAACACAGTCTCAGACGGCTGGCTTTAAGGGGACAAGTGCAGGTGCAAGAAAACTATCATAAAGAAAAAAGTAGGTACAGAAGGTGAAGAAGGTCCTTCTGAGGAGAGACCACAGGGCTGGTTACAAGAACAGGCATGGAGATAAAGCAAAAGCCTTCATAAAGAAGTGACATTCGGGACTGGCTCTGAAGAGGGGCCGAGCGCCGGTAGCGGAAGAAGAGGCCGCAGGGAGTTTCAGAGAGAGGCTGCAGCGAAGGGGGAGGTGGGGCAGGGACGTCGGGGGGCTTCAAGGACAGAGCCCCCCAGATGGGTGGAGCTTGGGCACGAATCTCAAACTTGAGAGTGTCTCCGAATCACCTCCTTATCACAAATCCCTGCCTTCTCATCCCCCGCTGAGCTTCCGGTTCTGGGCTGGAGGTCTGGGGAGGGGCCCGAGAACGGCAGCTGATACGCCTGGCCCTGGGCCACCTTCGCTCTGCAGGCGGTGGGGGGGCGGGTGGCGCAGTCAACGGGGATGAGGCCCCATGAGGAGAGAAGGTGGAGGCCCAGGTAAGCCATGCTGGCTGCACTATGCATTTGACAGCCTGGGGGCGGGGGCGGGGCCCAGCTCCGAGCTGATGCCTGCGGCCGGTGCCCGTGGCCGGTGCCCGTGGACGGCGGGGCCACACCGCCTCCCTCCTGGCCCAGCTCTGCTCACTGAGCTCAGCTCCCAAATAGGTGTAAGATCAGAACTCACTTCCTGTGGTTGCTACAAGAAATGAATGCAGTAACATCTCATTATGAGTCAGGCACACAGTGAAGTCAGTGTGTTCGTGAAATAAAGACGTGATAAAGTCCAGTCGGCCAGCAGTGTGAGGGATGGATGGACAGGAAAGCCCACGAAGAGGCTGTTACGGCAGGAAAGTGGAGAAAGGCTAAGCTCCCAGACTCCCCAGGGCTGCTCTAGGGGCACTGTGGACGCAGACCACCCCCCTGGCCCTTGCCCGGCACCCAGAGATCGGGTTTCTCTAGATTGGGTGGGTTTTTTCTAATTTTTAGCAACCTCTCCCATCTGTGATATTGATTTAAATATTCAAATTATAACCCTGAGAAACTAAACTAGGCAATTAGATTTGGGGGTTGGCAACGGTTATGGGTTGACTTTCGTCATCCCAGAATGGTATGTTGAAGTCGCAACCTCCAGGACCTCAGAATGGGACCTTGTTTGGAAACAGGGTCATTGCAGATGTATTCAGTTAAGCTTAGATGGTGTCCCGGGTAGGGCCCTAATACCAGACCATCGTGGGAGGAAACAGAGCACACACAGAGGGAGGGCCACGTGAAGACACCCAGGAACACGGCATCTGCAAGCCAAGGAGAGGCTGCTCAGAGCTTTTCTCATGGCCTCAGGAGGTCCTCCTGGTACCCTGGGAGGAGACAGCATCACCCAGAGCTGCCTGCGCTGGTCACCTGCTGACACCGGAAGCTGTGCCCTGGTCACCTCTGGGGACGCTCCTGCCCCGGCCCGGAATCTTCTGGGACCTCTATCAAAGCCAGTGGTTAGTTTGCCAGGGCTGCTGTAACAGGCACCACACACGGGCAGCTTAAACAACAATCATTCACCTCTCAGAGTTCTGGAGGCTGGGAGTCCAAGATCAAGGTGCCGGCAGGGTGGGCTCCTCCTGAGGCCTCTCTCCTGGGCTGGCAGATGGCCGCCTTCTCCCTGTGTCCTCACTCCGGCTTCCCTCCGTGCACATCTGTGTCCTAATCACCTCTCCTTATAAGGACAACAGTCACATCAGATGAGGACCCACCCTCACAGACTCATTTTAACTTCGTTACCTCTGTAAAGACCCCATCGCCAAACACAGAGTTACTGAGGGTTAGGACTTCACCATATGAAATTTCGGGGGACACAAACCAGCCATAACACTCAGTTTTGGGAAATAGAGAACATGAGCTAGAAAGGAGAACAGATGACACCCAGCTGCACCCAGTGCGGAGGCAGGTTATGAACCCAGGCTTCCCTGGGACACGTCAAAGCTGGCTCACCACGCGGGCCCTTCCTGCAGCTGCCGAGGGGCCGAGGACCCCGCACAGCCTGGCCTGGCGGCTGGCACCGCCCATCCAACCTAACCCAGGACGCCCAAGCCTCTCAGAGCCTTGGCTCCCCCAGTCCTACCCTGCCGGGAGCACGGGGCCATGGAGGTGAGCACATCCCAGTCCGCAGTGGACTGTGTGCTGGGGTCAGCAGGAAAGGCTGTCACCAGAATCACTGCACAGACAGACCACGCTGTGAGCCAAGTTTACCAAGACGCGGTGTGTGGGGCTTGGCAGGAGAGGGCAGGAGAGGGCGGGAGAGGGCAGGAGAGGACAGGAGAGGAACAGCCCAGGTGAGGGAGTGCCCGTTGAGCCCACCCAGGGCCCAACAGCCGCAGAGGGAGGAGCAAACTGGACAGAGTGGGCCCTGCAGCCAAGGTGATAACCTCGGGGCATCTTTGCTTCTTGTGATGGGAAAACGCAAGGAGCACGTGGGTTTCTGTCCACGGTCACGTGCACACGCACACACAGGTAGCAGTTATCGTGGGAAGCCGTCATCTTCCACTGCATCTTTACTCCAAGGGACGTGTAAGTATGCCAAGCTGTTTTTTCTATTTCGAAACATAGCTATTTTGGGAGACAGAACACTTTCCTATTATTTTTTGCCACAGTCCTCAGAAACTGTAGTATTTTGTTGTTGATGTCATCATTTAAAATGAGTTCCGTTTCCTAAAGAAGCCAGAACTCGTGGATGGGAAATAGGATGAATTAATCTCCACTACGGGAAACGTATACCAATAAAATACCAACTGCTCATTCACGTATTCAATCAACCGCTAGTTATCGATTACCTGCCCTGTGCCGGGCACCATGCTGGGTGCTGGACTCGTTGGAATGTACTTCATTTTGAGGACACCCGGACCAGAACATCCCCCCACCCCGCTCACCAGAAAGACTATCCCCCC
>NW_020173037.1:4552119-4578302 GCF_003031525.2 Neophocaena asiaeorientalis asiaeorientalis
CTCCCCATCTGTCAACAGCTTTGAAAATGTCCCAGCCACACTCCAAAGGGCTGCTCGGGCCTGTAGTAGGAAATAAAGAAAAAGAGAGTGTGAAAAACTTAAAAATCAGAAGAAAACTCTCAACTCCAAAGAATCAAATCAGGGGCTTCCCTGTGGTGCAGTGGTTAAGAATCCGCCTGCCAATGCAGGGGACTCGGGTTCGAGCCCTGGTCCGGGAAGATCCCACATGCTGCAGAGCAACTGAGCCCGTGCGTCACAACTACTGAGCCTGCGCTCTAGAGCCCGGGAGCCAGAACTACTGAGCCTGCATGCCACAACTACTGAAGCCCGCACGCCCAGAGCCCGTGCTCTGCAACAAGAGAAGCCACTGCAATGAGAAGCCCACGCACCGCAACGAAGAGTAGCCCCCGCTCACCACAACTAGAGAAAGCCCACGCGCAGCAACGAAGACCCAACACAGCCAAAAATAAATAAATTTATATTAAAAAAAGAATCACATCAGGATAAATATTTTTCTCCTTGTTAGTCAGTAGTGTGCCAAAGAAGCCCTTTGAGGAGTGAATTCACACATATACAAATTTCTGGGACAAGAGCTGTGGATGAGAAAATAGGGTTCCCTCTCCAGGAGGACAAAACTGAAGCAGGAAGAAGGGGAAACCCCACAGGCTCCTCACAGGAGAATCAGGGGTGAGGATTCCCCGCCAGGCACACGGCCCCATCGACAAGGTGCCTGAGGCTTAACATCTGAATGTGAATCCCCATAATGAAACTCCCATGTTTATTACACCATGTAATGCAAAACAACAGCTGGATGCTCTCCTTTGAGAGGAAAATAATTTTGAAACAAAGAGTGACAGAAAGAGATTTCTTTTCATTCTTTTAATGTACAACCTCCTTTCAAATGTAGGAGTCTAGCTTCTGGTGTTTTCAGGTACCTGTGTTAACTTTTTAATGAACATTTTGGATAGCAGTGTAGTGTAATCAGGCAGAGATCTTAGGGAAAAATATGAATTCTCACTGTTCTGCCCACTTATGAGAGCTCTTGAGAGGTTTAGGTGATGAGTACCACTCAGGATGAGGAGTCCCCGCCTCCCGTCCTTTCTTGAATTAAGTGGAATTAAGTCGGTTGCCTGATTTCTCAGTAAAGCAGTGAGAATTCATGCTGAGAAGGGTGACACCCAGGCTCTGAATCAGACGTCATTGCTACGAAAAGCTTTATTTCTTAATAATCGGTTCATTTTTTTTAGATTCTCAACCAATGACCCCTGCCTTATTTGCATAGTCTGGACAATATCTTCCCCTTTCTTTCCCTGGGTTAGCGTCATACAATTTGCCCAATTTTGTAAAATCTAATTGTGAATCAAGGGCTTCAAAAATATTGCTGGTCTTATCGGACCTAGCTCAACTTCTAGAATTCTTAAATATGTGAATAATGTAAAAGTGCTTAAAGACCTTATAGGCTCAAGTGTCCTCATTTCATCGCTATATATAATTGCAAAATATTGAAACAGATCATTTCAATAGATAACTTATTCAGTCCCTATGTGTTAAAGGCCTGCTCTGCATCCAGAATTATGCACTGAAGATACTTACGAGCCAATTCAACGCTAAAGGCAAGGTTAATCAAACGATGGAGGACTTTTAAAGTGATACGTACGTAATAAGATAGAAAAATATCCATGATGTATTGTTAAGTAGAAATAATCAGAATACGAAAGTATTTACAAAGAATGAGTAGAGCCGTTTTTTAAGGAGGAAATGTCAAAAAGTATGCGGGCTTCCCTGGTGGCGCAGTGGTTGATGCAGGGGACACGGGTTCGTGCCCCGGTCCGGGAAGATCCCACATGCCGCGGAGCGGCTGGGCCCGTGAGCCATGGCCGCTGGGCCTGCGCGTCCGGAGCCTGTGCTCCGCAACGGGAGAGGCCACAACAGTGAGAGGCCCGCGTACCGCAAAAAAATAGTATGCAAAATAATAAAAATGAGAAAAGAAACACTTTAAGGGAACACACGAATAACAAAGATTGAATTGGGCTTTTTCCTTTCTACTTTCATGTATCTTTCAATTTTCATTATTAACATATTACTCCAATAATGGAAAAGAGACATGCTCACAGAATAACGGAGCTAAATCCTATTTGTAGACTGAACAGAATCTATTTAAAAGTTTAAAAGTTGCTTAAAAGAAAAAAACCACACTGATGGGGATATGTCAAAGGGACACAGAAGCCAACTGAAAGATCTCCCAAGGGCCAAAGCTGGAACAAATTGAGTAACAAAATAAATAAAGTAGTACCGGGCTATAAACCAGAGGGTAAAATAAGTAGTCACGAGTCTACACTGGTATCAATAAATAATTCCGTAAATAAATGGAGGAGAAGAGACATTTTTCCCATGCAGAAGATTTCCAGACAATTAACGTAGATACTTGGCCTTCAAAGAGGTGAAGCATCACACACACCCCTTAAGTGCTCACTATGCAAAGTGACTTGCTTCCAAGGAAACAGCATAGAAAGGGAGGGAAAAGGTACCTTGATGGTGGGGAAACCCGACAAGCACCCCTTCAGCCGGGTGACCAAGGTCAACATGCACAGTGATAGGTCATATCAACTGCGTGACACCAGGTGATGAAACAGCCCGGCACCTCTGTGGTCTTCCGCCACCAAATCCATAACCCGGCTCGATCACCAGAAAAGCATCAGACACGTGCAAACCGAGGGGCATCTTAAAATATTCGCAGCCAGTAGCCTCAGAACCGTCAAGGTCATCAAGATCAACTAGAGGAGACAGGACGGCCACGTGTCCTGCGGTCACCTGCATGGGATCTTGGTACAGAAAAAGGACATTAGGGAAAAACTGAGGAAATCGGGATAAAACCTGGACTTGAGTTAATAGTAAGTTATCAACATCAGTTCATCAGCTGTGACAAGTGTTACGAGATGTTAATACTGAGGAACTGGATGCAAGGTGTACTAGCTTTGACATGTTTCTGTAAATCTAAAACTGTTCTAAAGTTTATTAGCAACAACAACTGAAAGGTAAACAAGTTCCTTGAGTCTTGGTACCCGGAAGCCATAGTCACCAACCTGTCATTTACTCAGAGTTGCGTTATTCAAGAAGTCCAGTTTGTTACAAGTGTAGGTGCTTATTCATAAAGTTAACACTTCATTAAGAACAGAAAGTGAAGGGAGTATTTTTATCTGACTTCTGGAAAACACAAAGTAACACACATATCCCTGACAAATGGGTTTAAAGAGATACTTGGTCAATTCTAGCCAATTCCTGCGGAAGACAGCGCCACCTAGTGTTCTGTCACATGAATGAACCAGTGGTGGTTCTGGTTACTTCTCTTTCGTCCGTCGGCTGTACGTTACCTTAAATCCGAATTCAAAACTGAAAAGATAAATGAAATGGAAGCACATTTCCCCCATCCCTCCCATAAGTCCTTTTAATACCAAATGACTTGAGTAATAAAACTGCAATAACTTGGTTTCATTTATAACCTCAGCCTAGAATCTTTTTTTATAAGATAAAGGCCTGATTTTCAAAACTTCAGTCCACTAATAATGAGCATGAAAGAGATCATATCAGAAATACAAACTGATGAAAAAGTGTAATAATATAGCTGCTTTTATAAGTTACAAAATAACTTAAGCTTTATAAGATAGCAGCTCTCAATTCCAAGTGTCAGTTCTAAAAACCATAAAGGTATATGTTAATATTGTGTCATTGAACCCAACACTTACATAAAGTTTCCTTGTTTAGTAAGTCCATGCTTATATTAATATCAAATTGTTATTCACAAAGTTATACCTTTATTAAGAATAAATAGTAAAAGAGGAAAAATGGGGTCGATTATGGTCTAAAACGTCTCAAGGGAAAAAAACCTCAAATGGTTAATTAACAGATATTGGTTTTAAACCTTAACGTTTTTTCAAAATGTGTCATAGCAAACACAGCTGAGATAACTGGCACCTTTCACCTGCAAATAACCGAAGTAGCAGTTTGCCTAGAATATAAACGACCAAAGTTTATTCCCCACCCTAATTTCCTATGTGCTTCGCATGCAGAATAGATGGAAAAAACTCCACTTCACTTATCAATTTGATTGACACTCTTTGCCCTCTTCTGACCACAACGGGATGTTAAGATAGGCCCCTGAAGTGATTATTTCTGTCTGTCATACCTTAGATTAAGAGGTATGTCCTTGGGTTAAGAAGTCATCTTCCATAATGGAAAAGAATCTGAAAAAGAATATGTATATATAACTGAGTCACTTTGTTGTACACCCTGGAACATTGTAAATCAGCTGTACTTCAATTTAAAAAATAAAAAAGAAGTTACCTTCCAGTTAAGATTAGTTTTTGCTTTTGTTTTTCAGATTTCACTAAGATTTAGTTAAGAGAGAACTTAAAGGGCCTGTTAACAATTTATCCAGGTTATAATTGATTCTAGCTTTTTCCGTTTGTTTTTTCACACAGAAATTTCCCTGAGCTTTGGGGCTTAATCATTTTCCTGACACCAAGCCACTGACTGTCCACCTTAAAGGATGGCACCTGAGGTGTGATGCGACAGCTGGTAGTTTACCCCATCGTAATAGCTGATGTCTTTTCCCCTGGGAATATTATAACTAACCAGCTACCAAACAAACAAACAAAACCCAACAGTGAAATGCAAAACACAGAGCAGAGAGGCGTGGGTTATTTTCTCCTGAAGAGAGATTTCAGCCTGCATGGTAATACAGCACAGCACAAGGATTCGGGCAAAACCCTGAGGCTCAGTCGGCCCTGTGATTGCTGGGAACTGCCCCCCTCTTCCCGGGAAGCGTGTGTGCCCCGCCAGGCACCATGGCTCCTGTGCGGGGCCCTCACCTGGGATCCGGCTGCAGAGGCCCAGCCGGAGCCTCCCCATGCCCTGAGCCCACACCATGTTCCCTGGGCTGCATCTAACCCGGTGACACTCAGGAGATGAAACAGAGGCGGTCTCCCCCTGGTCCAGAACGCTTTTCCTGGCGAGAGAAATGAACAGAACGCGAAGCTGCCTCACCCAGGGATGAGTCTGGAGCAGAAACCAGGAGTTAGGAACAGAGTCAGAGGCCTGATCCCACAGCCGCTCTGGCCTGGGCTGGGCACCTGCCCACCGGGCTCTAAACAAACAGAGGGGATTTGGCTAAAGAGGAGACCCAGGACCAACAGGTGAGCCGCGACAGGGTGGCGGGCAGAAGGCCCCAGAAGCTCTGGCCCAAGGAGCCAGGTGCTTCCTCCTGCCAGCACGCTCTGGGCAGTTACCTGAAGTCCTTCGGACACGTCTTCCTTTCACGACAGGAACGGATCAGAACAACCGTCACATTGGGTGCATGGCTTAAGTGGGACAAGGTCAGCCGGGAGACAAGACCGGCCCCCGTTACACGAAGGAAAACACCTTTGACACCCAGGCTCTAGAGGAAGAATAGAGCCTGGGTCTTAACGATGATCTAAGATGGACAGACGTTTATTTTATGGCAACACAGGTTTTATGATTCTGAAGATTTTGCTGTTTTCTCCTCCAATTCTAGGACGTTACAAAGACAGCACTGGAGCTGCTGTTACCTGTCTAATAAAAGCTGGGAATCCGTGCGTTCCTTTCAGGGTCTGTACCGTGAATGCTCTGCACTGTGTTGCTTTTCACAGATTTAAGGGTCTCCTAGCATGAGAGTCTCGGGACTTTGAGAGGGTGGGAAACAGGCCCCAGACAGGCCGAGGAGAGGCAGCTTTTCCCGGGACAAAGCACCGGGAGGAGGGGCTGCCTCCAAGATCACCTCCAGCAAAAACAGACACAGAATGACCCTGGCCGGGGCTTTAACAGGAGCGGGCTGGAGTCTTCGTGGTGCTGGGAAGGAACAGCCTTTCGCCGCGCTAAGATGTTCTCTCGCAGGATAGTGGGTCCTCAGTTAGGAAGACAGAATGCATCCCTCTGTGTTCTCCTGAGAGAGTGCACCCCTCCCTAAAACTGCCAACAGCAAAAGGGATGGTGAGTTTAGTTGAATTTTCTCTGAGAGAGGTCCATTCACAATGATTATAAGTTGATTTTAAAATAAATGAAAATTAGAGACAATAAAAACATTTCCCTGTTGATTGAATGAAGTAGGATTTCGGTTTTCATGCAACTCCTCGCCATTTTGCTGTGTGGCAGCTTCAGGAATTGTTCGTTGATTTTGCAGAATTGTATACGTCACCGTAATTAGAGTAGATTTGAACCGTTTTCATGCCTTTCAGTGCCATCTGTAGGTGAGTTGAGGTCACAGAGATTTATAATTGAATCGAGTCTGGAGTACACGTCACCGCAGGTGTGAACACAATTCCCCATCAACTTCCCTGGGGAAAGATTCATGACCAAGGGGTTATTTTATTAAATTTTCAAGTAAAAAAAAAAAAAAAATCCCTCAGGAATCTCTTCAAAGTTGCAGTAAAATTTTGCAATGCTTTAAATTCGCTCTAATAAGTTTCATGCCAATCCTGAGTCCCTGGGATTAATAAAAACACATAAAGATATATTGTGCTGTGTGTTCTGGAACCTTCTGGAGAACGGAAGGGACGTTCTCCAGGAAGCAGGGTGGGGAGAGAGGGCAAAGAGGGTCCTGAGGGCTGGTTTAAATATTCCCGCCACCTTGGCATCCCGTAGCTTCTGCCCCAAGGATCTTTCTGGTTGTGACCAACTCTCCAGATTTGGGGCGGACGGTTTGCCCTGTGGCTGCATGTCTCAGATGGGTGCAAGGAAAGTCTTCGATTTGCCACGTGTCCAGCTTTTTCTTGTCATAGGAGGGGAATAACGACTTCTGAACTCTTTACCTGTCAGAGCAGAAATCACATCAGCATTCTGGATCACCTTGGCAAACACAGCTCTTAACTAAGGCCGCAGCTAGGAAATTAGAAAGAGAGAAAGAGGAAAATCTACTCTTCTGGTTGCAATTGATTTTCATAAGGCCCATCTGAAGAAACATTTGAGAACCAGATGAAGAATATCTTTGAAGTGGATTTGGAATTAAGCAAAGCAGAAAGGAATCTCCTAACAGTAGGGTGACCTTGTAATTTAGCATCCAAACTCGGACATTTTTGAGAGTAAAAGGGAGCGGTTTCATTAATTACACGGGGAAAATTCGTGCATCTCCTTGGATTTTAAGTACTGTGTACATTTATTTAAAGATGAAAAATAAGTTAGCATCTGTTATTTGCTAGAGATGCTTTCTAACAAAAAAAACTTGTTTTATTGAGTGTTACTAGATTCTTTACCGTAGCCACTTTCAAATAAAAATCCTGGCACTTCTCCAAGCTTGTCAATGCCAGTATTCTCAGATCTTCAGTCAGGATTAAGACAATAGAGAGTCCTCTTATAATTATGGAGTAGAACACCATTCCTACTAATGGTGCTGTATAGTCATGGGAGGAAGTTAGCATCACATCCATTTAGGATTAGGGAAAAACTATTTCTCTTTAATATAATCATAGAATTCTAGAATTCAAAGCTGAGATCTCACTTAGTCTCAACCTTTATATACCAGGCATCTAAGTCCCAGAGAGGTCAAATCACTTGCTCAAGGACAAACAAGAAGGAAGAGCAGAACTGGAACCCACGTCTCCCAATACTAAGTCCTGTGCACTTGTCAGCTCCACGGTGTGTGCATGTTTGCATATACGTAGTCACGGTGTGCCCACTGCTGTGAGATTCTCATCACAGACTCTGGCTTTCATGCTGCCTGGAATGTAATGACCAGAATCTTCCTTTTTTGGACATCTTCCATTTCATTTGTGGATTTCTTGGTCTATCACTTGGTAATATTAATTACAGTAAAAAGACTCTGTATAAGATCTACACTTGTAACTGATTTTAAAGTGTCTGATGCAGTATTATTATCTATCGGCACAATGTTGATCTCCAGAATGCATTCATCTTGCATAACTGACATTTTATACGTTTCACTAGCAACTTCCATTTCCCACTCCCCACATCCACAAATAGCCACAATTCTATTCTTTGCTCCCCTGCGTTTGACTGTTTTGTTTTTATTTTTATTCTGATTTTACTTCATGCCAATACTGTGGAATTTAAATATTTTATGTCCTGTCTCTGACGTGATTATCTAGTTTTGTTCCTTGTTTCCTGTGTTTTGTTTTTTGCAACTTGTTCCTGTTTTGAAGGCCTTGAAGGCATTGGGGCTTGGGGAAAATCGTTTCTAGTATAGAGTGTGATATTGTGAGGGAAGCTTTTCACATCCAGACAGGGATGTAGATGTGGTTGAGGCTATCCAGTACCCCTAGAAATGGTCAAGCCCTACCGTTTCTACTGCTTGCAGAACGAGGTGAACCTGGGTCTCCTAGGCCACTGGGGATGCTAGCGGGATGTGCACTGGAGATGAACAGGACTTTCCGTCCCTTCTATTCCAACTGGAACTCATTTGAATGCAAAAACTGTCTGTGTGCCAGGCACTGCGTGAATTGCTGCCATGGGTCAGATGGAGTAAAACACATGCCCGGAGAAAGCAGTCAGCTGCAGTCCACTGGCGGGAGGAGGTGTGGGAGATACCCAAGTTAACTCAGGACCAGACTGAATTTGCCATTTACCCGAGAGTGCTATCAGGGGTTCAGTGAGAGAGCGTTTCAGTTCTGACGCATCAGTTATCAGGTTGTCATACAATTCACCTGTTGAAGTGTCTCTCTCCCTTCCAGACACAAGCTCCTCAAGGCCATGTCTGTGCATCCTTGCCTGGCACAGAAACAAGTGCTTCATAAGTGCTTGTGGCTGGAGGGGCGAGGTGCAAGCAGTGCTATGGGGATTCAGAGGTGGGTGAGAACAGGGCGACGTTGGGCAATCAGGGAGGGCTCCACAGAGAAGGTGTTCTTTGAGACAAACCTCGAAGAAGTGATAAGATCATAACAGACTCAGATGGGAAAGAGAGACGTAAGTATAGGATACAGGAGCAGGGAAGGTCACTTGACCAGAGCTGATGGCTGGAGAGGAGGGCCGGAACCAGATTTTTATTGAGATACGATTAACATAGAAATGTATATTAGTTTCAGATATAAAACATCATGATTCGATGTTTGTATCTATTGTGAAATGATTGCCACAGTAAGTCTAGTTAACATCCATCACCTCACAGTTACCAATATTTTTTCTTGTGATGAGAACTTTAAGATCTTCTCTCTTTGCAACTTCTAAATATAAAATATAGTATATGAACTATAGTTGCCATGCTATCCATTACATCTCCCTGACTTATTTCATGACTGCAAGTTTGTACCTTTTGTTTCCCTTTCATCTATTTTGTCCACTCCAACCCCACCCCCACCTTCTGGCAGCTACCAATCTGTTCTATCTATGAATTCACTTTTTTTGTTTTTAGATTCTACATACAAGTGAGATCACAGTGTTTTTGTTTCTCTGACTTATTTCACTTAGTGTAATGCCCTCAAGGTCCATCCATGTTGTTGCAAATGGCAGGATTCCCTTCTTTTTCTTTGACTGAATAATATTCCATTGTGCCTGTGTGTGTGTGTGTGTGTGTATGGGTAAAGAAGATGTGATTGATGGTATGTACATATATACATACTATCAATATACTGTGTGTGTGTATATATATAATGTATAATATATATAATGTCTTCTTTATCCACACATCCATTGATGGACACTTAGGTTGCTTCTGTATCTTGGCTAGTGTAAACAATGCTGCAATGAACATAGGGGTGCAGATATCTTTTCAAGTTAGTGTTCTTTTTTCCTTTGGATAAACACCCAGAAGTGAAATTGCTAGATCTACAGTAGTTCCATTTTTAATTTTTTGAGGAATCTCCATACTGTTTCCCGCAGCGGCTGCACCAATTTACATCCCCACCAACAGTGTACAAGGGTGGCCTTCTCTCCACACCCGCACCCACACTTGCTGTCTTTTGGTTTCTTTGATGATGGCCATCCTAACAGGTGTGAGGTGGTATCTCACTGTGGTTTTGAATCACATTTCCCAGACGATTAGTGATATTGAGCAACTTTTCACATGCCTGTTAACCATTTACATGTTTTCATTGGGAAAAAAGTACCTACTCAAGTTCTTTGCTTATTTTCAAATTGCGTTATCAGGGTTTTTTCTATTGGTGATATTCTTGATTATTATTCTCCACTCCCTTGTCATGTCTTCCACCATTGTCATGACCTGACAAACCCCAATCCTGAATCAACATAACCATTTGCTTTCCCCACTTTTAAATCTTGATCACCAAGGGCAACTAGAGAAAAAGTAATAAAATGACTCAGATTGGTGCCATTATAAAATCAAGGTCCTACTACCCTAGTAATCCTTTGTTTTCTGGTCAGCTCTCTCTCTCTCCTAGTCTCCCTCAAGCTTTTTCACTTTCTCTTCCCTTCCAGTCTTGGATCCCACCAGTTCCCTCCTTACTCATGTGTTCATGATTCTTTCTCCAAGTCACAGAGACAGTGGGAATTAACGTTTGAGAAATTACTGAACTTCAGGACTAAACAAATGAACTTACCTGCCAATAAACCATGTCCTTACCTCTTTCCTTCTAGTTACAATAGAAAAGGGGTAAGGTGTCCCCCCTCTTCTTCGAATCCCTCTACCTGTCTCTGAATTCCCTCTCACCCACCTTCTCAGGACCATCATTCCATTATCTCCTCCTCCCATGATGATGTCACCCATCATCTCCTCCCCCATGATGTCACCCATCTCCTCCTCCCACGATGATGTCACCCATCACCTCCTCCTCCCATGATGTCACCCACCATCTCCTCCTCCCGTGATGATGTCATCCATCATCTCCTCCTCCCATGATGTCATCCAGCATCTCTCATCCCATGTGTTCAGGTCTTGCCTCTCTACTGCCTCCTTCCCAGCAGCCTTTAAACATACCTTAAGTTCTTCTGAAAAAACACAACAGTCCACTCTCAACCACCACTGCTGTCCTCTTGCTCTTTCTGTTTTATCTCCTTTAGAGCCAAACTTTCCAGATTTGTCTGTGCTCACTGTCTCCATTCTCTCACACTCCTCTCCCTCTTCATCCTTCTATAATCTGCCTCACATCCCCATACATCTGTGAAGCTATCGTTTATATATTTTTGCTAAATCTAATGGACTCATCTTATTTGGTTTGTGTCTTATTTGGTCCAGTTGACACCTCCCTCATTCCTGAAATGATTTTTTTTGGCTTCCCTCATCATGGTCCTTTAGTTTTCCTGACCGTGCTCATGGGTTCCCCTCCTCTCAGGACTTGTCTTCTCCAGGGCCCCCTCCAGTCCCTCTTGTCTCACTTGACTCGTGCTCCCTGGACCATCTCACCTATCTCTATAGTTGCAACTACCGTCTTCGTGCTGAAGTTCCCACGTCTGCCTCTCCATCTCAGACCCCTCTCCTAATCTTTAGATCCCAGCTATCTACCAAGTATCTGCACATGGATGTCACATGGCCACTTCAGCATGTCAGATCCAGCCCATGTCAGATCCTCCTTCAGTGTTCTCTGTAAGCACTCTGTCAGCTCTTCAATGCTCAGGACACTGCCTCACGCTTGATTTACCCTTCCTCCTAGTCAACCTGTTCACAACTACAGGAGAGTCTTCCTTCTGAAAATCCTCATAGTAATAGAACTTTCTCCAGTCCCAGTCCCTCCACTTTAGTTCAAGCTGCATTTGTGCCTTGGCTGGGCACCTGGAACGGTCTGCCAGCCCTCAGGCTTCTCTCTCTCCCTCTCACCCTTAACAGTGTACTTCATCACCTTACACCTCTGACCAAACCCTCCAACGTTCTACCCTTTGCTGGAAAATAAAGTCTACATCCCTTAGCACAGAGTAAAGCCCCTGCACGACCTGACTTTTCTTCCCTCGCCAGCCTTACCTCTCTTCTCACATGAACCCCAGACTAGATATTTCATCCACACCTAACTTCTCTCGGTCCCTTCACCACGCCTTATGCTCTTTCTCAGCTGTGAGCTGGTCCTTCTGCCTGAAACATTCCTTCACCTATTTTCTTCCTCCTCCGTGGCACTTCCCCCACTCCCCCTACCTGCTGCCCCTATCTACAATCTAATTTATTCTGACGTTTATTTCACATGCTAACAGGCTCCTGGCAAACTCTAAAATCTGAACAGGTGAAATATCTAGCTTTGAGCTGTGCAGGTAATAAAACAAATACTTACTGAATTGAAACCACGATTTTATCAAAGCCACACTGAGATTGACAGAAAAGCACAGGATTTACCAAGCATCGCCGTCGGCACAGAGCTCAGGCCTCTTCCTCATAGGGAACCAAAGTCTTAACATACTCTTGAAGAAGCAAGTCTGCATTAAAAGAAACAGACCAACTTCCAAAAACCTGCAGGGAGATTACTCGAGGAATAAAACTTCAAAGTTTGCATTTAAAAATCACAACCCTTTTGAAGTTTTATAAGTTTTCATTATAGGACATAAAATTATTTTTCTATAGATACTAATGAGATCTATGGTTACAACAAGGCATTACCTTTAAAAAACCAGTAATATGACGACTGCTATGAGCATTTCCTTAAGAAGGTGCATAGTCAGCTCCAGTTGGGGTCATGTTATGGAATTGTTTACCTTCTAATCTGCTCCGTTCCTATTATATCCTGCAATATCACTCTGGATATTAATAAATCTTTACTTAGTGCATCAGTGCATTGTTATTCTTTTGGCGGTTAACTTTTCTATCAGATTTCCAGCTGTCCTTAACAGATCCTGCAAAAAATAATGGAAAAGAGAAAGCAGAGACATGGATGATTTGTTCTAGAGCAGGATCGAATGACACATCCATTGGTGAATGGGGGCCATTCCCCTCACACTCTGGGCTTTGCACTTATAACACTTAACACTATAGAGAGACTGCATTTATTGCGGCAAATGTTAGAAACAAGTACAGATAATCCATAAATATATGAAAACCTTTAAGGGAATAAATAAATAGCAAAAGTAAAAGACACAGCCTTCACCTATCATTCAGGAAAATGTTCAAAAGATAATCATAGGGGCTTCCCTGGTGGCGCAGCGGTTAAGAATCTGCCTGCCAATGCAGGGGACGTGGGTTCGAGCCCTTGTCCGGGAAGATCCCACATGCCACGGAGCAACTAAGCCCGTGCGCCACAACTACTGAGCCCTCGAGCCACAGCTACTGAAGCCCGCGTGCCTAGAGCCCATGCTCCGCAACAAGAGAAGCCACCGCAATGAGAAGCCCACGCACAGCAACAAAGACCCAACTCAGCCAAAAATAAATACGTTTATTAAAAAAAAAAAAAAGATAAGCATAATATCCTGCACTGGAAGGGAATGAGCAAAAAGGCACAGCTGTACGTTATGCAAAATTATATGTACAAAGATATGCAGGGCAGCAGTTTATGACCCAGAATAACTAGAGTAACAAATCTAAATATCTATCAGTGGGGTGCCAGATAAGTCAATTGTGGTATAGCCATACAATGGAATCTTATGTGGTTATTTTTTAAATATTAGAATAGTTCTATAAGCAAAAATAGAATGATGTCTATGATACATAAGTGAAGGAAAGCCAGGTGCAGGACCTGGCACAGAGAGCACTGTAGCTTGAGTGTGATGTACATACTTGGGTGCCTCAGGGGCTCATTCTACAGAGGTAATAACCCTGGCAATTTATTCTATCGGCTTGTTTATACCAGATGCTCATCTCAGACTGAGCCTGTCCAGAAGACTAATTACCTCACTTCATCACTTCTTTTTCTTAGGAGTAAGAGGGGTAACATCTCAGCCCATCTCATTCCTTCTGAGAATCTGATGAAACTGTTGGATCTTCTTTCCAGAAAGGCCAGGCATGAGCACACGCAAACTTCTGTCCATAACTTCAAACTGAATCCACTGGAGCCCGTCCACAGATGCCTAGAGACCCAAAGCTCCTCAGCAAAGAGCTCTCTGTCAAGTAAGAGCTCACGGGGCAACATCACGCAGAATTCCAGGAAAGCCTCATAACTAGACCTAGATGGGCGGGCACACTCTCTGGAGTTTAGTGGGTGCATAGCACCTCATATATGCTCTCAAAGCCTTGGAAGGGCAGGTGATACAATCATATGGGTACAAGACCGACCAGAGACCTCGATGGGTTCCAGTCCATTCCTACTCAGCCTACTGGTACCTTCCATCTGAGAGCTAGGGTAATTAAACTTCGGCTTTATTCTTTCCAAAGAGTAGCTTTTCCAGTAGGCATTGTGCCACTGGAAAGACAGCCTTGAGGAGCTCTCCCGAAAGGAGAGAAGAACAGCTAGAGCAGCATCTCTTTAAGTGAATTCAAGAGCCCCTCGTGGTGGACAGATGGTCTCCTAGCACCTGAGGTACACAGTGGTCCGCCTAAACAATTGATATATTCTATTTAATAAAGCAGGGGAAAGTATAGCACATTTTAGAAGAGTTCCACAAGAATGAATAAAAGAAAAGCTCTGGAAATTAAAGGATTAAACTTTATCTGTAAAATTATTTTTCTGAATGCAACATTCTCTAATTGAGGTATTTCTGAAACACAGAAATTATAAAGGATGAAAGGGGACTTCCCTGGTGGTCCAGTGGGTAAGACTCCGCGCTCCCACTGCAGGGGTCCTGGGTTCGATCTCTGGTCGGGGAACTAGATGCCGCATGCATGCTGCAACTAAATGATCCCACATGCTGCAACGAAGATCCTGTGTGCCGCAACTAAGACCCGGCGCAGTCAAATTAATAATAAGACATTGTAAGATAAAAAGTGTGCGATTCTTCGTGGCAGCTGTTATCTGCCCCAGGTAAGCAAGTGCTTGCATCTTGTTTCTGCCAGAAGACACCCGTCTCTCCTCAGATTTGGTTAGTTGGTTGCCTTAAGACTTCAGCTCCCTGATGAATTTGAGAAAAGTCATGAACTTGAGGTTTAGCTTTACTTATTGCTGTAAGGGCGGGAGTGACTCTCTAGTCCTGTACCTCCCAAGAAGAAACTGGAAGTCTCTATTAGAGAAGTCGAAACAGAAAAATGACATGATCTGTTTTAAATATTTAAAAAATAATTTTAACACTCATGAAAAAAACAATGAACCTGGGGGTGGGGACGAGAGTGAAAGCAGGGAGACAGAGCAGCAAGGAGGCCACTGCAATAGCCCAGGTAAAAAAGTGATGCTAGACCACATGGTCCAGCAACGCCACCTCTGGATACTTATCCCGAAGAACTGAAAGCAGGGTCTTGGGAGATATTTGCACACCCATGTTCACAGCAGTATATTCACAATAGCTAAGAGGTGGAAACAACCTAAATGCTCACTAATCGATGAACAGATAAAGATGTGGTATAGGTACAATGGAATATTATTCAACCTTAAACAGGAAGAAAATCCTGTCACATGCTACAACATGGATGAACCTGGAGGGTGTTGAGTGAAATAATCCAGTCACAAAAGGACAAATACCGTCTGATTTCCCTTATGTGAGGCAACTAACATAGTCAGACCCTGAGAAACAGAGTGGTGGCCTCGGGATTGAGGAAGGGGTGGGGAAAGGAAGCTGTTGTTTAATGGGTATCGTGTTTCAGTTTTGCGAGATGAAGAAGTTCTGGAGATCTGCCTCATTGCAATGTGAATGTATTTAACACCCTGAACCATAGACTTAAAAAAAGTTAAGATGCTAAATTTTTTTACAGGTGTAAAAAACAACAAAGTGATGGTGGCATGCGCTAGTAGTTACAGGGGTCACAGGAGGACTCCCTGTGGGAACATGCAGTTTGCCATCTGTGATGGTAATTTTATGTGTCAACTTGACTAGGCCATGAGGTGCCCAGGTGCTTGGCCAAACATTATTCTGGGGGTCTCTGTGAAGTTGTTTTTGGATGAGATTAATAGTTAAATCTGTAGATAGTAAAGCAGATTGCACTCCCTAATGTGGGTGGGCTTCATCCAGGCAGCTGAAGGCCTGACTCTCCTGGCAGCAGGACTCTTAGCCTGCCTGACTGCCTCTGGGCTGCGACATGGATTTTTCCTGCCTTCAAACGTGAACAGAAACATTGGCTCTTCCTGGGTCTCCAGCCTGTTGGTCTTCAGACTAAAACTCTACCATTGCTTCCCCTGTTCTCAGGCCTTTGGGCTCACACTGGAGCTACACCATCAGCCCCCCCGGTCTCATGCTCCCTGACTCACCCTGCACACCTTGGGACACGGCAACCTCCACAATCACACTAGACAATTTATCATGCATTTCATACATTTCAATAAATTTGTTTCAATAAATTTCATATTATGTGTATATATATATATACATATATATATATATAAATATAATTGGTTCTATTTCTCTGGAGGACCCTGAATACATCACTACAGAATATAACCCCAAATTTCATAACCTATAACTACTTTAAATGTTCTATACAATTTACCCATTTCATTTTTCAGTTTGGGCAAGAGACTGAATATCATTTTGGGGTACACACATAAAATGTTTAAGACCGAGTGAATAATCATAGTCAAATATGACTACTTTTTAACCCTTCAAAATATTCCTGAGATTCATGACATAAACGGAAAGGTATTTAAAATCTGTGATTCTGCTTGGAGTGCCTTCATGAACTGGGTTCGAAGTTGTCTGCTACAATTCACGTTTAGACAAATACCAATTTCTCTAGACTATTTAAGGCTCTTCCTTCTATTCTTTCCCCTTTATCCCTCTCTCCCCGAGCAACTCAGCCATGGGTGCGACCCTCCACCCAGGGAGCGTGTCGCGCCCGCGCGGGAAGGTCTCAGTGCAGAAGGGGGGCACACTCGCAGGAAGCAGTCCTGAGTGGTGCTGCAGCCTGAGCAGGGTAAGGGAGGCGTACAAACTACAACGCCTTGTAGCCTGCACAAGTGCCAAGGTCATGAAGGTCAAAGGGAGACTGGGCTAAATGATACTAAAGAAGCCTTTAACTCTGCGAGATGCCCGATTCTGGTCTGGATACTGTGCTCTAAAGAGCAAAATTAGGACAACTGGCACAACCTGAATGAGACGTGAGGATGAGATCAAGGTGAGCGTCCTAATTTTGGTGGCTGTATTACGGTTGTGTGTGTGGGAAATACACACCGAAGTATTTGGATGATGATGTCATGTTGATAATTGTCACCCAAATGGCTGATGAAATGTTCTTTGTACTGTTCTTGCAGCTTTTATACAAGTTTGAGATTGTTTCAAAGGAAAAATAACATCTTTAAGGACCATGCATCTGTCAACATCATTTTCTGACATCATGGCAACAACTGACTGAATTGGGATCACTGAGGCTTCCTAATTCTAGTGTAACTGGTTTATTCCTCCTTCCTGTTTTAAAAGACAATTTACTTCTTGCTCTCGTGGGTTTTCCCTCGTTTTCTTTAAAGGAAAGTTTTATGGGATTTGTCCTTGAAAAAGATTCCTGCTCAGTGTTGATGCTTTTAGAAATGAAAACACTTGAGACTTGATGATATACAATATGCGCAATCATAAGTGAATAATAAATGATTAAAAACACCTGACAAGCGCTTACAGGACAACAATGTCCGTAGTTCTTTTTTTGTTTAATACACCCTTGTTAGAACTTTTGCTGAATATTTTATTATGGTCTTTTTGTTGGGCTTTAAATAGGTAGCGCTCTTGCTTTCCTCCAGCTTTGACTAAAGTACTGTGAGAATGCAATGATTACCAAAATAGAAGCAAACAGATGTTTGGAATCGTGTCACCGAGTTGCCTTTGCTGTGTCTTGTCCCTCTCTTCGCTGGCTGTGCGATAAGTTCATCTTAATTGCTACTGCGATGCCTGTGTGGCCTCTCAGGAACACACTTAATCCTTCAAACGTATACATTTACTTCCTATTAACTGCCTACTTAACTGCAAAAGCAGTCACCACGGAACCTAGTTGATTTTTAATCAAGAAAAAAAATTTCTTAAACCTCCTTGTATTCAGGGAACTGTTCCAGATGTGGAGACAAGAAATTAAAGGGGCCATATTTTCAGATCCATTTCATTTCTTGAAATTCAAAGCTATTCATTTTCAAACACTTAAACAGCTCCTACTCTGTCCCAACCATTGTCCTACGTATATTATTAACTCATGTCATTTTCAAACAATTCCATGAGGCATTTTCTACTACTGTTCTTATTTTATTGATGAGAAAAGTTAAGATACAGAAGTATAAATAACTCACAGCCTCAGCTAGAAAAGAGCAGATTCAATTTTTGAGGACAGACAGCCTTGCTTAGGAGCCTCTACCCCACACCACGTTACTCCACCTCTCTTGCTAACGAGGCGTGTCCTGGATGAGGAAGAATCTGTAAGTCCAATGACGCCTGGGAAAAGATAAAGTATCGAGTGTGACCAACTGTTGCTCTTCACTTAAGGGGTGTCTGTTGTGAGGGTCCCCAGTATAGCAGTTGACTCACTACAGGTGGACCCTACTGGGAATTCCAGTCCATGGAAATCCTTCTAATGGTGAAGAAAGGTATATCAGAGAACCAGGTCCATCTACATATGAGGGAAAATCCAGACCAGTACCAGAAAGAAAAGCTTAATTATAATTCTTAATTATGAATAAAAGAAAACAAAGCTCCCCATAGTTTCAAAAGGAAAAGCCGAAGTAAATAGACAACTGCCCCCAAGAAATAAGAGATGCTTCTAAGACAAGTGCAGGCTGTCTCGGCTTTGCAAGGTTCTGGTAAGCACGAGCTTTGGTTATCACAGCTGAGGGAGACACCACCAGTCCCCACGAACACAGTTCCTGTTAACAGCTACTACAGTATATCATTTGTGAATAATTGCAGAGGATAAACTGTGGCTAGCTCTTCGGTCCACAATTCACCGAGTAAATAACACACACACACAGAACGTCATTTCTTTCAAAGTCTAGTGATTGGTCACCAAGCACGTGTTATTCAGTCTTCACAGAGGCAGCGAAGACAACAAAGCATGCAGTTGTGTTGCTGTGTCTCCCAGCAATAAACCCATGTGACCTTTTACAAAAATGGAGCTAGAACAGGAAATTGGCCAACAAAGACAAAAGCACAGCAAAGAAACAAGTGTGAGAACGATGGAAGTGAAGTGTGAATCAAATGTAAATGGGGTTATGGAACAAACAGTGGACCATGGGCGTGTTGACAGTGCAACACTGAGAGGCTCAGAGATGCAGCCAAAGGGACTTAGTGAAGACAGACTTACTGAGATGAATAAGGAAAGCTGTTGTGATGAGAAGGACGATGATGTCCCAGAGGAGGGATACCATTAAAAAGCTACACATTAAAAAGAATCCAGAAATGTTTCATGACCAAAGTTAGAAATACGACAACTCACCAAGGCATAGAAAAAGATGCTTGTAAGTTATGTGATGAGAAGGCAAGCACTGTTCAAACTATTAAGTTTGAGTTTTCGTTTTTTGCTTTTTTAACAAAGACACAGAATACTTTAATTCTCAATATTACTAATATTTTAGATGATAGTATATTAAATATAAGTTCTACTATTTTACATTTCCCTTTACAGTTATAACTGAAAGCAAAAGACTTAATATTTTGTAAAATTTTATAGGCACAGAACAATCATAATTTTTTCCTATTATTAGGACCATTTTGCATGTTTTCAGCTTGCGTGTTTATTTTCTCTGGTCCCATGCAAAGTAAGGCCTGTGTGTATTTAAATGATTTCTTAGATGGAAGGGGAACCACTAGGATCGAAAGAAATTTGAGAAACACATCAATCAGTTAGATCCCTATTCAAATAAATACGCAATAAAAACATTCAAGGAAATTTGACTACTACTGGATATTCAAGGATATTAAGAGATTACTGCTATTTTTAGCGGTAATATTTTGATTATATTTCAGCAAGAGTCCTTAGGGTGACGTCAGCAAGACAGAGGAATAGGAAGCTCCAGACCCTCATTCCCATGCAGACAACGACCTAGCAGGGATACACAGACCAGTGTCCTTGTGAGAACTCCAGAAACCAGGTAAGAGGTAAGAGCACAAAGCCAAGAAGAGCCACACAGGATGTAAGAACGTTCCTCGCATTTTGCCTGCCCTAGTCCCTCCCACTCCCCCAGTGAGGACAGAAGACCAGAAAACTCCCAGCTTCTCTCCTGGGAGGGAAAAAAAAGAGTGACACATGAGTCCAAAGTTTTGGCTTTTTGAGGGGCTGCCTAAGAGACTAGTTTCTGTCTCTCTGACTCAGGACACTGATGGGAAGGATGCCAGGTTGGGGGGCCCTTGAGAACAGTCACGCTCTGTCCAAGTTATACCGTGGGGAATGCAGTACCACAGACAGACACCAGAGGGAGTAAGAGACTGCAGGCTCCTGAGAAGAAAACAGTGGCAAGCCTAACTAGGAAATCATACACACAAGCCCAGAGAAGATGCATCCCCAGAAAAGGGTTGAAAGGTCCCCCAAATCTCTAGCTGAGATGACTTCCCCCATACGAGGCCAGTCCAGAGACTGGGAGAGGTGGCTGTTTTTCCAAATGCCCAATTCCCAATAAAAGATTACATGGCATACAAAGAAAAGGGAAACACAGCCCAACCACCTGATCAGAATAAATCTCCAGAAGCCAACCCTAGAGGAGAGATCTATGAATTACCAAATAATTCAAAATAATAAAAGGTGGTCGATGAGCTAAAAGAGAGCACAGATAGGGCTTCCCTGGTGGCGCAGTGGTTGAGAGTCTGCCTGCCGATGCAGGGAACACGGGTTCGTGCCCCGGTCCGGGAAGATCCCACATGCCGCGGAGCGGCTGGGCCCGTGAGCCATGGCCGCTGAGCCTGCGTGTCCGGAGCCTGTGCTCCGCAATGGGAGAGGCCACAACAGTGAGAGGCCCGTGTACTGCAAAAACAAAAAAAACAAAAACAAAAATAAAAACCAGAAAATAAGTGTTGATGACGACGTGGAGATACTGGAACCCTTCGTGGGAACGTAAAATGGTACAGCCACTAAGGAAAACATTAAGGTTTCTCAAAAAATAAAATACAGTTATACCCTATGATCCAGCAATCCCACTCCTGGGTATATATCCAAGACGTGACATGATCTTGAAGCGTATTAGTACTCCTGTGTTCACTGCAGCGTTATTCACAAGTCAAGAGGTGGAAGCAAGCCAAATGTCCATCGAGGGATAAATGGATAAAGAAATGTGGTGTATGTATACATATGTGTGTGTGTGTGTGTGTGTGTATATATATATATATGCACAATGGAATTAGCCGTAAAAAAAGAAAAAATCTCATGGCACAGGGATGAACCTAAAGGACATTATGCAGGATTCCATTTACATGAAATCGGAAACACAGAAATTAGAATGGTGGTTGTCAGGGCTAGGGGGAGGGGAAAATGGGGAGTTGTTGTTTACTGGGTATAAAATGCCAATTTTGCAAGGTGGAAAGTTCTGGAGAGCTTTTGCAGCAATGTGAATATACTCAACACTACTGAACCGTTAAAAAAAAAAAGAAAAAGAAGAGTCCTTATGTTTTCGAAGTGAATACACTGAAAAATAAATGTGCATCAAAAATATGTCTGGGATTAAGTTCAAAATAATTTGAGGGTTGATTGGGGGAGAGGATGGAGTTATACATGAAATAAGACTGGCATCAGCTGACAATTCTTAAAGCTGACTGGGTTCATTATACCATTCCCTCTACTACTGCATACGTTTGAAATTTTCCAGAATAAGGGAATTTTTTTTAAAAAATTGACAACATGAAGAAAATCAATGAAAGTGCTAGATGAGAAAGTCCAAGAAATGTCCCACACAATGAAAGACTAGAAGAGCATATGAAAGAAGGCGACACACAGGACCTCCAGAAGGGTTACCCAATCAATAGGAGCCTCAGAAAGAGAAAATAAACAAATGCAGGGCAAAGCTAAAATAATGAGATTTTTTTTGTCCAGCAGATGGATATTACTGCATTTCCACTACTGGGAGGAATATAAATGGGCAGTCATTTGAGGGCATCCATTTCATAGTATCTTAAAGTTTCTTTTATCTAACCTAGAAAAACATTCATATACACACCCACAGTAAATGTTCTTTAATACATGATTTCCTAATTCTTTTATATCAGCCACTATATATAAATATCTATAATTCAATCAAAATTCAGAAATTCAACTTCCAGGAACGTATCTTATATACTTGTACAAGTGAACAAATATTAGAAACGTATTTACTGAAGTGCTTTTAATAGCAAAAAAGCGGGAAGTGTCTATTAAGTCCGTCAAGAGTCCAGTTAAATGAATTAAGGTGCACTCATACAATGCAGTACTCGCTGAAAGAAATGAGGTATGTGCAGATAGAGAAACATCTCCCGGATACATAAAGACAAAAATAATTTACAGAATGTTTAGTATTCTCATTTGTATTTTTAAAAAGGAGATAGATTTTATATAGCTAAGAGGAGATAGATAAAAATCACATACACTATATTCACGTGAAAAGTTCTGAATATAGTATTAACAATACCTCTTGGGATGGGTTCTATATAAAGGAAAGCACTTTATAGGACAGAATGTACAGAAGGATCAAGTTCTTTCATTCTGCAAGTTTAATTTGCTAAGAAAGTGAAATATACTGTCCAGAGAATGAAGGAAGTTAAGAACTGACTTAGCTCCTTACTTTCAAAAGGCTGAAATTTTGGCTCTGCCAGGTTCTCCGGTAGAGTTAAACCAGCTCAGTCACTTTTTTGGTGAAGGATGCAGTTAGAAAGGCCAGGCCCCTGGGGAATTCAAGTACACTTCTCAAAATGCCCTTGTAAGTAATCTGACCAATACCACTGGTCAGCAGTGTACCACATATCCTGTGGGAATCAAGGTCCCCGTGGGAGAAATCTATGCACTTGGCAAACCAGTCTTGGTTTTGTTGGAAAATGTCTCCCAGAGACAAAGGAACACCCAACACGCCCTCGAGATAGGCACAAGTACCTTCATTTTGCACATGAGAACTGAGGCTCCAAGAGGTATCTTATCAAGCCCACATATCCAGGCAATTAATTTTGGAACAGATTTGACAGCATGGCCAAGAATTCTACACTCCTGCCCATTCACTTGACATCCCAGATCCTGAACATACATACTTAGGGATGTCAGGTGAAAAATTCTGATCTAGCAACGCACAGCCTTATGTTCCTGCCGTGTTTCGTGTAGCCACCGTGTCTAGAAGATAAGTACTCTGTGACCCTAAAGGGAATGAGGTAAGGACCGCAGAGGCCTCCCATTTTCAACCTTCCTCTCCCTCCCTAACCCATACAAGCTGGCCTACGACACAGAATCACTGGCATCGTCGCCACTATGTAAACTACCTTTACTTTGGTTTGCTACTAGTAACACTTGAAGGCCCTGTAGGGGTTTTATTTCCAAGCAGGCATTTTGAGTGTTTAAGGGACTGAAGATAAGAGTTCCCCAAATCTTAAGTGCCGTATTTTAGCTGTATTAAAGGCCCCAAGTATTGCTTACAGCTTAAATACAACTCCGACTATTTGAGTGTGATAAATCACAATTTGTGAAGCATCAGTCACTTTGGCATGCCATCGGCTAAACTCCAGAACTGTATGAAAGCCTTCAGGCTGTTCTTTCAATACCTTGACTTAATGATGGCATATTTTGCACAATAATCTACTCTTTAGCCATAAGTAGCTTAGTTTTCACAGAACTGAGATCTTTTTACAGCCAGTTCTCAGGATATTGATCACATATTCCAAAGACTTCTGAGTTGCAATACCCTTAAGAGTACTGAAACAAGCTTGTTGGAATTTCCATCTGGGGCCACACATTACCAGGTACTTGAATTTTAAAATGATCTTAACCACTACCATAATAGCTCTCTTTGCACTTCTAGTGCAAAGAATCCTGAAAATTGGGCTAGAGGACAAGTTAGTAGTTTCGCTGCCAGGCTGATTTTCTTCCCAACTTCTAGAGTTAAACTGAAAACACCAGCTTCTCTAGGAAAGGAGAATGGATGGCCGCTGGCCTGAGGAACTGAACCAGACTCCTGTCTAACTCTTACTGAAGTCTTTACAGCCCAATGTCTATAGAACAGTAACAACGAAACCTTTAATTCCTCCTGTTTCCCCAAGCTAATTAGTTTAATATAAGTCGATGATCTGGCTCAATGCTGTTACAAATGGTTAACCTTAGCATAGTTCTTCCCAGGTTCTGCGCCACTGAAATCCCTTTTCAAAATCCCATGTTTTGTGCAGACCTGCTAAGAGAAAAAATTAGAATCAAAAGGACCTGGATGTTGGAAAGAACCGTAGGAGGAGGGTTAAGGGATGAGAAGTGCCATTTTGAGCGGCTGTGTGGCACGTGGTGGCCAGGCATTGGGAGAGAAGACAGGAGGGTCTGTGGGCGCTGAGGCGCTGGTGCATGGCACACAGCCGGATGTATACAGAAATCTGAACACTGCACAGATGGTAACTGAAGCCAGTGGACAAGGCAGTCCAAAGTGGACTAGACCCCAGCCCAGAGGAAAGGTGGGAATCTCATTACTGTGATACTACTAAGAGTAGCAAATAGGAGGACATTTTCTGAGGAGAATTTTATCATTTGTAAAATGCTTATATACTTGTCAGAGATACTTCTTGAAATTTTCTCTAACAAAAAAACACGTATTTAGCAAATCCATCGGATTATAAACTAAAAGCAAAAATTTAATACTTTTAATGGGACATCAAGATGGATTCTCAACCCATGGGCCCACTGAAATCTCAGCTATGCTATTAAGCCTAGGACGCCGGGCAAGTTTAACCTCAAAACCAGTTCCTATGTCTACAAAATGGGAACATTCAAGAAGATGTAACACACAAGCAGAGCCCGGTAGTTAAGCAGTGTCATCCGCTACTGTGCCAACGGGGGCCTGAATGAACGGAACGTGACCTATGCGATGTGCTTTTCGGGCCTGAGGCTGACGTAAATTTATGAAGCTAATATCTATGTGCAAACTACACGTTAATGTAGCCTCCTACTGAAAGACCTACATATATTCAGTGAAAGATAATTCCAGGAAGATTATGTAAAGCTCGTCTACAGATGTAACCCAACGTTAATCTAAGCACTGGGATCGTTTCTATTCTAATCTAAAATATCAAGGCACCGGCGTCTATAAAATTAACAAAGTTTCAAAAACATTTCGAAATTTGCCAAGTTTAAAAGGAGCCATGACCACCTGGCAGAGCCGGGGCTGGAAACCTAAGGTGTTACCTTCCCCGAGCTACTTGCCCTCTGGTGTGTCAGGCTCTTAACCATGGCTGTACACAAGAGAATCGCCCCAGAAACTTTTGACAATACCCCGTATCTATCAAGTCAGGTCTCCCAGAGTAGAACGCAGACACGTGTTCCTGGGAAGGGCTCCCACAGGCGGCCAGAGCTGTGCGCACTCACCTCCAACGCAAGGTCTCACGCGTTCTGTAGCTAATGCAGTTCAGCGTTCAAACGTCACGTGCACACTGACTCAGTGGGCCCTGCAAGATGCAACGAGGAAGAGCGGAACCCAGGCTACCCACCTACTTCTCATCACCCTGCTTACAAGATGCAATGAATTCCGGAGTACGACTCCCTCCCTAAGGCCCGTCAGGGTCAGGAATGAGAGCCCACGAAGCTTAACGGCCGGTTATCAATTTATTAGAGCCGCTGGCTCAAGCATCTGCAATGGTGACTTCCACCTCGACTCCGGGCTCAATGCTGATGGAAGTGATCTGCTTGACGATCTCGGAAGGGCTGTGCAGGTCAATGAGGCGCTTGTGGATCCTCATCTGGAAACGGTCCCAAGTCTTAGAACCTTCCCCACACGGGGTTTTCCTCGTCGTTATTCTCAGGGTCTGCAGCAGAAAAGAGAGAACACCAGGCACCCAGGCTGCGGGAGCGCCGCGCTCCGCAACCCCCCGGCGGGGCGCTCCGAACAGCAGGGCTGCGCGCTAGGCCCGAAGCCGCCCGGCGGCCCCCCGCGCCCCGGAGCGCCAAGGCTCTCACCTTGGTGGGCATCCGCACCGGCCCCTTCACCTTGAGATTCTTCTCCTTCGCGCCTCTGATCAGGTCGGCACACACTACAAGCGGGGAAAAGCGTCTGGGCCCTCGCTCACGACAGGGGCGGCCTTACCGGCCTCCAAGGCCGCCGGCTCAGAATAGCGTACGCGACTATCACCGCAACTCAACCCAGTAAGCATCTCCTCATCGCCAGCGG
>NW_020173037.1:4578371-4681661 GCF_003031525.2 Neophocaena asiaeorientalis asiaeorientalis
CCTTAAAAGCCTGTTGTCCCACAGATGAAAACATAAAGAAGCACCTCGGGGGCAGCCTATCACCTCCCAGGCACGAGCGCGCTCACCAGCCCCCTTCCCCGGACAAGCGAATCCCGTCTCCTCCCGCGAGCCCGGCACCCCCCGCACCCACCCCCCCGAAACCCGACCGGGACGCCCCCGACTCACCATGGCTGCGGTGCGGCTTCCTGACCGACTTGTTCCTCCGCGAGAGTGAACAGCGGTGAGTCAGGAGCGGGGGCCGGAGAGAAAAACCCGAAGCCCAGCTACCGCTGCTACCGCGTCTTCCTCCAAGAGGCACGCATGCGGCCTGCCGGGCCCTTATATAGCCGCGCTCGCGTCTGCATCCGGGTCCCGCACGCCCCTCCGCGCTGCCCCGGAAGAGGAATCGCCTGGCGGGCTCTAAGCGGAGGCGCGAGCAGAGGGGCGGCCAGGTGCGGCCGCGCGCGCCCCCTGTTGGCCCGGCGGAGTCAGAGCGCCGTCGGGTGAGGCGCAGCCGCGGTCCTCAGGGCACCTGGCGGGGATGATGGGGAGACTGCGACCTGGCCTAAAACTCCACAAACTCCTCCGTCCTGGTGCGCCGACCGCCGGCTTCTGCGGAGTCAGAACGACTCCTGTGCTTGTGGAGTCTACCCTGCAAAGCTTCTTCCCGTACAAACCGAACCACTCGTGCTCTAAACAAACGGGTAACTCTTCTGAGTTAACTCACGTGGATATTAGGGGAAATGACTGACAACCTGGGTCAGTTTTTATTCTTTAAATTAGCAGTTATTTTTCATAACCTGGAACATTCCTTCGCGGTATTTCATCTTCTGGCTTCCCAGACCGGCAGAAGCATGTGCGGTCCGTTTCTTAAAAGCACCTGAGCGTGGTTCTTCCCCCTCCCGGGACGCGAGGGCGAACACGCCGGGCTGCCGCGCCTGCCCTGGGTGTGTCGTGCAACCCAGGCCCCGCCTGGAGACCCCGGCTCTCCACCTAATTCGAAAGCGTGTTATCTCCGGATAAAGTGATGTTGGATGAGACCCTTGAGGACCTCCCTAATACTCCTTAATACTAGGACAAAGTGCAGTGGACAGACCGAGAGCGGGCAGCTGACCTGGGTGGCCAGGAGAGATGAGGACACATATCCTTAAAGATGACGGAGTGGTTACGTAGGACGAAATAGGTGAGTTGGGCTTTGATACGGGGCAGAAGCAAGAGTAAATAACGTCGTATGGTTTTACAGGTGAACCTGAGGGCAGAAGAGTTATTTGTTCAGCGCCACAGATCTGACCCCTCCAATTAGGGGCCTTTCTTGAGCCTTTCACTTCTGTTCCTTAGAGAGGAATTATACTTAAAACGTACATCAACTAATACCGTTGACTTATTTGGTGATGAGCAGGCACAGCTAATACCTGGCTTTCTTCGGCTCGTAAAGAATATCTACTAGATTTTGCTTCCATTTAACAAATAACTTAGGGCTTCCCTGGTGGCGCAGTGGTTGAGAGTCCGCCTGCCGATGCAGGGGACACGGCTTCGTGCCCCGGTCCGGGAAGATCCCACGTGCCGCGGAGCGGCTGGGCCCGTGAGCCATGGCCGCTGAGCCTGCGCGTCCGGAGCCTGTGCTCCGCAACGGGAGAGGACGCAGCAGTGAGAGGCCCGGGAACCGAAAAAAAAAAAAAAAAAAAAACACTTAAATGTCAAAATTTGGATATTTTCCAGTTCAGTTATTTTAAAATGTCATGCATTGGCTGTAAATACTTTATTAGTAGAATTTGCAGCAGAAAGTCCAAAAACCAGCATTCTTGTTTTACTAGTTGTAACCTCAATGAGACTTCAAAACTTAGGGCTTTCACGTCTTGGCATGGCTACCAGCCACAAACAGACAAAAATGCAGTTGCCCAAGCTCCCTGGGCGGTGATCAACCACGGCTGCATTAATACCGAGTACGAATCTTCAGAGAAAGCTTACTTGAGTAGCATTCAGGTTTTACCAGTGCTCAAAAGACAGCCAGAAATTCAATGGTGGAGTGCTTGAGAAGTACATTTGTGGGGTTTTTTCAATAACAAATCTGGTGCATCTATTCTTAGGTTTCCTTGATTATAGAAAAAGAACTTCAGCATAGTAAAAGGCAAGATATGGCCCAGCATTTGTGGGAAAAATGATTGATGTGACTAGCACTAAGGAAACAGCTGGTTGAGATATTAGACAAATGCAATGAAAAGATCACTATTTTGAAGTTTATATAAGATTTCGTTTCAAACATTTTGTCATATTTTCCTCTTGAAAGTTATCAACTGCGGTAGTCCCCAGATTTCAATTAAAAATGTAATATTCTAACATTAGATGTGAAATATTCACTGGAGAAAAATTAAATACTAACAATAAGCACAAAAGAAGAATAAAGTGCAGAACCCCACACTTAGAGATAGACCACCTGTTTACACTTTCAGATACGTACATATCCCTTTAAAATGTGAGCTTATACTGTATATACAGTTTGGTAAGCTTTATCCACAGAATATTTTGCACAATAAATATGCTTCTGCAACATTCCTTTTAATGACTGTACCGTATGGATGGGTCATTCATGATTTATTGAACTAGTCCTCTGTTTTTAGACACTTAAGGTGTTTTCCCCGCTTCACCTCTTACAAACAGTACCATGAGGTACATGCTTCTAGACCAGGATTTCTCAGTCTCAGCACAGTTGACATTTGGGGACACATGAGTCTTTCCTATGCATTATAGGATGTTTAGCGGTATCCTGGCCTCTGCCCACTAGATGCCTATACCAGTCCCTCCCCTTCAGTTGTGACAAACATGTCCCTAGACATTGTCAAATATCCCCTGTGGGGCAAGACCACCCCCAGATGAGAACCACTGCTGTAGACACATCTTTCAACTCAGCCTTAATGCCTTAGATCAATGACTAGATACACTTATTCTTTGGTAGCTTCATCAAAGAATAAGCATATTTTAAATACTTTGGTATTAAGTAAATTGCCCTCTGGGAAGGTTACGCCCCAATAGATACTTCTTCCAGCAGTGCAGTGAAGATTTCAGTGTGAAAAATAGAATTAAATTTCCGTCTCATTTTAAAATTTAAAAATATTCTTTAAAACATTTTTATTTAAGTATAGTTGATTTACAATGTTGTGTTAGTTTCTGCTGGACAGCAAAGTGATTCATACTATATGTATTCTTTTTCATATTCTTTTCCACTATGGTTCATCACAGGATATTGATTATAGTTCCCTGTGCTCTACAGTAGGACCTTGTTGTTTATCCATCCTGCATATCATAGTTTGCATCTGCTCACCCCAAACTCCCAGTCTTTTCCTTCTCCACTCCCCCTTCCCCTTGGGAACCACACATCTGTTTAAGAATTATTCTTCAGACCATGACAAAGTCTTTGTTTTCAATATCTGTATCCATATCCTTCCTTCACTAATTTTTGTAGTTCTTTGAAAAGTATCTGGTAAAGCCTTTTACTGCAGGTATTTGTGTCTTTCTGTGGACAGCCATCTACTGGCCTTTCGCTGCAATGACAGTGTCATCAAACCATTACACTTCCAAAAGGAAATTAACAGCAGTTAAAAGTGACTCAATTCATGGTACCCATGTATATGTGTATGAAGCAAATGCTAAAGACAGATTGTCAAATGAGTCTGCTTAGACACTATTTTTTTGTATAATTTTTGATCTAAATAAAATTGATGGGAAAACTCATCAGTGTGAACTTTCAGAATAAAAGCCAGAAAGAAAAAGAATAAGAACTTTCTCTTGGGCCCACCCGTGCCATATGCTAAGGGGGTGAAATGTAGAGGCAGTTCATTGGCTTTCCTGGGTGAGGATTAGAGCATAGGATAGCCAGCACCGTTGCAAATGGACTACCTGTGTTAACCTCAATCTGTTTGATCCTCGCGTCAACCTTGGGTTCATGTTTTGTATCTATGAGGAAGCTGAGCTTAGGTGACAGGAAGGTCACAGGAAAAGCCAGTGTTTGCACCCCAGAGCCTGCGTCTTGGCCACTGTGCTAGACTATTTCTCAGTATATGTTAGGTCTAATCTTTACCACTAGTAGCATTAGTGTATCTGAGAGGTTAAAATCCTATTATGTTACATAAAATGACATAGAAGGGCTTTATAGATTTCACTTTAGTTGGGATCAGAAATTTCACTGAGCTACTAATATGTGTTCATTTTAAGGTAGAATCCCCATTTTTTAAAAAAATTTTTTATTGGAGTCTAGTTGATGTACAATGCGGTGTTAGTTTCAGGTGTACAGCAAAGTGACTCAGTTACACATATACAGGTATCCACGCTTTTTTAGATGCTTTTCCCATATAGGCCATTGCAGAGTATTGAGTAGCATTTCCTGTGCTGTACAGTAGGTCCTTACTAGTTACCTATTTTTTATAGAGCAGTGTGTATATGTCAATCCCAATCTGCCAATTTATCCCTCCCCACCCCGTCCCCTGCTGTCCCCCTGGTAACTATAAGTTTGTTTTCTAGAATTCTATCTGTGACTCTATTGCTGTTTTGTAAATAAGTTCATTTTTTTAGATTCCACAGGTAAGTGATATCATATGATATTTGTCTATCTCTGACTGGCTTCACCTAGTATGATTATGTCTAGGTCCATCCATGTTGCTGCAAATGGCATTATTTCATTCTTTTTTATGGCTGAGTAATATTCCATTGTATATATGTACCACATCTTCTTTATCCATAGAATCCCCATTTCTTAACTCTTTCAATCTGAGTTTGAAGTTCCGTAGACCCACAGTCAACTTAACTCTATTTGCTCATTAACTTTGCTCACTAAAGTAAGCAATGGAACAGGACCAGGGACGCAGGAAGATCTTTTCACCTAGAGTGATCCACATGCAGCATGCACGGGGGTGGTACTTTTCAATCATATTTAACTGCCGAGCTCCCGAAGTTCTCTGTAGGGGTGGAGCTGAATGTTTGGCCCTCTAGGCCTCCTAGTACTGTCCTCCCCCACGATAATCCTCCTGTTCCCAGGCCTGCGGGCCTAGAGATTCTAAGGTTCCTTGAAATATACAACCTGAAGAATTACACATGCCATTTCCTAGCTTTCACAGGTAAACTGCAGAGGGTTTCCGCGGCCACTCTTTTTGATTCTGATGTCATGCAGGGGAGCCAGGGCTATATTTATCTATCAGCCACTTTTTCCCGGACTTCTGCTTCCCAGGTTATATAGAATTCGTACGATTTTGAGAAAAGATTCCTACCATTTGCCGTCCTTCGTGAGAAGTTCGGAGCCCCTGGTCTTCACCACACACGAATTCTGACGCGCCGCTCCTATGTGGTGGACACCCTCAAATGCGACCCCATGCCTCCACCACCTGTGATTCCTGTCCTGGTGATTCACGCCCTCTTCTTGATTGTGGGAACCTCGGACTTGCTTCTAAAGACTAGAATTCAGGGAAAGCTCTGGGCTGTCACTTCCATGACTAGATTAACTGAGGCGCTGACCCCTGCCCTGCTGGCCGGCCCCCCCCCTTGCAGCTTTGGTGGAGTTTAAATTTGTTCTTTTCCAAAAGTGTTTCGGTTATTAGGAGTCCCTTGAAATGCCCTATGAATTTTAGGATGAACTTTTCTATTTCTGAAAAATTCCCATCTGGATTTTGATAGAGATTGTGTTGAATTTGTAGATCACTTTGAGTAGTGTGGAAATTCTTAGCAATATTAAAATCTTCCAATCCATGAACATGAGATGTCTTTCCACTTATCTGTGTCTTCTTTAATTTCTTTCAGCAACGTTCTGTAGTTTTCAGTGTACAAGTCTTCCACATCCTTGGCTAGATTTATTCCTAAGTATTTTGTTCTTTTTGATGTGTTATAAATGGAGTTTTCTTCATTTCCTTTTCAGGTTGCTCACTGTTAATCTATAGAAATGCAAGTGATTTTTGGAACTATTCATTTTTAAATAAATGTTTATATTATAAAGAATTTTTAGAAATTGGAAAGAAAGAGAAGTTTAAAAAAGAAAGAACTAAAGGAGACATCCACAGTCCCGCAGACAAACGAAACTTTGCTGTCAGTCTTTTTCTCTGTATGTTTTAAGAAAAACGTGTTTATTTAAAAAAGATAATAATCAAACTGATACAAAGTTTTGGATTCTGCCCTGTTCGGTTAACAATGTAGTACAGGTATTTCTATGTTATTACCACCATCATAATATTTTAAATCAACTGTGTGTTGTACTTTATTTCGTCATTCTGGACATTTACCTTGTTTTGAATCTTTCTCCAGAATAAATGACCCTTAGTGAACATTCTGTTAATTAAAATGCTTATTTTGTAGTATTTTCTAAGATGGATTTCCAGAGACGTAAGTTTTGAGTCAGTGAATATAAATGCTTTCGAGAATCTTGATATACGTTGCTAAACTGCAACTGCTTTCCAAAAAATTGTGTTCTGTAGTGTCAGCAGCAGTGTACGGAAGATCCTGTTTTACCACAACTTCATTAGCATTAAGAATTTTGTGCATGTATGTACTTTTAAGACACCCTAGTTTTAATTTGCAGTTCTTAGTACTTGTGAGATAACATTTTCCTCTTTTTCATATTTGTCCCCTAAATTTGTTTTCTTTATTGTGAATTGACTTTTCAAGATTTTTTTTTCCATTTCTTTATTAGGGCATGATGATTTTTTATTATTTATTTATTTATTTATTTTTGCGGTACGCGGGCCTCTCACTATCGCGGCCGCTCCCGTTGCGGAGCACAGGCTCCACACGCGCAGGCTCAGCCGCCATGGCTCACGGGCCCAGCCGCTGCACGGCATGTGGGATCTTCCCGGACCGGGGCACGAACCCGTGTCCCCTGCATCGGCAGGCGGACTCTCAACCACTGCGCCACCAGGGAAGCCCGATTTTTCATTTTTATTTGTAGGTGTTCTTTATAGAAAGAACATTAACCATTTTTTTCAGTCACATTTTGGCTAAATATTTTTCTCAGCCCATTGTCCGTATTTTATTTATTTGTATTTTAATATCCAGAAGTTATAATTTTTATATAATTAAATCTGGCAATCTCCTTTATACATTTTTTCACTGCTTTTATAAGAGCTAAGAAATCCCTTCCAGGGACTTCCCTAGTGGCGCAGTGGTCAAGAATCCGCCTGCCAATGCAGGGGACGTGGGTTCAAGCCCTGATCCAGGAAGATCCCACATGCTGCCGAACAACTAAGCCCGTGCGCCGCAACTACTGAGCCTGCGCTCTAGAGCCCACGAGCCACAACTACTGAGCCCACGTGCCGCAACTACTGAAGCCCACACGCCTAGAGCCCGTGCTCCGCAACAAGAGAAGCCACCACAATGAGAAGCCCGTGCACCGCAACGAAGAGTAGGCCCCGCTCACTGCAACTAGAGAAAGCCCGCATGCATCAACGAAGACCCAACGCAGCCAAAAATAAATAAATAAATTTTAAAAACCTCAAAAACTGCTTAAAGAAAAAAAAAAGAAAAACAAAAACGAAATCCCTTCCTCCTGCAAATTTGTATTAACTATTCAATTCTATTTTCTTCCAGTTTTACAGATGCTCTCTAATCCATCTGGAAATGATTTTGGTATGTGGTATGTAAAGTATTTATTTAAAAAAATATATAGTTTTAGTAAAACTGTTGGTGGTAGGCTAAAAGCTCCTTGAAAACAGGAAGCATGACTGATTCACTCTTTGGTTTCCTCGACTTTCCCAGACAGAAGAATCACCAAACACAGCTACAGTCAGGAGAGATGGTCACCCCCTTCCCTCTGCTGGGAGACACTGGCTGTCTGTCCTCTGAGTGTCCTGACATCTCTCCAGGGGCTGCCCCCCAACAACACCTTCCACATTTGCAGGCAGGGAAAAGAGTACCCCAGCAGTTAGCCAGCAGCTGTTCTCATTTCAGCTCTTTGTACACCCCTCCACCCTCTCCCCTGGCAGTATTTCCCGGAAGGCGCCTCCATAGAGCTTTCTCCTTCCGTCTCTAGGGTAGCCTAGGCTACTTTGCCCAGACATCCTCTTCAGGGTAAATTTCTTTTCCATTTGAACAGCTCCTCCACAGTTAAGGAGAAGCCATTATTTCCTGGTTACCTTTTTGTCTTTTTGATGGGGAGAGGCAGAGGGATTGTGGGAGGCAATCAACTAATAGTCCCAACTTCTTAGTGATCTCTTCCATGAAGTCTTTGAGCCTTTTTTCAAAGAAAGTACCAATGGGGGCTCCTACTACTCTCATGCGTGCCTGAAGTTGTGAGTTCCAACTACAGGTCTGACTCTGGGACCCTCATTAAAGAATTAAGAAAAAAAAACAAACAACAAAAAAAACACCTCTTTAAAATTGGATTTTTATTGCCTAAGGAGGAATCTGCAAAATAAGGAGAGTGGGGAGAATGCAGATAAACGTAATCTAAAAGCTGTCCTCACATCCAATTAAAGCCAGTACTGGATAGCAGACCTGTTAGAAAATAGAAGAATAAACTGTTGAATGTCTCTCCATCATTTTCTCTCCTAACGCCCTAGTGGAGGGGCTGATAAGTACCAGAATGCCCAGAATATGGACAGCAAGAAAGCTAAAAGAGAAGTTGCTAAACAATCCACTAATTGCATACTCGAGCCTGAATTTAATCGACTCTGTTACAAATTTGTCTTGGTAATTAATGGGTTATTCTAGCTCAAGTTACAGTAGCAGGAAATTCTGCAATAATTGTGGAAAGATACACTCCAGTGGACAGTGAATGATAGTCATGTGATCTACCCAGAGTAGACCAGCGTGACCCTTGTCATGACATTCATTTGAGAAAACGGGCTATTTTCCTGCCTTAAAAAAGATTCTTACTGTTCATATTGTGTCAGAATTGACATTTCTTAAGGACTTAAAGATTACTCAGCGTTTGACAAATGTTTGGTCAGACTGACTGAGGAGTGTGTTCTGATATGATTCACCATTCCTGAAAGGGGGAAAATCTACTTCCAGTTCTGAAGTCAGGGGAATTCTGTAACTTGACTCCTCTGTAAGGGGACTCGCTCCTGGCACTGGCTGCCATTATTCTGTCAAGCATTTTCCTCCTTTCCCTTTAAGTTTCTTCCGGCTGCGCTCTATTATTCCATAGACCTTTAGGTTTTCCCTCTTTGTAATCTGATGCCCTATTCAGCAGTGTTCAGGAAGCTGTCCTGCCTTAGTCTAGTCCTTCTCAAAGGACTAAGCTAAGCTTCTGCTCTCCTTAGCTGAATGGGTGGCTTGTTTTCTTTCTTTTAGGCTTTTGAGGGAGATGGTACTATTTTATTACTCTAGTAAAAAGAGAGTATGGATTTTCCATAGTGAGTTGGTGCACACATATCAGAGTAATCAAAAGGAATACTTAGTTCAATCACTTTGATATTGTTTGTTTCTTAAGATTCTTTTCATAGAGAAAGCACATTAAAATATGTCCCTATCTCCACCTTCTCCTAAGACACAGACACACACTCAATTTCTTCTTTTTGTTTTTTAAATTTTGTTTTGATTTTCATCAGTTATACACGAATGTCAGTTGAAGAGTCAAATAATCGCAGTAGAATTACTGCCCCCCAAAATCCCTCTCGGACGCCACGCCAACCCTGAGAGTCTTGTTAGCCACTTTTAGCTCTCTTGCTGTCGGTTGTGGTGTCTGAGTCTGCACCTCCAGCTAGTGTACTTATGCAGACACTTCTTGATTTTTTTAGTTTTAGGTATTATTTAGTGGTTTCTCTCTTTGGAAAATTAGGACTTAGTTTTTTCTCACTCCTATTCCTGTTACCTATAGTCATAATTCCCCTCCATTGAACCTTTCATCATTTTTATGTTATAGCTTTTGTTAGACCAACATACAACATTGCATTATTAGAGCTATACACAGCTATTTTAAACGGAATCATTTCTTATGCAGCATTTGCTTTTCTTGTGTTGCCCAACTTTTCATGTCCCCTAAAGTTAGTAAACTTTTTGTTTCATTTGCTTTGTTTTCTCTGTACCCATCATTAAGTTAAATCCAAACTCTCCTCAAATTGTGGAAATGTTCCTTCAGTCCATTCAAACACAGATATTCATTTGTTTTATCGTCTTTGAGTCTTCGGACCTGCTCTAATCTGCACTAGTACACAGTTGACAGCTTGTCATCATTACTCACCATCAGCCTTGGAGACTCCCTTTGTCTCTATATTGTATTGATTTCCTGCATCTTATGTTTTCTTCTTCTTTGGTTTATACTCTTGCTTTAGTGGAGTAAACCCTCAGGTAGTTTCCTGAGAAAGGGTGCATAGTAGTAAATTTTTGAGACCTTGCATGTCTGGAGAGGTCTTTGGTCAGCTTGTCTATTCAACTGATAGTTTGGCTGGGTATAGAATTCTAAGTTGGAAATGTTTTTCCCTCAGAATTTTATAAGTAGTAGCCTCTATTATCTTTTAGGATCCTTATCTCTGGTATGTGATCTGGATTTTTTTTTTAATTTCTGGAAGCTTTTAGGACTTTCTCATTGCTCCTACTGTTCTAAAATCTTATCGTGATATGCCTTCTTGTAGTGTGTTTTCATTCATTGTCTGGGAAATCAATATTACGTCTTTTCAATCTGGAGAGTTTTGTTTCCTAAATTGTTGATACTTTTCTCCTATTTTCCATGTTTTCTCTTCCTGGAACTTCTAAAATTTGGACATTAGACTTCCCAGACTGAGCCTCCAATTGCCTTGTCTTGCTATTTTCAATATTTTACTTTTCTTCTCCTTTCTGAGAAATTTGTTTATATTTATGTGTCAATTTTTCTAATGAATTTTAACTTACATTTTTATTGTAGCTTTAACTTCCAAGTGCTCTTTACTGTTTTCTAGGTTAAAAAAAAAATAGAACCTTGTTTTTTTCAAGTAGCCAATAGCTCCTTTTATATGTCTCTAAGGATAGTTAAGATTTTTTTGATCTTCCTCTTTCATATTAAAGGCTTTTTTATAAAAGAAATAAACCAAGCTGCCTGCTCCTGTTTAATAGTGGGGCACTAAAAAGCTGACTGGTAACTGTGCACATATGGATGTACATTTAAGAACGAAAGCCTCACTGCTGCAGGGTATTCTGCCTGTTTTACTGGGGAATCTCCATTGTCAGTGTCTTGAGGTCTAGTTCCTTGAACTATTCATATTTCCCTGCCTAGAGGGTATTAGCTTGGTTGCCAGATTCTGTGAACTTAAACAGCCAATGCTAAGACTTTGGGGTATTCTATGGTATCACTCATGTGGCATCTCAGGTTCAGGAGAACCTGAGATGCTGGCTCAGGATTAAGCTTTCTAAGGCATACTGAATTTACCAGCTTCCCAAATTTTGTTTCTGTGATTTTCTCTCTCATCCCCTTTGTCCTTGTGACTAAATGCTTTGAAAAATTTATCTGCTGTCACATATGAGGATATTAGGAGGGAGAAGAGAGAGATAAATGAGTATTTTTGCCCTTCATAATTCCCTGGACATTCCAACATTTTCCAAGACTGTCAGGCAACTTTAAATTTTGGAAATGTATTTAATATTATCAGTAATGAAATTGGTATCCAAAACACCTTAAATTAAATTTAGTTTTGCATGACGTCTTCAACTAGAATGTAATATCAACTCTTGGGTCTATACTTTTGCTTCCTCCTGCTGTGCCTGGAGTGGTGCTGAGGATATGCTGGATGATGAAATACATGCATGCTGAGTATGTGCATAAGCATTACCTTATAATCAGGTTTATGTGAAAGAAAGGAATAAGGACACTCTATAACTATCTCCTTTTACCAGCATGGGGCACCACATTATTTTTCTCAGATACCTTTTCTGTTTCCCTTTAAAAATCATCCCCAATGACACTATCCTAATATTTGCACCAAGTAATGCCCTCCAACAGCAGTTTTCTTGGTTGACTTTTATGAATTAAGATGAAATACATCGTTTAAACATTTGAAATAATGAAGCTAAGAGTAGGGTATTCCCTGACATCACCACCATCTTATGTGGCAGAGTGGAATGGTTAAGGACATGGGTTCTGGCCCAGTCACTTAGCTGTGTGACCCCGGGCAAGTTCTTAACCTCTCTGTACTTTTCTCCTCAAATTTAAAAAGGAAATAATAATAATAGTAAATATGGGCTTCCCTGGTGGCACAGTGGTTGAGAGTCCGCCTGCCGATGCAGGGGACACGGGTTCGTGCCCCGGTCCGGGAAGATCCCACATGCCGCGCAGCGGCTGGGCCCGTGAGCCATGGCCGCTGAGCCTGTGCGTCTGGAGCCTGTGCTCTGCAACGGGAGGGGCCACAACAGTGAGAGGCCCGCGTACCGCAGAAGAAAAATACAATAATAATAAAAGTAAATATGATAGGGTAGTTGTGAGGATTTAATTTGATATATACGTAAAATACTTTACAGTTCCTGGTACATTATACTCAATAAATTTAAGCTCTGATGATGATGACTTTTCTGAGCAGCAAAGATAGTAATTGCAAGAGTGATGAGAGCTGTGAAGGAGACAGAGAGTGGAATCTGGATGTTCATCAGATGGATGCAACTTAACCTGCGCACGTTTTAGTCTTTTTCCTTCAAAGGCCACAGCCCAGTCAGCTGCTCTCTGCTTTGAACCCGAGAAAGGTCAGACAGAAATGAATTTCCCGGCACAGTGAAAAGCATGTTTACCATGATTTAGCTGGCCTGAGGAAAGCTGGCTGAAGGTAATGACAGGGCTTTTATGTACCCGAGACAGGAGCTATTGGAAGAGAGGATTCAAGGTGGTTTAAGGAACACTTGTGCAGACTGAGGTTTGACTTCAGTTTTAAATATTTGTTACTGTTGAGTTCTATTAGTTTTGAATAGGCAATACATTCATAGGGTTCAAACATCAAATTACTATAGAAGATATGAAGCGTAAACTCTCAAGAATATTCCCACCTCACCCACCTCGTTTCCTACCGATAACCACTTTTATTTCATTTTTGTTTTTCCTTCTAAAGTTCTTATGCCAATACAAACAAATATGAACATGTATCCTTATTTTCCTTCTTTCTTTCACGAAAGGAAGCATAGTGTAGCATACTCATTTTCCTTCACCACTGTCTTACACGTTGCTTTTAATTTTAAAAATACATTATGCAGCTCTTTCCGTAACAGTAAAAGCCTTATTTATTCTCTGTGTTCATGTGCGCTGTGTTTTATTATATGGACGTCTTGTCATCTAACCAGCTCTGATTGATGGCTACTTGACTTGCTTTCAATCTTTTGCTGCTACAGAAATGCTGCAGTGAATAAACGTGTGCATATACCCATGAATATATCAACAGGACAAATTTACAGAAGTAGAATTACTGGATCACAGGATAAATGATTTTGTAATTTAAATAGATGTAACCAAGTTACTTTCCATAAAGTTTATAGCAACTTGTATTGTAATTAGCAATGTCTGGGAGGGCCTAATTCCCCATGTCTCACCAATTATACCTGTCAAATTTTTAGACTTTGGTGATGTTTTCATTTTCTGTAATGGATAGTAGTATCTCTAATTAGTAGTTCTTATCTATTTAAGGATTATTCATGTTTCTGTTTCTGTGAACTCACTGTTCGTGCTTTGTCTTTTCTTATCAAATTCTAAGAACTCTTTTTATATTAGGGAGATTTGCTTTTTGCTATGATTTGAAGTGCTATGATTTGAAGTACAAATAGTCTTCCCTTAGTTTGTCATTTCTCTTTGACCTTACTCGTACTGTTAATTTTTCTCCATGCAAATATATTCCCTCTTTTTGTAGTTGAGACTATCAATTGTTTCTTTTATGACTTTGGAAAGATTTTCCCACTCTAATGTTAAAAGGAAATTTCCACTTTTCTTCTGGTACTTCCCATGACTTCATTTTTACACTTAAATCTTTGACCTGTTGAGAACTTATCCTAGTGTATGTTGTGAGACCTAATTTTGGTTCCAGTTGGCCACACAGGTGTCCCAACATAATGCCACTGAAAAGTTCATCTTTTCTCCACTGTCTTTCTTATATACTAATTCCCATATTTGAGTGTTTGAGTCTTTTTTCTGAACATTCTCTTCTGTTTCAATGCCCTGTGTATTCATTTCCATTACTTAGTTTTTATACTACATATTAATGAGTTATGCACCTTTATTGCTCACCTCTTTCTGAATTTTTCTGGCTCTGTTTCTTTATTTTCCATATAAATTTTAGAGTCAGTTTGTCTGGTTTCCAATTACAGGTATATTTTACATATACATATATAGTTTTACATATATATAAAATTGGAAATTTTTTGTTCTTTTCCTAACTTTGACTCATATGCTTAATTCATTTGTTTTTATTCTTTCTTTTTTCAGTTTTACTCGAGACTACACATTTTCTTTGACTTTGTTCTCCCATGGGTTCCAATATAAGTGTTTTCATTATTGTTGCTCTGGAGAGGACCTGCAGTTCTGATTAGCATGTCATTTTGACACACAGTTACTTAAGAGTTTTAAAATCTCCAGAAAAAGGATCTTCTTCTTTTCTTATTTTGTTAAAAGTTTAATTTTATTTCTGTCTACTATTTTTAGGTTTTGGAATTTGAGGTTTTGTTCATGGTATAGGTCAGTTTTTGATGGGTGCTTGAGAAGAAGCTATAGTTATCTTTGTAGGGTCTTGAATGTCACATGTATCCTGTTGATTTTGTAACAATCACATGTATCCTGTTGATTTTGTCAGTCTTCTGCATCATCCCTTATTTCATGCCCATCTACTCTGTTTTGGACAGAATGAAGGAAATTAGCCTCCTACGAACAGTGTTTCCATTTGCGCTTACTCTGCATCATCCCTTATTTCATGCCCATCTACTCTGTTTTGGACAGAATGAAGGAAATTAGCCTCCTACGAACAGTGTTTCCATTTGCGCTTACACTGCTTGTTATTTCTAGTCTTTGAAAATCGTTACCATGGTATTCGGTTCACAGTTATTCCTTTTATGTCTTTACTGTGAATTGCATTCTTTAACATTACTAACTCTCCTTCTTTGGCTTCAATTCCATTTCATCTTAGGATAAAATCGTGGCTCCTACTTTTGGAGTAAAAGGAGTTTATCTCACAGCACAGAGCTTTTCTTTTAATAGGTGAGTTAAGCCATTTACAGTTAATGAAATCTGACATTTTGTATTATTGTGTTTATGGTTTATAGTGTTGTCTTTCAGTCTGTGTTTGGTTCTTTTGCCTTTTGTTTTGGTACTTCTGCTTTTGAGGAAGCATGTTTGTTGTATTTTTGTTCTGTTATTTCCCTGTCTGTAATGTCCTCAGGCTTCGACCATCTCTGCGGGCTTACTTGTATGGACAGTGACAACATTGATGACTTGTGTCTGTTTCCCTCTCCCCTCCTCCACCCCAGTTTAAGTCAGTGGTATTTTTAATACTTATCTTTGTTCTGTTAAATATGCTTTTACCTCTGACTTGATTTGTCTACTTTAGATAATTTCCTGTGACTCTTAGCATTTCCAAATGCACAGTCCATGGGCTTATTCTACGTCCTATCTGGGTAGTCCTCCTACACCTCAAAGACCTCCTTTCTCTGCAACCACAAAGACCATATTTGTTTCCTTGAAAAATGGCCTTTTTGTGGGTTTCTCCAGGCAGCCACACCTTTTTCTCCCTCCAAGCTAACTGGGCTCAGGAGGCTTCTGTGTCTCGTGCCTCCTGCCCCACACCTGGTGACCCTCTCATTTTGCTACATGTTTCCGAGTTCTGCCGTGGCTAGACCCTCCTCAGCACTCTTTGTTCCTTCTTTCCCTCCCCACTCTCGTAAGCTCAGCCCCGTTTGATCTCAGGAGTTTCACCCCAACTTTTGCACTCCACGTGGCCATCTGCTCTTCAGAGAATCTATTTTGCTACGTCCTTCTGGGATCTGCCACTGATAGGTCCCTGGGTCCTCCCATGAGCTACCCACACGGCTCCCTGCGTTCTTTCCCTACAGGGTGTCTTAGGCATCACTACTGACATTTGGAATCTGTACACTTTCTGCGTCTCCTAGTGTCCCTGACTATGTGGTTTACAAGGTCCCTTGCCTTGTTCTCTTTGTCACTCTGAATGGTTCCCAGGAGAAGGGAAGATATTTGAGTCTAAGCTTTGGCCACATTCATTCAGGGAAGTGAATTCTGGACTTTAATATTTTTAGTAGGGATCCTTCTATAGCTGTCAGTCTGGAATGAGGTATTCAGCATAGTTAGAATCTTCTTTTAACACACCTGGTAGAACAAACTGACCCACTGTGATTTTTTTTTTTTTTTATCCATTGTATTTTAAACTTGCCAACATGAACTCCTGTTGCTACAGGACACCGAGGGAAGCATTTGTTGGTGTTGGTCTATGGCTGGTTTGTCCCCAGCTTCATAGACAGAGCTGGTAGCCCTGTACCAATATTATACACAGTCATGACGGCTCCCTTTTGCTTCCCTCAAGGACAGTTCTAAATCATGACCTCACTCTGTAGACCCTCTACCCTTAATCACTCTTAACTGAAAAACAATAGAAGTCCACAGATGAGAACTTCCCCAGTCCCCTTCTTCCTGCTTAAAATCTTACCTGTGGTAGCAGTTGTCCTGCCCTCTTTTGCTCACATCCAGGAGGAGATGCTTTCTCTCCAAGGCTACATTCTCTTTCCCTGGGCATTACTTTTCATTTCTTCCACAAGTTCTTAAACTTCATCAGTTATCTGTCTCCTCTTGCTTCTTTCACAGATAAATTCACTGCCTTTATCCTAAAAGTAAACTAAACCAAATCAACAATTTCAAAACATTTCTGTGTACCTTACCCTTTTAAAGGTTTCTGCTTCTCTCTTCTCCTTAACAGTCCAAACACAGCTTCTCCATCAAGCCCTTACTGAAAGTGCTGTTGCCCAGTGGAAGTCAGCTTTGTCCTAATGACAAGGTCCAGGCACCTCATTCTTTTAAACCCATGTACCAGCAGCCATGGCCTTGATTTCTTGGATGGGCAGTCTGGCTCTCCTTGTCTGCTCTCCTCCATCCCAATGTTAAATTTTACTGTTCCTCGGGGGTCATCATTTCTCTCACATCATATAATCTTTCTTTGTTGTGTCATCTACTTTTGTGTCCAAATAACAGGAAAAGGGACCCAGTTTCGAAGTATTTTAAAGTATATTTAAGTATTTTATTTTAGCAAAATGTTTCTACTCATGGAATGTACAAGTGCAAAATATCCCAAGAACTCATTTAAAACATTATTCCTTTAAAAATAAATTTACCTCAATTTGTAAATTGTTATGTGTGAAGGTCTTTACAAACAAGTAGCTGTTTTGGGGAGGGAGGAGGAGGGAAACAAGTCTTTTTTTAAAAAAGTTTTTACTTATTTGGTGTGGGAGCAAGTAAACTGTTAATCGTTTAAATTTAGGTATGGAGCATATCATTCGAACTTACAGAAAATTTTGGCATTTTCCAATTCAGTTCTGTTTTGGACAAAGTGGTTTTTATCAATAACAGATTTGAATAAGTGCAATACTATGGGACTGTTGAAGTATCTGTAAAGGGATAAGGTTAGGTCCTGAGTACCACCAGGACTACTATGCTCTGCTGTTTGTCTTAGAAAAAGCATTTGAGATGAAAGGAGTTTTTAGGAACTTTATTTTCTAAAAATTCATCCTACCTATATGTTTTTTTCGTACATCTTGACTTCGTTAAAAATGAATAGAAACAAAGACAAAGGCTTATCTGGATGCAGGTTTAGAGTCAGCCCAATTCAGCTTTTAAAGCGCGAAGGTCCACCAGCAGGCTTTCGGCACTTGGCCGCTGCGAAGCCCTGGCCCCCCAGCAGCGCTGGATGACGTTCTCCAGCCTCTTCCCGGGGATGGAGGCGGTGAAGACGGCCGCCGAGAGGGCCGGGCGAAGGTCGTAGGCCACCACGGCGTAGAGCACGTGCTGTCGCTCCCCCGAGTAGGGCGCCTCTCGGGTGGTCATCTGCCAGAGCGTGATGGCGAAGGAATAGATGTCCGCTCGGGGCGTGACGGGCTCTCCTTTCAGGAGCTCCGGCGCTCGGTGGGTGTAGGTGCCGCCCAGGTGGTGAGGGGCCCGCAAGCACAGCACATCTTCCAGCCTCACGGAGCAGCCGAAGTCACCGATTTTGCAGACGTCCTGCTCGCTGATCAGAATGTTGGCCGGCTTGAGGTCCAAGTGCACGATGCTCTGTGAGTGAAGGAAGAGCAGGCCGCTGGCCACATCCAGGGAGTACTTGAGACACTTTTCCAGCCCCAGCTGCTCCCCGGCGCCGCAGGCAGGCCCCTGGTCCTCGGGGCAGCCGGTGGCGCCGTAGATGACCTGGTGCAGAGTGACGTCGCCCCCGAACTCCATGATGATGGTCCCCAGGCTGTCGAAGCCCGCGGGCGCGCGCGTGCTGGCCGCCACCACGCGCACTATGTTGGCGTGGCGGAGCCGAGCGATGTTGAGCTCGGCCCAGAAGCTGCGCCGGGAGGCCAGGCGGTTCTTGGTGCGCTTGTTCACCTGCTTGATGGCCACGGGCACGCCGTGGTAGGTGGCCTTGTACACGGAGCCGAAGCCGCCGGCTCCCAGCCTGCGCAGCAGGCGCACCTGCTCCCAGTCGATGGAGCACCAGGCCAGCCGGCGCGGGAGGCGGGGGCCCCGGGGCGGGGTGCCCCCCGCCAAGAGCCTGCCTGCCGGCCCCGGGAGCTCGCAGGGGCTGCTGCAGGGCCGCGAGTCCCCCGACGGGGACAGGTCGCCCGGCAGGTGAGGGCGCCGCGGGAGAGGCGAGGGCATCCCTCCGGCTGCGTGGACCCCGCCGGGGCGCCGGTGAGCGGGCAGGGCAGAGGAGACCCCGCGGGCCTGCAGGCGTCGCTGGCTGCCGCCGCCTCTGCTCCACCCCAGCGTTTGTCTCCTCTGCCGCCTCTGTCTTCCCCAAATGAGCCCCATCTGTGCTGGTACTCAGCGAGGGATTTTATCAGATGGGGAGACAGCCTGAACAAAGCACGACAATCCCATTCAGATGAAAGCATTTCCCTTCAACGCTTAAAGTGCATTCGTATAAAAAGAAGCCCTGGAGAAGGGTGCACCGGATAAACCGCCCCGAGCGGCCCCAGGCCTCACCCCTCCTTTACACAATTTCTTTAATTATTATAAAGCAGGCTTCTTCCCCCCAAGTCTCATCCGCTGAGCGTCATCAGTCCTCAGACTAAAGAGACCACAACAGTGCAATGAAATGTTTTCACACTTTGCAGGCTATAATGATTGTCAGTTTATTCTCCAGCTGCATTAAATTACTTCCAGCAGTTATCGGCAGGAAGAACTGAAACACGAACAGCTGACATTTGTTGAACCGATTACAGGGAAAATGAGGTGCAACGTTCATATAGGGATAAAAAATGGTAATCTGAAAGTAATCGATCCAAACAGAATCACTGATACAGGTCAAAACACAAGCCCCCTAAATTCATCGGAGAAAGGAAAATGCAGCTTACGTAGCAAATTAGCAAGATTTTTTTTTTCACATCTTTATTGGAGTATAAATCCTTTACAACGTTGTGTTAGTTTCCGCCATACAACAAAGTGAATCAGCTATATTCTTAGCAACCTATCAACTCCCTAGCAGTCCTTCAGGTCCACCCAGCCAGCTCACTTGCAGAAGAGATTCTAGGCTTCTCAACAAATGACTTACAGAAGTTTTGAAGCAGTTTTGAAGGTAGAGGAGGAAAAAGCACAAAAATGATTCAGAGCCGTGACCAGAGCTTCAAATAATAACAAATATGAGAGAATCCCAGGAGAGGAAAAATCCGAAGAAATAAAAGCGGCACAGAATCATATAATGTGCCTCCCTATAATGTGGAAAAACAGATGTTGAAATTAAATCCAGGGTCGTGCTGTCCAGCTGTAAGTTCTTCCGTTCTAATTTTTTTTTTTTTTTTTTTTTTTGCGGTACGCGGACCTCTCACTGTTGTGGCCTCTCCCGTTACGGGGCACAGACTCCGGATGCGCAGGCTCAGCGGCCATGGCTCACGGGCCCAGCCGCTCTGCGGCATGCGGGATCCTCCTGTACCGGGGCACGAACCCTTGTCCCCTGCATTGGCAGGCGGACTCTCAACCACTGCGCCACCAGGGAAGCCCTGTTCTAATTTTTATAATAAAAAAAAAATTTTCATTCCATACCTTTGGAACAAAGACTGACAATGTTACGCTGTTCGAGAAAAAACAAAGGAAAATGAAAGGATCTGCCTTTTGAAAAATCAAATGGTAAAGTTCTGTCCTGACTTACTGCACTTAGAGCATGTAGGTGATGTGTAACCACATTTTTCTAATGATAGGTCTATGCTTCTGAAGTATATTTGTTTCAAGATGTTAATAAACACAATCCATTTACATAAGCCATTGAAAGTCCTTTGAGCCCTAGGATAAGATTTCTGTTCTATCAATATATTACCCCTCTGACTTAGCATGTGTTATCACGTATAATATTCAACCTGTTTGAGCCTCAACCTTTTTACTTAAGAAATTAGGATAATTATTAAAGTAAACTTTTTTATTTTGGAACAAAGTTTGGGGAGCCCTGTCTGGAGTAATAACAAAAATCTAAAAAATGTAAACTATGAAATATTTTAGTAGAAATGCAGTTGTGTCAAACCTGACATATGAAAGGATGGCAGTGAATAGAGAAAAATAAGAAAGGAACAAAATTATATTCTATAAGTCTATATTGCAAACTGTATTTAGTAGCCATCGTATAGTTGGGATTATAATCTAGGGCTCTGAAACTGTTATATTGTATCGGGAATGCTGTGAATATTAGCCAGATAAGAGCAGTGGAGTGCCTTAACCTTCGTGGTATTACACACAATGCAAAATGATGTGACTTATTATAATATAATCTTTATTTTTAAGATAATAGCATAAACAATTCATTCTTCACAGTTTGACTTTATTATTTACATAAAATGTAAGGTATTAATGAAAATAATGGTGCTCTGTCCATTCACAAATCCCAAGTTCATTAGATCCATCATCTGCCAATATGCCCAAGAGTATTTAATTGAATATCCAATCTCTGGGGCCAAATGGCCTGGGTTTCTTACTGTCCCCCGGTTTCCTTGTCTGCAAAATGAGGAAAATATGCCTACCTCAGGATTGTTGTCAAGATTAACAGAGTTCCAAATACTATCAGGGCCTGATTAGTAATACCTAAATGCTAATTATTATTTATGAAACTCATAAAAAGATGTATGTGGGATTATAACAATAAGATCTATCAGACAGTATTGGTTTAAAATGTACCCTACCAGGGCTGAAGTAACATCATTTTATCATGTTAAACCAATTTAAAGTTTAATTAGAGTATTTTTTTCTGCACTTAAGTTTTGTTTGAGGTTAAAGACATAAGGGCATGTTGCCTTATTGTTATACACTAAAGATTTGGAGGGTTCACACTGATCTGATCAAATGCGGTAACTTTGTCATCCTGAAATAAATTAGGCAAAGGATAAGACGTGTTGAAAACAGAGGATGCACTGTCTCCCCTAGAATTGCAGATGAAACACAGGAAAGTCGAGGGACTGGGCACCTACAGGTAAGAAAAGGCTCTCAGGTTCTAAGAGTAAATAGAGGCTTGACATTTTCTGCTCTTTGACTGACAGCCTGACTGTGAAGAGATCCTTCAGCATCTGGCAAGTGACTGCATATTTATCACAAGATGTGACAGCAGGTGACAGAATTAATAGCTTATTGAATTTCATTTCAATCACAGAGACTGAGGGCAGCGCTGGTTGGAGGAGTGTCTGCATACAAGTATTACATGCTTTAAAGATTTTGTTTGAGAGCCTCTACTTGGGGTAAAAATTCTGATATCATTTTGTAAATAATAGTTATTATATATTATCTTATTTTTTTAAAAAAATTATTTATTTGTTTATTTATTTATTTATTTATCTGGCTGCTCTGGGTCTTACTTGCGGCACGCAGGATTTTTGTTTCCACCTGTTGAATCTTTAGTTGTGGCATTCGGGATCTAGTTCCCTGACCAGGAATAGAACCCGGGCCCCGTGCATTGGGAGCGCAGAGTCTCTTTTTTTTTGAATTTTTTGAATTTAATTTTATTTATTTTCTTACACAGGAGGTTCTTATTAGTTATCCATTTTATACATATTGGTGTACATATGTCAATCCCAATCTCCCTATTCATCACACCACCACCACCACCGCACCACTTTCCCAGGTTTTCTGGGTGTCATCTTTAGGATTCTCTATGTATAGTGTCATGTCATCTGCAAACGGTGACAGTTTTACTTCTTCTCTTCCAATTTGTATTCCTTTTATTTCTTTTTCTTCCCTGATTGCCGTGGCTAGGACAAAGTTATGTTGAATAATAGAGACGAGAGTGGACATCCTTGTCTTGTTCCTGATCTTAGAGGAAATGCTTTCAGATTATACCATTGAGAATGATATTTTCTGTGGGTTTGTCGTATATGGCCTTTATTATGTTGATGTAGTTTCCCTCTATGCCCACTTTCTGGAGAGTTTTTATCATAAATGGGTGTTGCATTTTGTCAAAAGCTTTTTCTGCCTCTATTGAGATGATCATTTGATTTTTATTCTTCAATTTATTAATATGGTTTATCACATTGATTGATTTGCATATACTGAAGAATCCTTGCATCCCTGGGATAAAAGGTAGGCTTGTATTGCTATAAACTTCCCTCTTAGAACTGCTTTTGCTGCATCCATAGGTTTTGGATTGCCATGTTTTCATTGTAATTCATCTCTAGGTATTTTTTGATTTCCTCAGTGAACTCTTGGTTATTTAGTAACGTGTTGTTTAGCCTCCATGTGTTTGTGTTTTTTACGTTTTTTTCTCTGTGATTGATTTCTAATCTCATAGCATTGTGGTCAGAAAAGATGCTTGATATGATTTCAATTTTCTTAAATTTGCTGAGGCTTGATCAGTGACCCAAGATGTGATCTATTCTGGAGAATATCCATGTGCACTTGAGAAGAAAGTGTAATCTGTTTCTGGATGGAATGTCCTGTAAGTATCAGTTAAATCTATGTGGTCTATTGTGTCATTTAAAGCTTGTGTTTCCTTATTAATTTTCTGTCTGGATGATCTGTCCATTGGTGTAAGTGAGGTGTTCAAATCCCCCACTATTATTGTGTTACTGTCGATTTCCTTTTTTGTAGCTGTTAGCAGTTGCCTTATGTATTGAGGGGCTCCTAAGTTGGATGCATATATATTTATAATTGTTATATCTTCTCCTTGTTTTGATCCCTTGATCATTATGTAGTATCCTTCCTTGTCTCTTGTAACACTCTTTATTTTAAAGTCTATTTTATCTGATATGAGTGTTGCTACTCCAACTTTCTTTTGATTTCCATTTGCATGGAGTATCTTTTTCCATCCCCTCACTTTCAGTCTGTATGTGTCCCTAGGTCTGAAGTGGGTCTCTTGTGGACAGCATATATATGGGTCTTGTTTTTGTATCCATTCAGCGAGCCTGTGTCTTTTGGTTGGAGCATTTAATCTATTCACGTTTAAGGTAATTATCAATATGTATGTTCCTGTTACCATTTTCTTAATTGTTATGGGTTTGTTTTTGTAGGTCCTTTTCTTCTCTTGTGTTTCCCACCTAGCAAAGTTCCTTTAGCGTTTGTTGTAGAGCTGGTTTGGTGGTGCTGAATTCTCTTAGCTTTTGCTTGTCTGTAAAGCTTTTGATTTCTCCATAAAATCTGAATGAGATCCTTGCCAGGTAGAGTAATCTAGGTTGTAGGTTCTTCCCTTTCATCACTTAAATATATCATGCCACTCCCTTCTGGCTTGTAGAGTTTCTGCTGAGAAATCAGCTGTTAACTTTATGGGAGTTCCCTTGTATGTTATTTGTCATTTTTCCCTTGTTGCTTTCAATAATTTTTCTCTGTTTTTAATTTTTGTCAGTTTGATTACTATGTGTCTCAGCATGTTTCTCCTTGGGTTTATCTTGCCTGGGACTCTCTGTGCCTCCTGGACTTGGGTGGCTGTTTCCTTTCCCACGTTAGGGAAGTTTTCGACTATAATCTCTTCAAATATTTTCTCGGGTCCTTCCTCTCTCTCTTTTCCTTCTGGGAGCCCTATAATGCAAATGTTGTTGTGTTTAATGTTGTCCCAGAGGTCTCTTAGGCTGTCTTCATTTCTTTTCATTCTTTTTTCTTTATTCTGTTTTCCTGGCACTGAGTTCCACAATTCTGTGTTCCAAATCACTTATCCGTTCTTCTGCCTCAGTTTTTCTGCCATTGATTCCTTCTAGTGTAGTTTTTATTTCAGTTATTGTATTGTTCATCTCTGTTTGTTTGTTCTTTAATTCTTCTAGGTCTTTGTTAAACATTTCTTGCATCTTCTCGATCTTTGCCTCCATTCTTTTTCCGAGGTCCTGGATCATCTTCACTATCATTATTCTGTATTCTTTTCTGGAAGGTTGCCTGTCCCTTCTTCATTTAGTTGTTTTTCTGGGACTTTATCTTGTTCCTTCATCTGGTACATAGCCCTCTGCCTTTTCATCTTGTCTGTCTTTCTGTGAATGTGCTGCAGGATTGTAGTTCTTCTTGCTTCTGCTGTCTGCCCTCTGGTGGATGAGGCTATCTAAGAGGCTTGTGCAAGTTTCCTGATGGGAGGGACTGGTGGTGGGTAGAGCTGTGTGTTGCTCTGGTGGGCCGAGCTCAGTAAAACTTTAATCCACTTGTCTGCTGATGGGTGGGGCTGGGTTCCCTCCCTGTTGGTTGTTTGGCCTGAGGCCACCCAACACTGGAGCCTACCCGGCTCTTTGGTGTGGCTAATGGTGGACTCCAGGAGGGCTCATGCCAAGGAGTACTTCCCAGAACTTCTGCTGCCAGTGTTCTTGTCCCCACGGTGAGCCACAGCCACCCCCTGCCTCTGCAGGAGACCCTCCAGCACTAGCAGGTAGGTTTGGTTCAGTCTGGGAGCACAGAGTGTTAACCACTGGATCACCAGGGACGTCACTACCCTAATTCTTAATTACAGTGTAGAATTCCAATTTTAAGCCTTTGGGTGTTATATTTCTCTTTGAGCTTGACTATGCTTTAAAAAATTAGGTGTATTTGCTTAAAACCCATTCTTATAATTTTAGCTTTATACGAATACATATATAGTTATATACATTCCACCAAAGGAGTAAACACAAAGTTGTGTTTTACAGCGCCCCAGTGCTTTTTGGAAGTAAGGCAGTTTTTAAGTTGGTAAAAACAGAATTGCTTACAGTCTTGTGTGTGTGTGTCTGGATGGATGAATAGATAGATGATAGGTTTTGTATATATACATGTAATTCTTTTTAGTGATTAAAAATTGCCTTACTCGCTATCTCTTATTAGATTAAAACTTTAAAAATATGACTTTTTAATCTATTTATATCTATATAAAATATATAATATGTCTTCTCAATGCCTCTTATTAGATTGAGACCTTTTAAATTTGAAATGCAAACAATTCCTTTCTCACCTGACCTTCTGCAATCTAGACTACTCTGAGGAGAGATTTACTTCATGCTCATGTATTCTGAAATACTTAACTGTTCTATAATGGACAAAAAGAATGTTCTCATTATTTCTAGGGCATGCCTCCTTAAAAGCATGAGGATTTCAGTGCTAATGCTTTAAAGCTTAATCTTACATGAGATAAAGAACTAGTGCTCCTATAGTGACGATCCTGGCACCACTGGCCCACATGTTTGGAAGTGGAACATCAGGAAACTTGGAACTCCACACAAGATGATTTTAGATGAATCTGGCGGAGGAGGAGCCCAAGTATTAGAAGGTCTTTAGGGCTTGTTGAGATCGGGGAGCCTGGGGTACAGTCTCAGTGGGTCCTATTTGGGCAGGAGGTGGAGAAAGAACCTTCTGGAGGGCTTCCCCTCAATATTTCTCTCAACGTGTTTAGTGTGGTTTTGGCCGCTTTCTTGGTAGCTTGTGTCAGAGCCCCGTCTCCTCTTTCCGTGATACTGTGAATCAATCTGGTTGTCATGGTGATTTCCCTGGTTTTCTTTCAGATGTTTCAGTATATCATAGTCCCAGGATTCATAAAGGGGAAATTAAAATTTGGGGTCATCTCTAGTGTGACTATTGTGGATTTTAGAGACCACTCACTGTGATGGGCTGGGACTAGCAGAAGAAAGCTGGAAAATCCTTTCTGACATTCAGACATGGTGGTGCCCATGTTGTGTCAATCTAGCCTAGGAAGGAAAACAGGATATTAAATCCCTTTATTGGCTGTCACAGGAAAGATATAAAAAGGGTGTGTGTGTGTGTGTGTGAAACAGAGGCTAGACAAAAAGATTTAATTTCTGATTCTTACCTGAGGCTAGAGGCTGCTGAACTCAACAGAGATGAGTACTGGGTCCTTACGTGGTGACCTAAGACAGCAAAGGGCAGGTGGGGAGGGGAAGACAGAGGCTTCTAAAGGTCAATTCTGCAGCCTCACGGCTGAGCTCAGGCCCCCTGCTGCAACAAGTTCTGCTGACCATGCTGAATTCTTGTGGAAATAAAGATCGCGGTCTCAGACTTTAAGATTCCATCACTTACTACTAATCTGTACTCAGAACGAAGAAATAGAGAAGCATACACACATCAGGGGCTTAACTCCCTGGCCTTCTCTGGACCTTTTGCTTGCTCTTTTAATCACCTTTTTGTGAAACAAATGCGAGGAACTTAATTTAGCAACTTTGGCAACCCACTTACTCGGGCAACTCAGAACATTTCTGAGAATTATTTTTGCGTGTGTGCAAGGGTCGCCTATGAAACAATGAAGTATGTGAAAGGGGGTCCCTGTGTCATATGGGAGTTGTGGGTGCTTCTGGGAGGAATGAGTAGAATCTTTACCTAAACATTTCCTAGAGCTTCAACTCACGATACCAGCGAGCACTTACTAAATGCAGTTGACCCCTGAATAGCATAGTTTTTTGGATGTGCAGGTCCACGTAAATGTGGATTTTTCCCAATAAATACATTCTACAATACTACATGATTCATAGTTGGTTGAATCTGAGAACGTGGAACCTCAGATATGGAGGGATGACCGTAAAGTTATACGTGGAGTTTTGGCTGCATGGGGGTTGTTGCCCCTCACCCCACGACGTCCAAGGGTCAAGTGTATATGTTCCTTTATTCACAGAAACATTTGATTTTAGGCTTTTGTATGTATTAGATCACTACTGTATAATTTTAAACTGTCCGTGGACCGATCGACTGGAGGCTGATTTGGGGTTTATATGTCCCAATTAACACTGACACATTTCAAAGACCATTAATTTACAAATTGCCAAAAAAGAACAGCATGGTCTCTTCCAAAATTGAGTGTGATCCCAGCTCTCGCCTACAGACAATGTCCAATTACATGACCAGATGTTATTAATAACTTGCCTTCATATTGGCCCCCGCATTCAGCCCAACCCAAGGAAGGGGGTGGCTACACAATAATTTGTCCCAGATGACCCCATAGAAGATAGCAGACAGGCGGTAACTTGTGTTATTTTCCACCAAAAGGAATAGCGTTGAGTTGGCACGTTAGCAAGCGTGCTGATCCAGGTGAAGTAGAATCGTGGCTCCAACTTCGAACAACAGCTAAAGTCAGAAGAAGCAGGGTCAGGGAAGCATAGTAGAAGATATGAAATTACTATAAATCTTCGTTTTGTTCAATTTTTGTTTTTGTTTTCTGGCCATGCCGTGTGGCATGTGGGATCTTATTTCCCCGACTAGGGATCGAACCCTTACCCGCTGCAGTGGAAGCGCCGAGCCCTAACCACTGGACCGCCAGGGAAGGCCCATATAAATCTTCATTTTAAATGGCTTTGGGTTTTAGATTGTATCGTCCCTTGCTCAGTTCTATGTTTGCAATGCTTTTAACTTATGCTTTCCTATTGTTTGGTTTGTTGCATAATTAAGCCTACACTCTATTTTCCGTGTTTGTACACCGACCCCCAATCAATATATTATCAATGTAATAGATAATTATAATACTTGAATCTAGTGTAGGACATAAGTTTATTTATTTTAAGATTTTTAAAATATTTATTATCATTTATTTTTGGCTGCATTGGGTCTTCGTTGCTGCGCACTGGCTTTCTCTAGTTGTGGTGAGCTGGGGCTACTCTTCGCTGCAGTGCGGGAGCATAAATATTTATTATCATTTATTTTTGGCTGCATTGGGTCTTAGTTGCTGCGCACTGGCTTTCTCTAGTTGCAGCGAGCAGGGGCTACTCTTCGCTGCAGTGCGGGAGCTTCTCATTGCGGTGGCTTCTCTTGTTGCGGATCACGGGCTCTAGGCGCATGGGCTTCGGTAGTTGTGGCACGCAGGCTCAGTAGTTGTGGCTCCTGGGCTCTAGAGCGCAGGCTCAGGAGTTGTGGTGCACAGGCTTATCTGCTCCGTGGCATGTGGGATCTTCCTGGACCAGGGCTCCAACCCATGTCTCCTGCATGGGCAGGCGAATTCTTAACCACTGTGCCACCAGGAGAGCCCTAGGACATAAGTTTAAATTCCATTGCACCACCTTATGACACAAACTGGGGAGTGTATACATCAAATTATCATTGCTTTTGGTGGTGTTACAGGGAGAGAGAAGATTGCATTAGCCGGATTCATAAAAGCTTATAAAAATTAGGGGGATTTAGGATAATCTTTCAATACAGAAACAAAATTAGGCATAACATTGACGCAGGAATGGCCTCATTCAATTTACTACAATGCACAGTTATTATTAGTATTAGTTAGCCTTCTCAGGTTCCCCAAAGTAGTAGAAACCAACTTAAGCAAAAAGAAGTCTATTGGAAAGATTTTGCAGGGTCACGGACTCAGTAGGAACCTGCAGAAGCGTGCTCAGCAGGGGGCAAGGACCAGGACTTTTCTGCAGAACCAGGAAACGTGAAGCCCTGTATCAGCCTGGGCAGGAAAGCAGGGCCAGACACCAACTGTTGCGCTGAGCGTCCCTCAGTCATGTTTGTAGTCTTAGGATGGAGCAGTCCACAGGTCAATTTTGTTCACTTTTCTCCCCTCCTGGTGGTACAGCATGGGGAAAACCAGAACATGAGGCTTTGGTTCCCTCTGCGGGAAGCAGGCACCTGGATATACTGTTTCAATCAGACCATGAAACATTGTGGGGAGAAGTAATTTCTCAAAAGGAAAAGAAACAAACATATGGTTGCCAAGGGGGGAGCAGGGGTGGGGTGGATTGGGAGATTGGGGTTGAGGTATATACGCTACTATGTATAAAATAGATAACCGGGCTTCCCTGGTGGCGCAGTGGGTTGGGGGTCCGCCTGCCGATGCAGGGGACACGGGTTCGTGCCCCGGTCCGGGAGGATCCCACATGCCGCGGAGCGGCTGGGCCCGTGAGCCGTGGCCGCTGAGCCTGCGCGTCCGGAGCCTGTGCTCCGCAACGGGAGAGGCCACAACGGTGAGAGGCCTGCGTACAGCAAAAAAAAAAAAAGATAACTAATGAGAACCTGCTGTATAGCACAGGGAACTCTACTCAGTGCTCTGTGGTGACCTCAATGGAAAGGAAATCTAAAAAAGAGGGGATATATGTATACGTATAGCCGATTCACTTTGCTGTACGACAGAAACTAACACAACATTGTAAAGCAACCATACTCCAGTAAAATTAATTAAAAAAAGGAAACCAATGTGTTGTTAGGAAAGTCTAGATATTGTGCAGCCAAAAGGTGACAGGTCTCCTCTACACTCTCCAGGGGACCTGTCTCTGGCAAACCCAGGGCAATAAGGGGGGCACGGAGGTAAAAACTACCCTAGTGTGTCTACGTCCTACGTTCAGCTGTGATGATGCTCGGTCCTCTGGCACCCTCATGCTGTTTCATGTTTATAGTTTGGGTTGCGGGAGAGGATTCTAAAGACTGTTGCTCTAATAACGATCCCTTCCAACTGTGCTCTCCACCCATTCAGACTTTTCAAGGGTAGTCCTTCAGGATTATAATAAATCAGTTCTTATGCTACTCTTGGGAAGGGGAAGACTATCACAGGGTAGCCACCAGGCATGTCTGAGCCACTTGGAGTGTTAGCACAGTTTAGTCATTCGGGGCACTAACTTCTCCATAAGTTCCAATGGTTAAGGGGTTCTTTTTATTTGTTGGGGTCTCCAGGCCTGCCTAATCATCATATTCTCTTTCTCTTGGCCATAATGATTGATTCCGTGAGTCTCAGTTTAGGGAATTTTCTAGAGCAGTGAAGAAATAGTACCTTTAAGAGAATGCTTACCTGAGAGAGAAGTGAATGCAGAATAAAGCAGAGATGGAGGTCTATGAACAATGTTTGAATGCTTAGGAGTAATTCTGCATGAAGCAGGCACTTCTCATGGACACATCATTTATGTGATTCAGAAAATAAATTACATTTGGGGAAATGGTGGGTGTCAGGATGTCCCAGGAGTGATTGAGATAGAATTTCCCTAAAGGTCAGTGAGATGTGAGTTCACCACCATCTCGCTTTCTCACTTGCTACCCAGGGGCAACCCTTTTCAACTTGTAAACTGTGTATTGGGGATTCGCCTCCTGTTCTGGAACATGCTGCCGCAGCTGTACTAGGCTAGAGCGGATGGTTGGTCTAGCCTAGCACATAGCTACCGTCTTGGGTTTGCATTTTACTTTTCTTCTTGGAATTCTCTTTGCCTCTCTCTTGGTTTGGATGGACTTTTTCCTGAATCCTATGCCTTCCTCATCTGCTTTATTTTCTTGTTTTGGTGGAACACATCCTCCAATAACTTACTGAGGAAGCTTACGTGGGAGACAAATTTTTTCAGTCCCTGTGTGTCTGATGATGTATTTTACCCTGACATTTGATTAATAATTTGTCTGGTCCAAATTGTATATTGAAATAGATTTTCTCTCACACTTTTGAAAGCAGCTGTTAAGATGTCCAATGCTTTTTTTCTGGGTGCTCTGCTTGTAACTGATTGTTGTTTGTGGAAGTTTTTAGGATATTCTTTGAATTAGATATCTATTGTTGCATAAGAGATTACCCCCAAACTTCGTGGCATTTATATCTTACACGTATTATCTCACAGTTTCTGTGTGGTTAGTAATCTAAGTGCAGTTTAGCTGGGCGCTCTGGCTCAGAGGCTCTCAAAACAATCAGTGTTTCAGCTGGGGCTTTAGTAACGTTTGTGATAATCAACATAATTTTCTTCTGCTTTCACAGATTTCTCATCAGAAAGTATGCAGTCTAGAAGGTAGGGGAACAATCTTTAAATTGCTGAGAATAAAATTAGGCATCAATCTATTAATCTTTAGCAAAAACTGCTCAAAATGTATATAAAATAGATGTTTTCAGGCAAACAAATTGGAGAGGCTTTGCTTCCTGTAGACCTGCACTATAAAAAGTGTTGATGGAAGTACATTAAGCAAAAGGAAGAGGATACCATATGGAAACCTGGACATGCATAAGGGAATAAAGATGATCAGAACTGGTAAATATGTGGCTAAATGTAAAAGATTCTTCTTATTTAAAAAAAGTTTCTTTAAAATACAATTGAGGGTTTCCCTGGTGACGCAGTGGTTAAGAATCCGCCTGCCAATGCAGGGGACATGGGTTTGAGCCCTGGTCCGGGAAGATCCCACGTGCCGTGGAGCAACTAAGTCCATGCACCACGACTACTGAGCCTGTGCTCTAGAGCCCGTGAGCCACAACTACTGAGCCCGTGTGCCACAACTACTGAAGCCCGTGTGCCTAGAGCCCATGCTCCGCAACAAGAGAAAGCTCACGCGCAGAGCCGAAGACCCAACGCAGCCAAAGATAAATAAGTATTTGAAAAAAACACTACAACTGAATGTTTAAATTTGAATAGATATATAGGGAGAAAATCTTAATCTGCAAAAAAAAAGAAATGGAAAAATAATAAATGAATTCAGCAAGGTGGCAGTTGCAAGGTCAGTATACAAGCAACTCTTTTACAATAGCATCAGCAAACGTGTCGATGGTGATAAGTTTACCAAAATGTGTGTAAGATCTCACACTAAAAACTACAAAGTGTTGCTTAGAGATATTAAAGGAGACCTAAATGAATGGAGAGATGTACCGTGTTCATTGATTGGAAGACTAAATACTAACATGTCAGTCACTCTTCATTTTTACATTGATTCAGTGCAATACTAATCAAATTCCCAGCACTTGTGTTTAGAAATTGATCGTCTGATTTTATTTACTTATTTAATTTTTGGCCGCGTTGGGTCTTCGTTGCAGCACATGGTCTTTCTCTAGTTGCGGTGAGCGGGGGCTGCTCTTCCTTGCGGTGCACGGGCTTCTCATTGTGGTGGCTTCTCTTGTGGTGGAGCACGGGCTCTAGGCACGCGGGCTCAGTAGTTGTGGCATGTGGGCTCAGTAGTTGCAGCACGCAGGCTCAGTAATTGTGGCTCCCAGGCTCTAGAGCACAGGCTCAGTAGTTGTGGCACACGGGCTTCGTTGCTCCGCGGCATGTGGGATCTTCCTGGACCAGGGCTCAAACCCATGTCCCCTGCACTGGCGGGTGGATTCTTAACCACTGCACCACCAGGGAAGCTCCTGATCATCTGATTTTAAAATGTATCTATGGAAATGCAAAAGATCTAGAATAGCCAACATAACTTTGACAGAGAAGAACAAAGTTGGACAGTTGACACTGTCTAATTTCAAGACTTACCAGAAAGCAAAGTAATCCTGACTGTGGTACTGGCATAAGGATGGAATGTGGATCAACGGAACATAATAACAAACTCAGAAATAGGTCCAGCTACATAGAGTCAATTGATTTTTTGACAGAGTATCCAAGGTAATTCAAAGGTGGAAAAGGTAGCGTTTTTAAAACATGGTATTGGAACAACTGGATATCCATACAGAAAAAATGTAACTTTGATCCTTATTTTACACCATCCACAAAAGTGAAATGGAAGTGGATCACACTGTTCATACTGGGTTTGCTGTGGTAAATAAGATAAGTAAGCTTTCTGCCCTTGTGGAGCCTGTGGTCACCGCTGTAGTCACGCCAGCACCTGGCTTCTACTTTTGCTTCTTTTATCTCAACTCTCCTCAGTGAGAGACCCTACTACTCAATGCAGTTAACCAACTGCTGTAATGGGACTTTGGAGCTGCCTCTAGTTGAAAACAAAATAGGATTTTACCAACACTGAAGTTTGGTCAAGAGAGCCACCCATTTTTAAAATGACTTTTGTTTGAGGTCCCTTTAGAAAGACATTGCAGTGAAGAATGTTCATCTAAAGTTAATACATTGATTCAGGGAAGGCTTCCATTTTTTTTTTAAATTTTTATTTTATACTGGGGTGTGGTTGATTTACAGTGTTGTGTTGCTTTCAGGTGTGCGGCAGGGTGATTCAGTTATACATATGCGTGTATCTATTCTTTTTCACATTCCTTTCCCATTGAGGTTGTTGCAGAACACTGAGCAGAGTTCCCTGTGCTCTACAGTAGGTCCTTGTTGGCTATCTGTTTTGTATATGGTAGTATGTATATGTCAACCCCAAACTCCCAATTTATCCCTCCCCCTCACCTTTCCCCTTTGGTACCTATAAGTCTGTGAATCTGTTTCTGTTTGTAAATAAGTTCATTTGTATCAGTTTTTTTTGGATTCTGCATATTAGCGATATCATATGATATTTGTCTTTCTGAACCACCTTTGCCATACTGGACGGCATGTTGCCGTCTTCATCAATGGGAGTCTGTAAACTATGCAGTCAAGGTGAGAAAGGAAGTCAGATTCAGAGTGGGCTCAAGGTAACAGGTGGCTTTGGGCATGTTCAGGGCTCATACGTAGGTTTCACTGTCCTTGTCCAAAAAGGAAGAATGGCCCTTGACGATATCTGTGGTCCTCTAGCAGGAACGTTTACTGGGGCTATGTCAATAAAAATAAAATATGAAAAAAAAAAAGAATCACAGACCTCAATGTAAACACTAAAAATTTTATAAGAAAATATAGGATAAAATCTTCAGTCTTAGGCTAGACAAAGATAGGACAAGGAAATCAGGAGTCAATTCAAAAGATACCATTAAGAAAATAAAATTGCAAGCCCTACAGTGGGGAAAAAGGTATTTGCAATAAGTATGTGCGGTATCCTTCTGGCTGTAGGAGATGAGTGTTTTTATTCTACTTAGGGAGCCCCAGGCCTTCACACTTACAGAGTTCAATAGGGGCTGAAGCAGTCCCAGACGCTTCGTCTTTTGTCAAAGAGTCCACTGCCTTTAGCAACTGCCACCCGATTCAACTATTCGTATAGTTACCATTTACTCCGTATTTCGGACAGGATACTGGCAGGGTACCCAGGACCATCCCAGTTCATCACAGGTAAAAGTTTTAACAGTTGCTCTGCTACCGTATACAGGAGCCCATCTGCCTCTCGCTCTTACCAGGAGTCCTAACTCGTTGCATTTTGAGGGGGGAGGGTCTAGTGCCAGTAGACCACTACTGACTCAACTGTGGCCGGGTGGGCTCCCTGGGAGATGGGCTGACATGGAGCTTGTTGTGCAAGATGTTCTTTATAGAGGGTTCTTTGGACCCGTGGAAGCAGGAGGGGCCCGAGAGATGAGCTGGGCTGTGAGGCAGTCACGTGAGGTTGCTCCAGAGCTGGGATGATCCTGCAGAAGTGTTCCAAGTTGAGGAAAGGGGGGGCCAGGGACTTGTTCACATACACTGACCAGTTACTGAGTAAGGACTCCCCTCGTGGAAGGGGTGTGATGGTGGGCAAGCGGGGGCTTTTCCACTGAGGCAGTCCTGAAAGAAGGCTGACAGTAGAGGGGTCTCCTGGCACATTCCGAGTCCTGAAGAGGGCTGCAGGCAGTGCCTTAGTGTCCCCTGGACACCACGCATGACAGATGCGCTCTGTGGAAGACACACGTTCTTCCAACCTGGTTGTCAGGTCATCCCACCAAGTCTTCTAGAAGTGGAGGGATTCTTGAGCACTGCCAACAACACCTGAGTGCTGAGTTACCTGCACTCTGTTCGTTCATTCAAAGCGTCCTGGGCCCCACAGAGTCTATAACTAGGCACATATCTTGAAGACATCAGTTTCACCAATGATTTCTTTCCTTGTATCCCTTAACAAACCTTTGGATGTATATTTCCATCATAATCTTGACGTGCTAGTTCTCTAACTCTGCAATGTGAATTCCGGATTAGGGTACTCCAAATTCTAACTGTCCCTAAGGAGAAAATTGGTGTTTTTATAACCCTGTGCTGCACCTCACTCTCTAGATATGAAACTCACAGTTTAGGCATCAGCAGTTCAGAGTGAATTCCCATACAGTAATGTGATGGCAGATCTACATACAGGCCTTCAGAAGTTAGAGTCAGGGAGATGCTTCCTTGGCACCCTTTCCCCCAATGACAGCTGATTGTGTGGAGTTCTCAGGACTCTGCTGAGTAGGGCTCCACCTTTACCTGGCTAGTTGGAACAGGGGCAGGTCCCTAGGCCTTACACCTTAGAAGGATGGAACCATTAGGAACAAGGGGGGAATGACGCGGGTGCCCAATAGCCGAGTTTTCTCCTGGAGCTGACAAAGTAAACTTAGGTGGGTTGCTTAGCAGGTGTCCACTTATGGTGGCTGCTGGTTACTCGATGGTGGTGGCTGGGAAAACAGGAAATTTGAAACTCGGTGGTTACAGAGAGTGTTCTTAAGAGCCCGGGATTCATTTTATAAGAAGCATCTCATCATATCTCCTGACAGAGCTTGGAAGTGTTGGCTCTCCACCTGCTGGATTATGTGCTTAGATTGGAACTTCCCAAGGGATAATGCAGATCCGTGAGGAGATAACGCCAGAACTGCTCATCCAGCTAAAGAGGCATTTGAACAGTGCTGGCACCAACTGGAACAATTCTCAACCTTTGAATAGTGGTGGCCCAATAATGTGGCCAGCAGGGAGTGCCAAAGATCTGGCAATCCACCCTCTTCCTGTTCTGAAAGCAAATGCCTATGGGGCGTTAGAGGCTGAGCAGAAGCCCAGATCCAGGAGCTCTGACTTCAGAAAATCTCTGCTTCTGAGGAGTAGAAGGGGACTGTAAATGTAACTCTTGACCCGGGAGGGTTGTCTGCTCACTGATGAATAAAACTCCTGTTTTCTCCACGATGCTCAACAATTATTCGAATTGAATTTCTGTAGACTTTTCGAGAGGTCTCAGAAAGATGATTAAGTCTAAGACTCATGAAATCTCATTAGAGAGTGAGCAGTTAATGATATGGCACGTAAAACTTAGAGACTTTATCCATCCCCCTCGCCCTGCACTGTAGTGATGAGGAAGAATCAGGAAAACGTGTGTGCCTAGACCCTCGCACTCAGAACAGGAGCCTACAGTAGATGAATCCATTGTAGCAATTTGTTAGTTCTCAGTATTGGACTTGATGAGTAGGTATTAACTTATACATAGAGCTGGGGAGGGCAAAGCCAGAGCTGCCTTTACGTGTAGTCTGTGGTTTAAACAATTTTTTTTTAAGAAACAAAGTTTATTTCTCATTCAGGCAAAGTCCAGGGGACTCTCAAAGATAGATTTCCTCCTTCCAGGATGTTTCAATATTACGGCATTAAAAAAAAAAGGAAGTATAGTGGATTTACAGTGTTATATTAGATTCAGGTATACAGCATCGTGTTGTTTATACTCCATTAAAAGAAGTTATTAAGGGATAATGGCTATAGTTCCCTGTGCTATACAATATATCCTTGTTGCTTCTCTATTTTATACATAGTAGCTTGTATGTCTTAATCCCATACCCCTAATTTTCCCTCACCCTTCCCTCTCCCCTTTGGTAACCGCTAGTTTGTTTTCTATGTCTTTGAGCCTGTTTCTGTTTTGCATATATATTTGTTTGTTTAAGTGCTATCATACAGTATTTGTCTTTCTCTGACATATCACTAAGCATAATAATCTCTAAGCCCATCCAAGTTGCTGCAGATGGCAGAATTTCATTCTTTTTATGACTAATATTAATATATATATATATATATATATATATATATAATTTAAACTTTTGAATGAACGTCCCAAGATATTTCTGGGGCATCTACCAGATTTTATAAGTGAATGGAAAAGTAATGGGGGCTATTCATTATCTAGAGTTGCTGGTTTAGCACAAGAAACACAAAGACTGAGGAGCGTGACCCCTTAGGGCGGGTTCAGGAGGCACACAGTTGTCCCTGGACAAACACCGATTCTGTCAAACATCCGTGTGACGCATGAGGTTTTAGTGCTATGCCACTGACTGACGCTGAAAAAGGGCCACCACCACCAACTGGTCCTTAGTTTTATTAATGACAGGAAGTTTATGATTTAATAGCCATTATAAGAGGTTTTAAAAGGATTATTCCCCAACTTTTACACCACTCAGAACTTCACTGGGATTCATCACACAGGGGTGGTGACACTGCAGACACAGCAGTACACACTCCCCCTCTGCTCTTTGACCTGGGGGAAGACTGGGGGCGGGGGGAGAACCACGGAGGATGCTCGGGGCGCTGTCCTGTTGAGTGCAAATCCCGAATTTAGCCTCCCTGATTCTGTAAGTCCTTATTACCCGTGTGGATATCAGCTTCGAGGGGTCCTAAAACGAGGAAGGGGAAGGAAGAGAATTCGAGTTCATCCAATCAGAATTGTGCAACTCCCACATTAGAATTCTTGTCCCTTTGAGGATCCTGAGTTACCTGTTCCCAGATATGTGAGGTCATGTATCAGCATGAAATGCTTTTTACTGCAGGTAACAGGATAGCTAATTAACATCGGTCTAAGTAACGAAGGATTATTTCATGTAACGTGAAATATAGAAGGAGATGGTCAGAGCTGTCAGAGGACTTAATGTTACGTTAGTGTGCCGGCTTCAGCATCACAGCTGCATCCGGGCAGGATGTTGGAAAAAGCCAGCCATGGCTGTCATTTTGCTAGGAAAGCAGAAGCTTTCCCAGAGGGAGCTTGGCTTTTATCCTTACATGCCTCCCATTTGCCACAAACGGTGCTGCCTGACTACCATTAAGTGCAAGAAAACACCCACCCCTCAAAAACAACAACAACAAACAAACAAAAAACAAAGCAAAAAAACCCAAACCAAAACAAAAATGGATCCATAGCTTTCTTTTCTTTGCCTCTACTCCAGGAGTAGAATTTTTGTTTAATAAAAAACAACTATTTTGCAAAGCATAACAGTTTAGTGAGAAGAGTGGCATTGTTTAACATTTTTGCAAGTACGTTTAACTGAAGGTCAGGCTTAATAGAAGACAACCAGATTCTCACACCTGCTTCTGCATTCAGTGTGTTGTGAGATGTGGTTTTGGATGAAATACATGGAGAAAACTAGTGTCACAGAGATGTGCACAGTTGCATTTTTTATTAGTGTTTTCAAATAATTGTGGATATTCTACTTTGATACTGTATCCAAACTTGGCAAGTGGTAGTTTCTTACATGTTAGTTGCCACGTGGAATTTGAAACTGTAACAATGTACTTTTTGTACTGTATTACATTAAAATCCAATGGTATCTCTTGAACACTGAATGGATCTTTCACCCAGGCATGAGCTTGTAACATTGGTCATTTGAAAAAAATAATAGTTCACTGAGTTATGCAAACCTTCCAAATGTTGACACATTTCATTACACAATACCAAAAAATCACATTTGTTAATATCACCCCTGATCTCATCATACTGGGAAGCCACCAAATCAAGGTGGTAGATAAAACGTTTCCAAAATTTCACTTTTCTCTTGAAAGCAAATTTTATCAGAAGAAACAAATGCCGTCAGTTGTTTTTCTGGATGTGACAGGGCTTGCTTCACTCAGTCTTAGAGACAGCGTCTGACAAATACCCAGGATCCCATGCAGGAAACATTGCATTTAGTTGTCATGGCCACTTAGGCTTCCCTTGCCTGTGGCAGTTCCTCAGACTTCCCTTGTTTCTGATGACCTTGACTGTTTTGAGGAGTACTGGTTAAGTATTTTATACAATGTCCCCCATTTGGGATTTGCCTGGTGTTTTTCTCATGATTAGATTGGGATGACGGGTTTCTGAAAGGAAGACCATAGAAGTCAACTGCCATTTTCATCACATCATTTTGAGGGTACGTAATATCAACACGACTTCCCCCTTTCGATGCTGTTCTTTATCATTGGCTGAGGTCGTATCTGTCAGGTTTCTCTTCTATAAAGTTTTTATTTTTACCCCCTTTTCCATGCTATACTTATTAGAAAGAAGTCCCTACGTGCAGCCCTTTCTTAAGGGGCAGGGAATAACGTGGTTGTGTTTGGATTTTTCTCTCCAAGAGATATGTCTCTTCTCCCTCACTTATTTTTCATTCACTCATTTATTTATATCAGTAGGTAGTCATGGATATTTACTTTATACTTCGGGTTATAATCCAATACTACTTTATCTTCTTGCTAAAATTGTTCCGGCTTTTTGGCCATCGGAAACGCCTTCAATTGGCTACTGTTTCCCTTTGACATACCCCCATCATCATGGAGCTTTTCTTTCTATTTTTGAGCACTAATTTACTTTCCGACCCTACAAGATGCTCTAGGTTCATTTTAAATATTTCCCGTTCCAGTCCTAGAATCAGCCACTTATCCAGTGCAATTTGTTTCTCTAAATTTATTTTTTTATCTTTTTAACTTTAAAATATTCAGAAAAAATAAATGTACAGTTCAGTGAATTATTGTAAGGCACACACCCTTCCAGTGTTGCGCTGGAACTGGCTCATACAGCCTCCTAAGAGCTGTTTGTGTAATCTCTTCCCAGATCCACATAAAATGACATCATGTTGGTAGCTTGAAATTGGCCATGGTGGTAGTATTTACATGATGGAAATCAGAAACTGCTACAAGTCAGGGCTTTCTTTTCCCCTTGGAGAGTCAGTTGTTAAATACCAGCATACCACTGCTCGTAACCACCACCCCAGGAAAGAAATAAAACCACAAGCTAATAAATAAAACTTTGCCTGCCACCCCAGTAACCCTCCATGTTTTCCATCACAGCCCTCTCTCTCCAAAAGTAACCACTACCCTGACTTTACAGTAAGCACTTCCTTGTGTGTGTCTCTGTGTGTGTGTGTTTTAATACTTTTTATCATCCATGTATCCATCCCTAGACACTATGGTTAATATCACACATTATTAGGACTTCCCTGCTGGTGCAGTGGTTAAGAATCCACCTGCCAATGCAGGGGACACGGGTTCGAGCCCTGGTCCGGGAAGATCCCACATGCCGTGGAGCAACGAAGCCCGTGCGCCACAACTACTGAGCCCGTGTGCCACAACTACTGAAGCCCGCGCGCCTAGAGCCTGTGCTCCGCAACAAGAGAAGCCACCGCAGTGAGAAGCCCGTGCACCGCAACGAAGGGTAGCCCCCGCTCGCCTCAACTAGAGAAAGCCCGTGCGCAGCAACGAAGACCCAACGCAGCCAAAAATAAATAATAAATAAACAAATTAAATAAAAATCACACGTTATTTACACTGATATATATTTAAGGCCTGTAATCTACAGACTGACTCTCCATCGCTTTCTTTTCTTTACAATTTATCTGTTGAAGCAAGTGGGCCACTTTATCAGTAGACATTCCCCCATCTGGATTTTCCTGATGGCATACTTATGGGTGTATTTCAACCTGTTTCTTTGTCCTCTATTATTTACCACATCAGATTGACATTGATAGGGTATCCCACCTAACACATTCTCTTCAAGTGTCCATGAAATATATCAAGACCACATCCATAAAACAAACCTCAACAAAGAACTGAAACCAAACAGAGTGTGTTCTCTGATCACAATGGCATTAAACTAGAAAGGAATAACAGAAAGGTAACAGGAAAATCTCCAAACACCTGGAAACTAAGTTACACACTTCAAAATAACCCAGGTGTCAAGCGGGAAATCTCAAAGGAAACTAAAAACAACAACAACATTGAACTGACATGCATATAGCATATGAAAATTTGTGGGACACAACTAAAGCAGTGCTAAAAAGGAATTTTTTTTTTTTTCTGGTAATGCCACGCAGCTTGTGGGAATCTTAATTCCCTGACCAGGGATCAGACCAAGGCTCCAGCAGTGAAAGCACCGAGTCCTGACTGCTGGACCACCAGGGAATTTCCAGAAGGAAATTTTTAACACCAAACGCTCACATTAGGAGAAATGTCTCAGATCAGTAGTCTACATCCTCACCTCAAGAACTTAGAAAAAGAAGGGCAAAATAAATTCAAAAGAATCTTAAGGAAGGAAATAATAGAGAGAAAAAAGCAGTGAAGTGGTGAGCAGAAAAGCAATGGAGAACATCAATGGAACAAAATCTAGCTCTTTGAAAAGATCAACAAAATTGACAAACCTCTAGCAAGACTGTCATATAAGAGAGAAGGCACAGATTACCAATGTTAAGATTGAAACAGGGAGTATTACTATAGACTCTGCAAGCATTAAAAAATAAGAGATACTGCAAACAACTCTATGTAAATCTGGCAAATTAGATGAAATAAACCAATTCCTCAAAAAAATACAAACGACCATAATTCACTCAATATGAAGTACATAATTTGAATCTGGAATTCATCAAAAACTCCTCAAAACCCAGCAGTTAAAGAACCAAACAATCTACTTTAAAAATGGGGAGAAGACAAGAAGAGACATTTCACCTAAGAGGATATGCAGATAACAGACAATCGCATTCAAAAACATGCCATTAGGGAAACTCAGTGTCAGTACAAGTGCTCACTATATCTCCCCACCCTGCTTTGCTTTTCCCCACAGCATTTACCATCACAATATGCAACATGTATTTATTTGTGTGTTTATTTATTGTCTGTCTCCCTCCAGTAAAATGTCATCTCTGTGTGAGTGGGGACTATGTTTTGTTCACTGCTTTTTACTGGCTAGAATTGTGTCTGGCAGGTGGTAAGCACTCAGTAGATATTTATAGAATGAATGAATACATGCTTTTGCAAGTTTAGATGGAACTAAGCTATGAGTTTTATCCATGGGATGCTGGTCTTTTCAAACAGTCGTTTTAATCACTTTTCCATTCTTGTATATGGTATTTGATTTAGTCCAATTTTCTGCTCCTTCTTGAGTCTTAGTAATTAATATTTTGTTAGAAAATCATCCATTTCCTCTAAACTTTTTGTTAGAAAATCATCCATTTCCTCTAAACCTTCAAAATAACTTCATTAGATTTAGATGTATTAGTCTCTTACAGTCCTTTTATTCTCTTATCTCTTTTTTTCTTTAGCAAGGATCACCAAGGGTTTATCTACCTTATTGATTTTCTTTTGTTGCAGAGCATTAATTTTGCATGTATGTTTTGCTAATTTTTACCTCATTGAATTCACCTTTAACTTATTTTATCTACTTACTCTCTTCTGACTTACTTTATTGTCCTTTTCCCCCAAATCTCTTAAGTTGATATATTAGTTAGGATGAAGGCTACATTGCTGTAGCAAGGGGATCCCAAAGCTTCTTGTTATTCTTCTTTCATGGAACAGTCCTGGGTAGGTAAGTGGTCTGTTCCATAAAGTCACTCAGGACACAAGCAAGTGGGAAAACCCTGCCATTCTCTAGGGCAGGGGTCAGCATACTACAACAGAGGGACAATTCTGCCTGTTGCTTCTTTCTGTAAATAAAGTTTAACGGCAACACAAAAATGCTGATTGCTTTACATTTTGTCTATGGCTGCTTTTGAGATACAGTGGCCACCATGAGTAGTTATGACAGAGATCAGATGACCCACAAAACATAAATTATTTTCTCTTTGACCTTTTTCGGAAAGTTTGTTGACACAGCTCTAACGCAGTGTCCTGTGTACACAATCAAAACTGGGTCACCACCCTGCCCTCATTCCAGCTGGTGGGGAGGGGAAAGGAAATGTGGAGAAGTCAAGCCCCCCCGTAGCTACACGTGGCACTTAACACTGTCACTCATATTTTATTGGTGAGAACTTGGTTACATGGCCACATCTAGCTGCAAGGGAGTCTTGCGGGTGTAGTGTAGCTGGGCACTAACTAGACACGCCACGTTCCTGGCTACTGTTCTTTTACTGTGGCAAAAGGAGAGAATGGATTTTGGAGGCTAGCTACCAGTTTCCCCCATAGATAAACACCGAGTTCCTTTATTTTCTATCTTTCTCTTTCAATAATGAAGAATTTTCAAGGCATAATTTTTCCCCTGCACAACTTCAGCTTTGACTCGGGGCTTTGGATGTGACACATTCTTCTTTTCTACTGGCCTTTTTTGGGTAGTTCGTAATTTCAGTTTGGATTTCTTTGTTAAGTTCAAGGGATATTTAGGATGACGTTTCTTAGTTTTCAAGTAGTTACATATTTTTTCAAGTCATATTTTTGTTATTTATTTCTAATTTTATTAACAGAATGTGGCCCTAATATTTATCCTTTTGAAAATGCATTTACATTTTATTTATGATCACTTGCATAAGAGATTTTGTAATACCTGGACATACATATGAGGGTGTATGTATTCCTTTTGCAAATGACAAAGTTTTTTTTAATATATACATCAAGTTTGATTATATTATTTTATGTCCTTATTTTTTTCTTTTATATTTCATTCTGAAAGAATTACTAATCTCTCTCATTGTAATAGGATTTTTGGAATTAAGTTCCTGCATTTCGAATAGTTTCCATTTATATATTTAGCTGCCATGATTTTTGGTGCAACAAATTTATAGCTATTACATCTTCCTTTTAAAATTGTGCATTTCATATTACTTTCTCTTCTTTTTCCTTTTTGAATGTTTTAATCTTAAGTCTATGTGTTCTGATATTAATAATGCTACTTGTGATGTCCTTTTTGCTTGTATTTATTTAGTACCTATTTCTCATCTATTTTTTTCCTAAAAGTTACTTCTTTTTTTGTATTTATTTAGTATCTATTTCTCATCTATTTTTTTCCTAAGAGTTACTTCTCTACTCTGTAAAATGAAGATTAAAAAAAAATGCCCTGCCTTTTGTGAGGATAAAAGAAGATAATGGCTGTGTGAGTGTTTGTAAACTGTAAAGAACTATACATATGAGTAGTATTCTTTCTGCTACTGGGCCTAATAATTTGCCTATGTTACTGGGAGAGTCAGATCCACTCTATCTATCTATCTGCCTATGTTTTTCATCTTTCTATCTTTCCATCCTGGTTATCATTCTAACCAATTTAATCATTAACTAGTGGACTGTCTCTACTATTCCAACATATATAGATAACTGTACCAGGCACTTGCCAATTTTCATTGCCGACACAAGGAAGAATATTTATACTAATACTATTTTTCCATATGGCAACTTCTAGGCAGCCAGACGTCTACAAGCCAGCCCAGGGCACTCAAAGTTGTGTGTCCAGAGAGAGGGACTGAGCCAGGGAAGGTTTATCATTTTACAACCTAGCCTTATAGGTCTCACAGCAGCATTTATGCTGCATTCTTTTTCTTAGACGTGAGTCATTGAGGTCAGTCCATATTCTAGGGAAGGGGAATTAGACAGCATCATTGGATGGGAGGAATATCAAAGATTTTGTGGACATGTTTTCAATTTGCTATAATCTGGTCTCAAATTATTTACTTTTTCCCCATATGCAGATTACATATAACCTTCCCAATATCCCTAAAAATTACAGCACAGACTCAGGTTTGAGGTCAAGAATCTTGTTATTGGAACTTCCCTGGTGGCACAGCGGTTAAGAAAGAATCTGCCTGCCAATGCAAGGGACACAGGTTCCTTCCCCAGCCTGGGAAGATCCCACATGCCATGGAGCAACTAAGCCCGTGCACCAGAACTACTGAAGCCTATGCTCCTAGAGCCTGTGCTTCGCAACAAGAGAAGCCACCGCAATGAGAAGCCTGTGCACCGCAATGAAGAGTAGCCCCTGCTCGCCACAACTAGAGAAAGCCTGAGCACAGCAACAAAAAGACCAACACGGCCAAAGATAAATTAATTAATTAATTAATTAAGAAAAAAAAAAGAATCCTGTTATCTAAATCTGGTCCAGATATGTATGTGGCTCCTTGGGGACGGTGTCTCAAATGCAGCTCCTTGATACAAATCTCCACGTACAGCTCCTCTCAATCTGAGATCTGAGAACTAAAAAGACTAATGATCGGCACCCCAAACCTCCAACATACAATGGAGGGACAGGCATAATAACTGCTATATGGGAGAACAACTCTCATTCATAAAGGGAAAAATAGGAGGCACACAAGGAATCACTGGTCTATACAGTTCTGAAATCCAGCTAGGCACATGTTGCTTTCATCAGGGCTCAGCCCACCATCTGGGGTGATTCAGCATGGCTCTAGGTTCTTGGTCCTGCCTTCTGAATTAGTCTTCCTTTTTCATAAAACGTAGCTATGTTGGCAGCGGAGGAAATTTTGTAGCCTGCTTCTTGCCCAAATTGATTTGAGGGTAAAAATCCCTTTTCATTTCTACTGCCCCTGTCCCTTTCAGTCACGTTGATACTATTTCTTTTAAACCTTTGTGGGTTTCCTATGAATCAATTCATTAAAAAATTCACACCCTGAAACCTTGTTGGCTGGGCTGCAAGTGAGGCTGCTGAGAGACAACAAACTTAAGATTCTTAGAAGCCCTTCTGTTTAATGGAGAAGGTCTGTGAGACACGCACTTCTCCATTTTGTATTGTCTCTGTCCCTTTCATGTCATGCTGATACAATTCCTTTAAAAACGTTGTGGGTTTTCTATAAATCAATTTACAAATCCATTCCATGAAAAAACACTCCATCCACAAGAGTCACTGAGTTCCAGTCGGGCTGTTTAGAGACAACAAACTTAAGATTCTTAGAGGCCCTATTGTTTAGTGCAAAGGATCTTTTAGGCATGCCCTTGAGAGCCGTCGAGGGCATTTTGTCTGGCTGAATGGTTCTCTGAGGTACCGTCTTAGATCTTTCTGAGATATTAACAATGGAATTATAGTCCTACTTTGAATTTGGTCTTCTCTCCGAGCCCTTTGTCAAATTGAATATCTTGGAACGAATGAAAATAATAATAGTTTTATTTTGAAGCCAGCAAGTCCTGGATCTTGTAGATCTTTCCTGAGTTTATCTCTCTTTTCTCTTATTTTGTGGTAGCTCGTTATAGCAGCAACAGAAAGCTCATCCAGTTACCAAGGCTCTTTGGTTTTCTTTAATATGAAACAGTTCCTCAGTCTTTCTTTGTCTTTCATGACTTTGACACTTTTGAAGAATATTTTATAGAATATTCCTCAACTTAGGTTTGTTTGATATTTCCTCATGACTAAATTCAGGTTATGAAATGTTGGCAGGAATACCAGTGAAGTGAATGCTGTTGTGTTCTTCTCAGTGTAGCACATTAGGAGGTCTATTGACTTGTCCGATTACCGACGAGGTTCACTTTGATCAGTTGTTTAAATAGGTGTCCACCGGTTTTTCTAATGCAAAGTTACTCTTTTTGTAATCAATAAGTATTTTGTGGGAAGATACTTTAATCCTATGTAAATATCCTGTTTTTCATCGTAGCTGAGCCCACTACTTCACACCCATGGATGATTCTCATCTGAAGTAATTATTACTCTGATAGTTGCCAATTCATAGTTTTCTAATTTCATTATTCTTTCTCTGCAGTTATTACTTGTTATTACTTCTCTAGTTATTTATATTTAATCATTTTATTTTTATCACCATAACCTCATATATCCTTGTCAGTCCATGGATTATAATTTATTACTGTAACTATTTATTAATGCCCAAGTTTCCCAAATTAGGCCACTGGGTACCCATTCACGTTGGCTCCTGTGTCATTTTTCACATGGTCTTTAACATTCTTTGAACATTTCCTTATTTTCTGGTAAAAGATGTTCCAGGATCATCTTGTATTTTCCTAGCCCCAGGTCGTAGAAGCAGCCATTTTTCCAAGGAGCTCCAAACGTTTTGGTGGAGAATGGTACTTAGAAACCAAGATCTGGGCATTACTGTGCTCATTGCTGTAAATATCACTACTTCTAAGCCCTCTCAGGAGGCAAGTTAGGAAACATATGCGTGAGTGTGTGTGTATTTACATATACATACATCTACCTGTATACCACACACACATACACTCTACAGAGTTTGTTGTGTTTTCCTTGTCTTGGTGGAACAGACATTTTGGTAGTCCTGTCCGGGGAGAACTTCTCATGTTGTTTTGGGAGTATAGTCTCCCGAACTCTCAATTTCTGCTTTCTTCTCTCTTGTGGATGCCCGGATACTGGCTCTCCTGAAACTACAGTGATAAAGGGCACAGGCCCTGGAGTCAAATAACCTGGTTTAAATCCTATCACTTCCTAGCAAGTCAATCTCACTGAGCCTTAGTTTCTTCATCTGTAAAATGAGGACAGTAATAGTACTGACAAGGGAGGCAAAGACACATGATTTTCATTATCTTCCCAGAATTTGAAGTTTTGAGGTAACACATGAAACTTTAAAGAAATTTCTGCTTGTAGCCTTGCACGTTAAATTATGCCTCTTCCTTCCAACACAGCTGGCTCCGGTGGGAAAACTTCAGACACCTGAAAGCAGAAGGAGCCCGGGATTGTGTCAGGAGGCCTGGGCCCTGGTCTTAGTTGTGTGGCTCTGTATAGCAGCTGTAACTGCCTGGTCCCATCTGTAAAAATGGGGGGAAAACCTTAGAGGTCTATTTTGGTTTTGATTTTTTTTTTTTTTTTAAAATTGGTTTTCACTGTGTGTGTAGAATAAGCAAACAAAAAGGTTCCCCTTCAGTGGTTTTTTACTCATTGGCCTAACTGCTAAGGAGAAAAGGCAAATTAAAATTTAAATAAGATCTAAGGAGATTTCAAAATGATAATTTCTGTTAATGAGAACTTACCCTAGTACTTGATGAAATAAAATCTTAAGAACCCTACCAGGCTTCCGTGGTGGCATAGTGGTTAAGAATCCGCCTGCCAATGCAGGGGACACCGGTTCGAGCCCTGGTCCGGGAAGATCCCACAGGCTGTGGAGCAACTATGCCCGTGCGCCACAACTACTGAGCCTGCGCTCTAGAGCCCGTGCTCCGCAACAAGAGAAGCCACCGCAATGAGAGGCCTGCACACTGCGAGGAAGAGTAGCCCCCGCTCGCCGCAACTAGAGAAAGCCCACAGGCAGCAACAAAGACCCAAGGCAGCCAAACATAAATAAATAAATAAATAAATTTTTGAGAAAAAAAAAAAAAAGAACCCTACCTACTGATGCTTATCTCTAGTCACTCAAGTTCCAGGAAGTTTAAACAGAGCTAAAGACTCCATAGTTAGAAGTGTTGAAGTACAAAGTTACAAGAATTGGGATCCTCAAAAGCTCTCTAGGGCTTCCCTGGTGGCGCAGTGGTTGAGAGGCCGCCTGCCAATGCAGGGGACACGGGTTCGTGCCCCAGTCCGGGAAGATCCCACGTGTCGCAGAGTGGCTGGGCCCGTGAGCCACGGCCGCTGAGCCTGCGCGTCCAGAGCCTGTGCTCCACAACGGGAGAGGCCACGGCGGTGAGAGGCCTGCGTACCGCAAAAAAAAAAAAAAACAGATTGTCACCAGAAGAGCTGGGGGAAGCCATTTTTATGCTAAAAACATGAGGTAAGTTACGAAAAAAAAAAAAAAAAAAAAAAAAAAGCTCTCTAATTTTGGTCTATTGCAGCGAAAGCATTTAGAGGGGTTTATTTCTGAAGAAATGGTGCTGTATTGTAGAATTTGCTCATTTTGATGCAGGAAGGCCAAACAAAATGTAAGTTTACGTATGATCACACAATCTTTTTGGCCGTGCCCTGCAGCATTTGGGATTTTAGTTCCCCAACCAGGGATGGAACCCGTGGCCCCTGCATTGGAAGCATGGAGCCTTAACCACTGGACCGCCAGGGATGTCCCCACGCAATCTTTAGTATATCAAATAAGACTTTCTATAGAACAAAGATAACCCAAGCATTAAAATTATCCTGTAAAATTATTTCTAGGTTCAACTTTTAAGAGTATTTCTTTTAAACTATGTGTCCTAATTGTTAAGATGGTTGAGAAAGGTAAGAGCCATCATTGCCCTTCAGGCAACAAATATGTGTTGATTTTCTGTCGTGTGCAGGGAACCACGTGGACAGGGCTTTCACCTCCAGGGCTTAAAAGAATTAAAAAGGACAGACACATCCCTGAGAAGATCTAATAAACGTTCATAGGGAAAATAATATACTTTTCAGTGGGTGAGAGCAAAAAAGGTATTGTGAATGGAAGAGCTATCACCAAGAAAGGGCTAGAGGATGCTAAGCTCTTGGCATGTGGCATTCACAGGCAGGAACAGAGAAAGCAGGCATTCCAGGGATGGAGAACAGGACAGAGGGATGCGTCGGCACAAGGAACAGCGAGTGACTTAACATGAAAATGACAGAAAGAGGAAGAGGACCAAACGGGCAGACGCTGTCAAGAATGGAAGAGAATTTTCAGGGTCCTTCAAATCACTGACTAGTACTAACCTGAAGCTCTTTTAGTAAACATCCAATTTAGGAATAACTATGGAAATAGCATATGAAAGAATTTATCATAGAAAATACAACAGTAAATGCACTTTACTCCTGTGAGAGATAATGTAACTTAGAAAACTAGGGATGAGGTGAACTCAGCTGCCTGTAGTCTGTAAACAAAATGGTCTTCGAGATGCTTATAAGGGTGTATATTACAGCCGATGATCACCACTAATTCTGGGTGGGAAAAGCTGACATAGCTTAAAATCTTAAATAAGGCATAGCTTAGGCTATTGACCTACTTCCACAATGAACATTCCTAGGGCATGAAAGTCTGGTTACAGGAGCCGTCTTAGAAATGTCACCAGGTGTGTGTGGATACTAATAACAGATCAATTATGTGTTTGTAGAAACAGAGCAGTTTTGCAAGAACGACACTTCGAAAGGGGCCCCAAGAAAAAGATTAAAGTTCTCTAATTACAGCTAGAATAAACCAAAAGGTAAACCTTTGCAAAAATTCTACTACCATAAAACAGGAAACTTCCACAGCTTATGTGAGGAGCCATTGCACTTCCAACTCTCATCTCCCTCAGGATCTCAAGACCTTGACTAAGGTATTGCTATAAATGGACCATGTTTTCAAAAAAGATTCAATCTACAAATGTTTCCACTTGTGCATTTAGAATAAACATTGGTTTACATGCCAAGTATGCCTCTCTTGGGCAGAACAAGATTAGCCTGTTTACATTTTTTTTTTTTTAAAGAAAACTTGCTCAGTAGGAGAAAACCATTTTCATCTGCAATGATGGCAACCGACAACAAGGTCCTACAGTACAGCACAGGGAACTATATTCAGTATCCTGTGATAAACCATAATGGAAAAGAATATGAAGAATGTATTGGGTTGGCCAAAAAGTTCGCTTGGGTTTTACGGAAGATGTTACAGAAAAACCCGAACGAACTTTTTGGCTAACCCAATATATACATGTATAACTGAATGACTTTGCTGTACAGCAGAAATTAACACAACATCATAAATCAACTACACTCCAATAAATAAATTTAAAAAATAATTGCAGTCAAAATAACAGTATGGAAAAGGAGAGTCTGAGAAACCCTTTATAGGTACCATCTCCATTAAGTGCTGTGCTCGTTTTCTCTTTCTTTTCTAAAGCAGTCGGAACCTGGGAATTTATGTTCTCTGCTATAACAGCATATCAGAGCAAAAGATGTTTCTACTTCTTCCAAGGTAAAACCAGCACCTCTAAAGAACGGCAATTGGAACTAGCTGTGGTAGTGTTTTCCAGAGAAACTGAAGCAACGGGGTATGTATACCACAGAGATAGAGATTTATTTTAAGAAATTGGCTCACATGACTGTCGAGGCTGACAAGTCCGACACCTGCAGGGCAGGCCAGCAGGCTGGGGACCAGGGGAGAGCTGGATCTTGCAGCTCGAGTCCCCAAAGGCCGTTTGGAGACAGAATTCCCTTTGGCTTTGGAGAGCTCACTTTTTTCTCTTAAGGCCTCCAGCTGATAAGATGAGGTCCACCCACATTATGGAGGGCAGTCTGTCTTGTTTGAAGTCAGCTGATGATAAGTCACACCTAAAAAAACACCTCCACAGCCGCATCTAGACGAGTGTTTGACTAGACCGGGCACCCAGTCTGGGTACCATGGCCTAGCCGAGTGGACACATTAACCATCACATTAGCCAAGAGTCAAACCTCCGCAGGATGGACAGATTTATTATTGACCTTGTGTTGAATAGAATGCAGTCAAGACCTTCTGGGTCTTCTTGTTGTTTTGTTTTAGTTTTAGGCTGAATCGCCAATATTTGACCATTTTTGATCTACAGAAATGGGTAACTGGGTACAACTCGATACAATATTTACACTTTCCCACAGCTGCAGTGATGCTGTCCTCTTCACTCTGATGTTTGATCAGGAAACAGCCTTCTTTCTGTAAAGCTGACTTCTTCGGAACAGCCCTAGGGCTCAGCACGAAGCAGTGCCTTTTGCTTAAGAAATGCTTACTTAAGGAAAAGTGGCAGTAAAACTCAAGCCGTCTATAGCCAGACTGAACCTTTTCCTCCCCTTAATGGTGAACCATCAGTAGGAACTTTTCAGTTAACAAAAACATGAATGAAAAAGTCTTTTAGCCCCACTGGGTCTATGGTGCAGTAAGCAAACTGCATTTCTAATTACTTTTCCATAAGTGAGAATATTCCTTAAGTGAATTAATCCCAAACATCCTTTTTCAGAGTATTCTAACTATAAAAAGCGATAGCATTTTTCTTTCTATAAATAGTCCTCGAAATATTTCATATGTGTGAATTTCAATGAAAATGTATTTAGTGTTAATGCCAAGAATTAACAAAGTAATGCTTTTAGATTTGCTGGAATTAAGTACGTAAAAAGAGGAACTGCAAAATTTGGGGCCACTGTGCATTTTCTTTACCTCTCTGAAGGTAGACAGCCTTAAGACAGGAAAGCCAAAGGTAAAGAAAGAATTTTTTCCTATCATACTAAAAAAGGCGCTATGAGATACCAAAAAAACAAAAAAAAATTCTACCGTTGGTTCCTGGCCAGATTATTAACTGAATTTTCAGAACTAATGTCTCTCTTTCGAAGCTGCATGACTGTTTGATGAATTTTAGATGAAATTGTGTGCTCATCATTTTGGTCCAGATGAATAGTCAAGGGAGGCTTTTCAGCAAAATTTTAGACAAGTAGCCCAAAGGGAACTTCTAAAAAGATAATTTACAGGCAGGACTGACAGACAATAAGGGCTAAAGGAATGCTGAATGCCAGTTTTATCTCAGGTGAACAAGAAACATGATCAATTTATACATCCCTACAGCCTTTGGGGGGTTTTTTGAATTCTCACCTGGATTAAAGTTTTGATGCATGATGTTTTGACTTTTTTATTTACAGTTTCTGTCCTTCCTTTAAAGGTACAAAAGTTATAAAACAAAAGAAACCCTAGAACGTTACGTTTCATTTCAGCAACCAAGTATTGTCCTAGAGGCAGCTATTAGAATCTTGTATTTATCGAATGAGAAAATATTTAAAATTCAAAGGGAAAAAATGTGATACCAAATAGAAATTTATCATCTATTAAAATTTCAGGAAGATCTACATTATCTAAAGCCATTCTATAATTTTTATTCATATATTTTGTGGAGTTCACATATCTTTTTCTTACAGCAAACATAACACTGTAGGCCACAAGAAGCGGCAGCACTCTTGTTTAATTAGCAGCAAATTAATATTTTATATCTGGGTAACTGGACAATAAATAGCTGCCCCTTTGGGTGTGGATGTTTAAAATGTAGTTATCACTGCAGCTTCATAATGTGACTGCTAATTTACAGAGCTTATACACACACAAAAAATACGATCTTTGTCTATATTTTATACAAATACAACAGTAGTTTGTGAATACATTTTAAGTACATGATATACACGATAAGCCACTTGATTTCCCATATCACAGAAGAGCGATTTTAAATGCAATAAAAATATACAAAATTCAGCCTGGAATGCAGAGTTTTTCTTTTCTATTTTGACTCAAAACTTTATCATCAGAACATTTTTAGAGTACTAGTCCAAACACTTTTTCCATCAGCTAAAAATACAATCTCAGCAGTCCAGCTTATGTTCAGGCATGATGCAATCCATTTCCGCATGGATTCCCAGTTTTCGTTAAATTCAAAGGGCTGTTAGTAACATACAGCATGTTCTTCACGCCACACCATATCGTAAAGCCCACGTTTCGTTCTGAGTTACAGTCACCTCGTGGACAAAGCTGGGTTTTGTTCTGGTGACATCTGCACGTCCGAGATTTCCTTTTGCAAGTGTACATGAATACGTTGTTGTGGGTGGTGTTAAAGTCTTGTTAAAGACAAATGAAGTCACAGTATAAAAATATATTGTACACCTTTACGCCTAATGCAGTCCTTTTTTTCCTATGGATAAAAAAAACACGACTGAATGAGACAGAGAAGTTTGTAGCACCATGAAGAGTTGTATCCCAAGTTACATTAGCAGCATATGATCCAACAGAATATTGAAGGAGTGCTTCTGAGAAGATACACATTCATTCTGGTTCATCTGTACCACTGAAGCTTATACAATGAAGTGTTTTATACATTAGCAATAGTTCTGTTATTTCTAAGCTAGATAACTTATCAAAAGACACTGCCTTCCATCCTCAGAGGGCTGACAACGTTCGCGAAGGGCCTGGGGGGTGATCTGAGCGTGGCTTTACCATTGTGGGTGGGATCATCTCGACTTAGATGATCAGAAAGGAGCTCTGTATGGGTTTTTAGCACAGAACTACACAACACAACTTACGTGGCTCTATGGGATCACGACAGACTATCTGTGTGGTAGACAGCTGCGGACGCAGTATGAGAAAAATAAGACAAGGTCAACGTAGGCACTCACTTCTCAGAGATAACAGTCTGCCACTGCTAATGAAGAATACTCAGTATCTGAAAGATCTCCTCCAACGCCACGTGGATCTCAGTAGGCTAGAAGCAACTTGGGTGAACTGGTATTTTTTTTTTTTTTTTAATTTACATACTGGGAAGACAGTGTGTTTTGAGACACGTAAACCTTGTAAAAAAATAAACCATCGTAAAACCTTATGAAAAGACACACACTGATTCTGTGCAACATGGCAAATTGATAAGAAAACACTGTAAAAATGTACCTGTTTAAAATACCATCTACCATTTTTGAACACAAAGCATTATATATCAAAGGCCTACATATATATCATCTAATGGCACTTGGAACAAATTATAATAAGTCTTAAAATAAAAGGCATAACCTATAAGAAAGTTTCTGTAAAGGTTTAGATTCGTTTTGAAAGTGCTATATCTTGTAATATGTGTAGTATAGAGGTTGACCAAGCTCTATTTTGTAAAAAAATATTGGCCTATATATGTGTATTGCTTTCTAGATGAACGATCCTGAAAATATGTACTCTTTAACATTCATTATTAGCTTCATAAAGCAATCAGCTCTGGCTCATGTTTCAGTCAGTATATGGTTTTCAAAAACCGCTACTGTCCAAATTAACACAATATGTCACTATATTCCACAAGTGACTAAGAATAGTAAAAGCACAAGCAACAAATAGGCAAAAATACACAGCTTGGAAGAAACACGAAATGAAATGAAAAAGCTGCACAAAGAGTAGTGCATGGTCAGCCAGGACAACGTTCTGAAAAATGGAACCTGCTCGTAGGATTTTAAGATGCATGTCGTAACAGTGACCAACAGCTGAAAAGATGGTATTTGCATCCATCGGTGGAGAATATTGCTTACGGTGTCAAGATCCTTCCACGCTCATGCTTTCTGTGTCTGGTGATCTAATTTGTACAAACACACGGAAGGTCAAACTGAATGAGGTTCAATATCTTGTCTGAGGTCCAAATTCTAAACTGAAATATTTTTACTTAATGATAATCCCTTTTTTTTTTTTTTTTTAAAAACCAAGCAAAGGCACTACTAGAAATTCCAGGGATGATGATTCTGGCCACCGGAGAATGAAAACAGCATTGGCAGCAATTATTTTTAATCACATCCAGTTGACATAAAAATGTGTCATTTTTTTTTTTTTTTTTTTTTTTTAGGAAAAAAAAAAAAAAAAAGAGCCAGTTCGGTGTTACAGCCTTGTCAGACCATTGTGCAATTAAAATAAATGAGTCAGCCTCATGTTTAATATAGATTCTCTCAAAAGGGGTTTAGTGACCGCTACGGTCAATTTAAAAAACAAATTACCTGAATTCCCTCTTACTTGGAAGTGTTATTTCAAGTCTGTGGGGCAGCAACAGGCAAAGGGGTGTACATATGAAAATATGAGTCCACAATTTTAGCACTGGTGCCCTGGAAGATATGCCTCCACGTATTTGAATTCCACGCAGGGCGAGAATTAGGCTAAAAATATATATACCTACGTGGCGCCATTCCCCATTTCCAAAATGCTTTATTTAATAAATCATGGTACTCCCTTTTTAATTTTTTTTTAATTAGCAGTGAAATACAGCCTACTAAGGCCAACGTCTCAGTTTGTCATTCTGACTTCTCTTTAAGCAAATTTTAGACAAAATAAAGTAGTGCTTCCACACTTGTATTTGTGATTTTTATTTAAAAATAGGTTTTCTATTTATTTGTGCTCTGTCACCGGATTTCTTTCTCCTTTTTTTTTTTTCCAATGGTGATTAAAGCAATATTGAACACTAATCATTCAACTAGTGATTTAAGTAAGCAATCTGTTTCATAGAAACTAAAGGAGGCGGAAATAAAGCAGAGCTAAACGCCTACTTTCAGAGCAAATATTCTCCTAATCAAAAGCTTAGGAGCAGTTTGAAAAATTTAAAAATGCATTTCCTTATTAACATATATAATTTTAATGCCTTTGGAACACACTTTTTTTTAATAAAATGTAACTTTTAATAATAAAATTTAAATACATACGTATAAAAACTACTGCTCCTAGGATTAAAAACAAACAAACAAACAAACATAGGAGCATGATAAAATAACAGGAGCCCAAGCTCCTTAAGAGCCACTTTGATTCTATGAAGTGCGACGTGTGTGTACATACATATAATATATATAGTGAAACCCCCATTTACATTATTACAATTTACATTTCTCCACAAATTATACTACTCCCCAATATTTTAAATAGTGTATTCTATTCAGTAATCCGCACTCATTTTTAGGAATTCTTGGTAAACATCGAAATCTGCAGTGATAATTGGCCCTATAAAAGGGAAAAGAAGCTTCCACATAGGGCAGATGAGTGCTCAGAAATATTTTCCTCTCTCTTTTTTTTAAAGAGATATATACTCTTCTATAAACCCTCCCTCCTCATACCCACCCCAACAGACAGGGTCCCCAAATAAGGTGTTAACAAGTGCTTACTAGATATGTTTCTTAGGTTGATGCCCCAACTGATTATTAGCAAAACAGAATAATAATGCGACCTTTGAGAACATACGCTGGTTGCCTAACATGAAGAAAGCCCATGGTAACTGTTGTATTCGTTGAACACAATGTTCTCGATTGTTCTTTTCACAATCACTAAGAGAGTGCTTGTTTTGCTTTACTTTTCTCCCTCCCTCTACAAATTCAACTCATTTGCAACGTTCCTCCTATTTCCCAGGGACGTGTAAAAGTGGGGTTTTACTGTATATATTTTTAGTCGCTTAAGACTTTGTGGTCATTCCTCAAATAGTTTTCGAATGCATTTAACATTGAAGTCTCCGTCCAAAAATAGCAAGGAAAGATGAATTAACACTGAATAAGAAAGATGCCATGGGAGCAGGGCTGTTGTTTTGTTTTCTGTTTCTGGTGCTTAGGGACCACGAACTGCCTCAGATTCAGCAAGAAGTGACATAAGCGATGTGCTTTGACTTGACTCCTAAGGGATCTCGTTTCCACCCTGGCGACAGGGGACGCGATCCCCAGACAAGTTCCCAGGCAGAGCTACAGGTCTGTCATCCGTCTCCCTGCCTAGGGTCTCTCACCCTAGAAGCGGAGACACGTCCCCTCCGCCCCCCTCCCCCCCATCCCCTGCCGGGATAAACACACCTGTGTTCCCCAGCGGCTCTGGACTCTGGACCGACTGTACAATGACAATCCAAGGAAAACTGCTGGCTGTGCTTGACCTACCCTCTGGCCATGTAAGGTGGAAAAGACGAAAGAGATCCATCCAGAGACTGACTGAAGACTCTGACGCCATACACTATTAGTGTGAATCGAACGAAAAGAGAGCAAGAAGTATAAAACGTGGCAAACATCCTGTGTACTAAATTAAGGCCAACTCTTAAGTAACGTGGAATGCCGTGTCACCTTACTAGGGGTCTCCTTTTGCTACAGATACTGGTGCTTTGTGTTTCGGTTTCGTTTTCCTTATATGTGCATAATAAAGACGGCAAACGTTTGAGCCAGACGATAGCAAGTCTTCAAAATATACTGACCTGAAATTATGGTCTATCTAAGAAACGTATGTCATGTCCCCAGACTGGATTCTTAATTCATTTGAAGCTTTTGATTATTAATCCATTTAGAGGCTAGTAGAAATTTTACAACTCTCGGGTCATTCATATACATTTTAGAAAATTTAACTCTCTTGCAAAATTTTTTAATGAGCCAAATGTCAAAAGGTAGAGCCATTGTTATTGGACAAAAAATGAAAAATTTAAGATCTAACAGTAATTGGAACACGGGGTTGGTAAGACTTTACTACTAATAATGGCTTTCCTGTATGAGAAATCATCTTAAATTGTGACAGTTGGCAGTGAGTCAGGACAAAATACCCAGGTAAACATAACTGAACACAAATGGTTCCCAAGCTCATTTAAAAAGCTAGTTTCTATTTTATACTGGCTTAATGAAAACTGGTACTATACAGAAGCAGAAATTTGTATACTGTCTGCAAGTAGGCACTAAAATAAAAATGGTCACCTAAGGCAGGGCTACACACACACTGCTGTACCGGAGCCGCATCGTGGAACCTACTGAAAAGCTTGGTGGAAACGTGGCAGCGTCGTGCTTGTGCTTAAACTACTGGTGAAAGCTGCTGACAGCGAGTGCAGAGAGCCCAGGCCTATGGTGCCGGCAGGATCCGGAAGTTCCTGGGTTTGTGGCGGGAGCTGAGCCACAGAAGAATGTGCCTCCTCCTGCGGAGAGCTCACCCCAAGGCTCCCCACCGATATGGGGTTATAGGGGGGACCGCTTAATGGTATGAAATTAAACAGCTGAGAAAAGTCCAACGCTGCTGTGTTCAGGGGCTCGCTGATAGAAATCGAGCTTTTGGACAGGGAGAGGTCCCCCGTGCCATCATCCAGCGACCCGATCTGCGGCTCCAACGCTAGTTTAGACGACGAGGCTTGGGAGTCCTGGGAGGAGGGGGGCACGCTGCCTTGCAGTTCCATCAGGTAGCTCTCGATCTCCCCCTTCAGCGGCTGTTCCTTTTCGGGGATGGAAATGGCGTATGAGGTAGAACTGAACGGGTATTTGAAAGAAAGGTGGTGAGAGGGGTGGACAGCATCCATGTCTATCGGGCACGTCATGCCCAAAGGCAGGGTTGTGATCATCTGGTGGGCAGATCCCGAGCTCTGCATGGACTGGAACGGAGTGTTGTAGAGGTTCAGCTGCAGCGTGTTTGTGAACGGCTTCGACAACAGTTCGCTGGAAGGCAAGGACATCACCGGGAGGAGCTCGTCCTTGATGGGCACGGAGACGTTGCAGGTAAAGGGATCCAGGAAGTCCACGGGCTCCGTCTTGACCTTCCGGAGTTCCTGGTTGTGACTCTTCTTCATGTGCCGTGTCAGGTGGTCCTTGCGCCCGAACCTCTGTGCACAGTACTGGCAGAGGAAGTCCTTCCTTCCCGTGTGCACCACCATGTGTCTGCGCACGTCTTTGCGCGTGTAGAAGCGGCGGTCGCAGTGCTCGCACTGGTGTTTCTTCTCCTTCACGCCCCCCGACGACTTGCCCGCGTGGGACTTCAGGTGCTCCAGCAGCACGCCCGTGCTCTCGAACGTCTGCAGGCAGACCTTGCAGGTGAGGTCGCCGCTCGTGGCCGCGTGCAAGGCCAGGTGCCGCTTGAACCCGAGCTTGGTGTTGTAGTTCTTGCCACACTCTTCGCACGTGAACGTCTCTTTGTTGGGGTCGTGTGTGTGCAGGTGATTCTTCAGGTGGTCCTTCCGGTGAAACATTTTCTCACAGTAATTACACTTGTGGGTTTTCTCGGGAGAGTGCGTGGCCATGTGCCTTGAACACAGACATATTCTGTCAGCATCACGACAAAAACCGCCCGACCTCACTGTTCAAACGGAAGCTAAGCTGCTAGGCTAACCCAGAACTTCCCTCGGCTCGGACACTCTTTTAACTTAATACGCATCTGCTACGAGGGTAGTTAGTTACCACACCTAAACACTGCAGAGCTGGAGCCATCTAAGTCGCCACTTTAGTTTTCACTGGTTTTTAGCGATTACAAACGTTAACGAGCAAGGCTGAATATACTCACGTTAATGTCCACACCCTTTTCTTGCAATTTCTTTTTTGTACAAATGGAAATTCTACTCTCATTAAGCATTGCATTAAAAAAAAAAAAAATCCAAAAACACTAACACATAAAAGTCTGTGACTCAGAATGCTAAAACTAGCCAACGTCTAATCTACTTAACATTTCTCTCTGCAAATCAGCGGAAAGATGTGGATACAAATATATACGTTTACAATGGCTTCAAATGGCCAACATAATAGAAAATAGAATCTGAAAGACAAATAGAGTTTAATACCTTTGTAATTTGTACTTAGAAACAAAGGCTTTCGTGCAGTCTTGTTGTATGCACTTGTAGGGCCTCTCTCCTGTGTGAGAGTAGGAGTGGACCTTTAATTTCTCAACACTGTTAAAGGCCTTGTCACACAGTTGGCAAGGAAAGTTTTTTCTTGGTTTGGTTTCACCACGCTTACGTTTCCCTGAAGGGACTTTCTGGGTATCTCTTACTTCTGACAAATCACCAGGAATGACAGTGGCCATCGCAGCCTAAACCAGGCCTTCTTGTTGGACACTTGGGAACTGCCCAACTCCACTAAATGATTTAGCTTTAGGTGGCTTCTCAAGTTTCATGTGGTCGTAAAAGAAAGCAAAAAGGGACTGGAAAAAAAAAAATAAGAAACAACTAGTTTGTAACTAGATTTAATTTTTAAAAGTTTTATTTGCTATGTGATGCTTTTGAATTAAAAAAAAAAAGAAACCATAAAATGGATTCAGCTGGTCTAATGTAATATCTGTAGGCTTCTTTATATTTGTCAAAACACATATTAACGCATTGCTCAGAATGAACCGTTCACAGATCCCCTGAAATCCCACCTGACAAACGTCGTACTCAGGGAAAGCAGTCAGGAACTCTCGGGAAGCATCAAGACATGACACTAAAAGTGGCATTATTAAAGCTTCACTTTTTACAAGGGACTAGAGAACATAAATCTCGCTAAGAACATAAAAATGTTTCCGCAAGTATTTTGATGTCTAAAAATCATTTGTGCAATAATTTGTGCAAGCCAGGTCTAGTCACGCTCTGTGTTATAGGAAAATATAGATTAGCAGCCGAAAACTCTTTCAGGCACCTTGTGAACCATTTAGTCCAGGGAAGGAGTCCTCAAGGCACAGACACCAGAGGCCTGAAAGAGTTGAACGCATCACCCAAATTGAAAATTGATTCTTTATACCAGTGTCATCACACACAGAGGGATTTCTGAGTCAAGAGCAGAAATGACTTGTCTTCGTAACAAACATGCATTCTTGAAATGGTAAAACCTTTTGGTGTTACATTAGATGAGGATCAGGGTTCCCTGTCTCTTGGGTGGAAGCAATGATTTGGCTGAAGTAATTTTCCCCATCGTTTTTCACATCACAGAAAATGATGCTGTCCTTTGGGCACCCGAGGTGAGCGGCAGAGCCAGAGCTGGGGGACCAGAGTCTCTGACACACCTGTGACCCGTGTGAGTGTGAGCACACCAGTGGGCCTCGTGGCTTAGAGCACGATACCTGTGCAGGGATGCATCAGTGTAGAGGTGTGTCAGGTTGTAAAAGGTGTGTCAGAGTTTCAATTCATTATCGGTGCTGTGAGAAGGAAGGAGATGTATATATTGTATGGCAAAGAGTATGTCTACCTAGACAAAAACTTAAATTGACTGAAACCTTTGAAAATTTGTGGACAAGAGATAGGAAATATTATCAACTGTATTTCTCAGGGGAAGAAACCAACTCCCCAAAGATCCAATTGATATAAACAAGTTAGATGGTTCCTCAAGGTTCGTGAATGCTAGTTTTTAGCAAGGTATTTATTTTTAAGAGACACAGAAATAATACCAGCAACCTCTTTGAAAAAGATCGGATTTTAAATTGAAAATTGGCATGTGGCTAAAGGACTGTCATCAACTGCTAATCAATTGGATTTCTCATCCTATTATATATTCAGAAAACAATGAAAACCAACTTCTTTGTTTCACTCGTGTTTTGGCATCAGACTGACACTTGCCCTCGCGAGCTAGATGGATGATCTGACTTTTGCAGATTCCAGTTATCCTTTTGCAGGAGCTCCAAATTTAACCTACATTTTTGTAAAATTAAGTGTACATTACAACAGATCCTATTGCATTTTAATGTAGAGGCTATCATTAAACAGGCAAAATATAGCAATTATCCACTCATTTGATTAAAGTGTACAGCATATGGGTAAATTAATTGGTGTCTGGTTCACACAGCCTTTCTTCTTCAGTAGGTAGATACAGGCAAGGCCTTGCTACACGCTGTTCAAATTGCCTACGTCTCCTTTGCAGTTTAAAACTGACATTAACACAATGAATGCAGCTGACGTTACTACTGCTAACACAGTATGTTCCCTCTGCTTTTAGATTTTTCTGCATCTCAAGGACTTGTTCTTTTCCTGTTATATTTTCATTCAAGAGACAGCTTCTCTGCCTCTCTCAGAAATACCTATACAGCTATTCTGCTGTACCCAGTAATGACACCGTAAACTGGTATAAAGCGTTCTGCCAAAGCAGGAAAAAGGAATAATTTTGACTCTCTTATTTCCTAACGTGATGCTTTTGTGCACCTATTTAGAACACTGTGGGAAATAAGCTGATAAATGTTTCAACTGTAAAATCAACGTGGAATGCGAAGTATCTAAATCCCTGTATACGGCTAATATGTGAAAATATTTCAAAGACTGGTCGTATTTTGCCATGATTGTGTTATGAGACCCAACCATAATTGGGCAGAGAATTGCAGTTGAGAAAAATAACAACTTCTAAGTTATTGAAAAGAATGTACTAGAAGTGCGCCAGGAAACAACGAGCGTTTGGTCATGTGAAAATCGGTGATCCTCAATATGGAGTAACAAGTGAATTCTGCTACCTTTGGACGTACAGACTGAGCAATGAAGAATTGCAGATTTCAAATATTACACTTTTCTAAGACCAGCTGAAATTGTTTCATGGCTAACAATATCTTTTATCTCAATATAGTACAAAACTCAAATTACTTATAGGCGCATTTAAGAACTACAGGATAAACATAAAGTTGCGAGCTCAACATCGAATAAAAATCCAAATTCATAATATTCATAGCAATCAAATACTTTAAAGATACGTGCATAAAACTAGAGCGATTTCTGTTCAATGCATACCTGATGACAGATGGAAAAAGCGTCAGACCTTGATCTTAGCCAGTTCCATTGACTCTTCGTGGAAGAGAGCGGAATCCAGTCCTTCCCATTTTGGCCAATCTATGAAACAAAAAATAAGAATGGACTACACTCTAAACGGAACCAGTCCGCAAGTGATGGAAAATACAGGATCAAAGGATGGCAATTTCATGACACATGCTTTCATTCCGTACTCTGCTGAAGAGTCATGCACTAATTTTCACCAATTGCAAATCTTTATTAGTTCAAAGCACATTTACATGACCAAATTAAGGCAGAAACAAAAAGTAAAACAGTATTACCGAGATAAATGGCATTTGGTGATGCTGAATGACTCCCCACTTCTTTCCCAAATTCAATTTAATTTTTTAAGCCTAACTCGCCTACTGAGAGAAATGGATGTTAGGGTTACTATTTGTAAACCAAACGGATCAAGTTTTCGTTAAGCTAAATAATATTCGGGAAGAGACAAGCGCAGTCCTCTCCCGGGGAGAGCACACCTGTTGCCTGACAGCAGCCAGCAGGCTCCAGAGGACAGCACCTCCCAGGCTCACACGGCACGCGACGGTGCAACGTGGGCTTCTCTGGGCTACACCTGTGTTACCTGCGATACCCGCCAATTTATTTCTCAGAATGCTGCAAGCGCTGCTGAAATGTAGCAATAACTCTGTGCTCCTTAGATTTCAAAAGCATGCAAGGGAAGTTAAATATAGGTTTGCTACAGGAGAAGCGGTGTCAGGAAGAAAGCGTCATTTGGTTTTAAGAGATCATTGTTGAGAAATCTTAAAATATCTTAAAAAATGCTATTAGTAGCATGACCCTCCGTAGACTAAGAACGCGCATAGAAAAAAAATCGAATAATTCTGACTGTACACGTAAATGTGAAAAGAATAATGGTCAAAAAGCAGAAAAAAATCAGAATTATCTGTTATAGAGAGTACAGGGTAGTAAACCCTGAATAGTTTGAAGATGACCATTCAGAAATCATGATTATGACAACTTGAGAGGGATAATACAAATCAAATAGTTAGAATAAGATTCACCAATGACAGGTTAAATGAAAACAATTTTACTTAACATTCTAAACACGAATCTAATTAATTTCCCCTGAAATCAAATTTTCACATACTTTAAGAATTTGATGATGTGTAAATAAAATATTTAATAGAGGGCATTCAAGCATCATTACAAAAATACTTAGGGTATATTTGAAAGCAGCATTATTCTCATAGTTTAAAAGACAAGAAAAATAAAAATTTAGACTAATAAAGGATGTTTAAAAAGTTAAAGCAAAAGCTCAATTTTTTTTGTAAAGCACAGGACATGCATAAATGGAAGAACTGAATTCTGCACATCAAAATTGCAAAATAATAAAATTAACTCTGTAAATACTTACTTGCCCAGGGCACATACTAAGTTTTGGGTAGGCTAATTAAGAATACGAAAGCCTATTTTGTGCATTATGTTATTTTGATAATGTAAATACCTTACAAGTGGAGGGTGTTTTCATCTCTATTACCTCCCTGGAATTCAATGGACCTGAGAGGTGGATGCTTTTATCACCATATCCATTTTAAGGTGAGAGGCCCAGAGAAGCTGACCATCTCGACAGCATATATGTGGTCAAGAAGGGGCTAGTGCCCTACGTCACTCTTATTCTACTGCATTCTAGGAGAAGGGCTGATTGGCAAACCAATTTGAGAGTGGATAAATCCTGTCATTGCACTTAAAAGGCGAGAACAGGTGACAGTACCTATTTCTCTATCAGAGCTGCCAATACCATCCCCAAAGAGAAACACATTTAAGATTTAAAAAGCTTCTTTTAAATAAAGACAGTTGGTAAAGTAATCTTTAAGTAATTTAAATAGCAGTTAAAAGAACAACTAGTATATCTGTCTTAGTGGATAGTGATTTGGGTAGAAAAAAATCTAAGACCAAAGTTGACTAGTGAACAATAAACTTACATATTTTTTTCTTTTTTCCCCTGACCAATATAAATTTTACTGCATCTCAAATACATCCATAAAAATTTTATTTACGCTTACTGTTCAATGGCGTTGGTAATAAAAATCCTTTAGAGTCAAAATGTTTCAGTACAGTTTAAAATTGTATGTCTCTCGATTTGAAATGTTACAATAGTCTACAAATTACCCCAGTTACATATTTTATAGCTTGAAATAAAATAATAGATATCACTTTCATTCATTTTATCACAAAACATAATTCCAAAGTCATGGTTAATTTCCCTAAATTCAGCCTAATTATTCTGAGTTCTTATGAGTGGCTAATTATTTTCCCAAACAAAGGAAACCAGAAGCTGTTTAGAGTTCATTATTATTCAATAATATAATACCATTATATTATTGGTATAATAAACATAAATACAGTTTCCATTCATGGAATCCTAACTAAAATGTCAACTAAAATTACCTGTGTATTCTCTTTTATACTGTTAAGAAAAACTTTTCTTTCATTTATTTTTAACATCTTTATTGGAGTATGATTGCTTTATACTGTTGTGTTAGTTTTTGCAGTATAACAAAGTGAATCAGCTATACGTATACATATATCCCCATATCCCCTCCCTCTTGAGTCTCCCTCCCACCCTCCCTATCCCACCCCTCTAGATGGTCACAAAGCACCGAGCTGAAAGGTACATGCCCGGTAGTGGGACTGCTGGGTCATATGGTAATTCTATTTTTAGTTTTTTAAATAGCCTCCATACTGTTCTCTATAGTGGCTGTATCAATTTACATTCCCACCAACAGTGCAAGAGGGTTCCCTTTTCTCCACACCTTCTCCAGCATTTATTGTTTGTAGATTTTTAAGAAAAACTTTTAAAAAGCATTGTGACTACTATTCTGAAAAGTCTGCAACAAAATTTGTACTCCAGTTTTCCTTTTTTACATATCGAAGATTGGTTACTATGCTTTTTCAAATAATTAAAGTTCTTTGTCTTGATCTAAAGAATCATGAAGCAACATAGAAAATATACATCTACCCATTTCAAACTGCTCTGAGATGAAGTAACACTTCAGAATACCTGCCCAGTTTTTGCTGGTACCAGAACAGATGTTTTTTTCCTAGGGCAACTCTGCATACACAAAAACAATAATTAAAGGGGATACAGTGTGTGTACGCGCACACACACAGGTTTATTAGCTCCGTGTTTTACATGCTAAAACGGTGACTCGCACACAAAAAAATAACAAGGAAAATGAATCATACATCAGAGGGTCTACTAAAACGAATTCCCATGAGGATGCTGGCAACAGAACAGGCCTGAATTAAAACTGTTTCTGTACTTAAAATTTCACAGTTCTAAAAGTCATTTCTCTAAGAGCTGTGAAGTTTTACAACACTTACCTGCGTCAATAATTCTTTCATATTTAAGTTAAAACTCAAGCATATACTTTGCAAATTAAGGGCAAGTGCCATCATACTCAAAGTTTTATTCTCCTTCATGCTAATCATAAAACACCATTAGTAAACAATTCAGAAAATGTCAACATTTGATTAAAACATGCTTTTCATATAAATAGGTGGGTTGCAAGAGGAAATTTACCAGTAGTTAATACTTTACTTTACATGTATAAAATACAATAAAGCTTTGAATAATGCGAAAGAAATCATTTAACACGATAACATAACTGCAGTCAATTCTGAAGGGCAACGACACCCTTAGAACGCTTCTCTGATCCTGTACGATAATGTGGACATTTTTACAGCATTCGATTTTTGTAGGTCTGTAAAATCACTTATTAATTAAAGGAAAAAACATATCTTGCAAGTATACAAATCTAAGACAGCATTAAAAGTAGACTGTAGGCAGCGTTGGGGCAGGAGCTGTGTTAGTTTCATCATTCGCTGTTGTTTCCCATAAAAGGAAGTCGAATTTTTGTTGAGTGAATGAAAATAATTAAAGCAGGACAAGTGCTTTCCAGCAAGGAAGTGAACTATAGGCTCAATCCCCACAGTAGACCCAGGACAGAACACATATATCTAAGTTCAAGTAAAAAATAATACAGTGTGGATACAATTTGGTCCAACACACTAAATTAAGTCACTAGAAAGGGACTCCCTAAACCTAACAGCTATTTGTAAGGCCTTAGATTAAAACAATAGGAACTGCAGGAAAAGCTGTCTAAAATACTCGTTTTGTTTCAGAAAAGAAGCATCCTGATTGACCTCACTGCTGAGGAATCAACTAGCACAAGTGTATAATACCCGTTTGGTCCACATTCATTCCTAATAAAAATTTCTAAAGTGCAAACATGCCTGGAGCCTGCGTCCATGACTGGCATAGAGCAGGAAGGATGGCCGGATGGTTAGGTAGTTAGAGAGGCTGCTGATGCCGCAAGAGGACAGGAAGGAGAAGGGCGCCCGCCCAGAAGCAGGAGACATGGCAAAGAGCGGGGCTGCACCTGACCTGACCCATCCAAGTTGTAAGCAGGTACCCAAATGACTCATACCCGGAATACCCAAAATTACAGAACTTATCTTCCTATGGTAGATGTCGTTAACTGATATCAATCAACTATAAGGATGCCTTTTTAGAATTACTGTATGTGATCTTTTCAACTTTTGAGCAATTCATTAAAAGGCAGTTCTAGGACAACACTTTTGAAACTTACCATGAAATTTAGCCTTACAATATTTAGAAAGGCTTATATTTAATATACAAATACTGAAAGCCAACAGAGACGTGAAAGGAGTGGCAGACCTATTTGTTTTTAGGAACCAAGAGGAAAAAGTCAATGAATTCCAAAGTGGAATCAACAAATTCCAACGTTAGTTCTCTTATCTGCACGACAAGGAGGTTCCTTTGGGGGCCACCTGGAGCCTGGGTGTGGTTGTTTATTTCATTTTCTAGCGTCCCCAGAAAAATGAAGAGACAATCTGATGAAGATGGATTATTCAAACACATTTTATCTTTCAATTCAGAAATGTTTTCCTTGGTTAATTATTTTACGGAGCAAAAATGTCACGTTAGGTTATAAAGTTTTTCTTCTCTTTGAAAAGCTCTTTTAAGGATCCATAACTGAGAAGTTAGGCATTTCCTTTTAACTCCTATGTGGGAGATTTTTCCTCCTATGGTTGTATATTCATTTCAAAATAAAAAAACCTGAAAACTACAGATGGGTGGTATACCAGGGTATTTTCATTCTCTTCACATGGGCAATTAGTATTTGCAAACAGGAAATGAGAGCAGAATGGTGCAAAAGAAATGATGCCAGAGAGGGACAGAGAGAGAGAGAGACAGAGAGAGCACAAAGAATCGCAATTACATCTGAATACAAAGTAAGATTGCTTAATCACACGTTAACTATTTTGAGAGGTTTTCCTTTTTTTTCTTTTTGTATAAAGCATTTCCAAAATACTGGTGCTCAGGCTAGGATTATAAGGTAGGCAGCTCGCAGTTCAGCTAATCTGAAAACTGCATGTGTCCCAAATTATGATGAGTTGTTTTTATGTTTTTCTTACCACTGACCCCTTAAATTACTGGGGCTTTAAGAAAAACGCTTGACACCAACTATAAAAATGTTCGCACTGAAGGACCCCAAACATTTGGAGGGCGTGCCTCTGTTCATAAATGGCTAACTGCCTAATGCTATTAAAATCGCAGATATAGCATCTCCCAGGCTTCAAGTTTGACCTTCCCAAGCATACACGCTCAGTCTGTCTCTACCTATACATTTAACAGGAGGCAGAGATAGCGCACCATAAAACAAGAGGGGCGAGGAAAGAAAGTTTCACCTAGTTACAAAAGCTCATGCAAAGAACTAGTTTCAAGCCATCTCAAAGTCAAGCGCACTTTAAACGTAGGCCCGTGCGGTGGTACACGAGACAAGGCATAACTGTTGTGAGGTGTGTGTGTGTGTGTGTGTGTAAAATCTTCGGGAGCACCAGACAACGTAAGGACAGAGGAACCCACACCCAGGGGAGGCTCTACGTGTGCCATCACCCTGTCCTCCCCGAGCTGCACCCGTGTGACTGTCCAGGGCAAGACCACTTCTACTGATTCCCACAGAGTTGAAGGTGAATGGGATCTGCTCTGGGCAAGACTGTCAGGTCAGGGGACCTGTGCCCTCCCCCCAGCTGTGTCACAATCAGAAGAGAACCGAGAATTATATCCCTTGACCGATTTTACTTGAGTGAGGATAAACTTTTTCCAGAATGAAGTTTTTCAGAACTCTACCTCTCTGAGCTTTTTACCTCTAACATGGATTGTAAAACTCATGTTTCAATTACCTGTCTCTCCCCCGGGACCGTAAATTCATCTGCAGGGAGACCGTCAGTCACCCCACATCCCTGGCATGGCGCCCTGGCCTGTGGTGACACTGGATGAGTATTTGTGGAACACACTATAATCCCTTTAAGGAATTTCAGGAATCAAAGCAAGCACGTAAACATGGTTTAGGGTTCTGGAAACCTCAAATGAGTTTAAAAGCAAGCTGAGAAGACAAACCCTATAGGATGAAGCCGTTAGTTCTGGCACAGGGGGTGGAAACCTAGGGGAGCACTGCAGCCCCTGGGAGGCCGTGGGTGTCTAAAGCGAGGGAGACGTGGGCACGTCCACTCACAGGCCCGCGGGGGACCCGACGGGCGGGGAGGCACCCCCTGGGCGGCACTCAGTTGGCCTGGATTTTCAGAAGGTTTCTGCTGTCAAATGTTCTGCTCCATAGCTCAGCGAGCACATGGAACCTGTACTCGTTATGACTTATTGTCGGGAAATGAATGGTTTTATGGGAAAGAAAAAGGAACAAAGTAAAGTTCAAAATCTTTAAAGAGGATGTTCTTCCTGTGATATTAAATGGGGGGATGAAAACTGAAGATGGCAGAGAAAATGTTTGACTAGTTACAGATACAAGAGAAATGAAAAAGGAGAGAATGTGCATAAGCAGAGTTGGCCAAGTAAAAGTAATGAAGCTCAAAAACAGCTTCATTCCAAGAGAGTATAAAAACTACAAGGAAATAGAAAAAGAAAAAACTCCAGAACCCGTAACACTCAAAAACCATGAACATCTTCATATATAATTAAAGAATACTTACAACATACGAACAGCTAACAGTCTATTCTGACTTGATTCTCATGCTTACTCTTCAGCGTGCCGACATTAGAGGATTTCAACCAGCTCAGTTTATGGGCCTTTTATCCGGTCAGAACTCTGTCCCTCTGCACTGTGAGACCCTGCCTGGCTCTCAGCCTCGGCTGCATCCTCCTTTCCCAGGGTGCTGCCCGCCTGCCGTCGGTGGAGTTCAGGGCCTCGAGCCCATCCTCTGGCCCGGGCCCAGGTTCCTAAACCTCCATCCTGTATTTGAGGTCCCACTGACAAACTTACCTGGTACCAAATCCACGTGTGCCTGGATTTCCAAGTATCGCTACACCTCGATCTGTGCCACTGAGCTGCACCTTACAGGCTGGGAAATCTAGAAGCCTGAGTTGTCCTCTTTCCGACAAGGCCAGCAAACTGCTGCTGTCCCACTGAGGTCCTCGTTCTAGCATCTGCCGCATCCCAGCCAGCGGAACGAGCTCCCACCTGCCCAGAGTTAACCAGACCCTTCCCAGTGGACAGAAAGAGATACAGTGGTACCACGGGATAATCTATCACGCTGGGCAAGACTCGGAGAGGGAAGAGCTTAAGAGTTTATCTGCGGGTGATTTGGGGAACATGGACCAATAGCTTTTACAGCAGCTCTGCATTTTGTGCACAAGGTAAGGAAAAAGTGCTCGTTGCCACGATTCCAATCCTTCCGTTAGACTCTGTAACTATTAACGAAGTCCTGTTAAACATGATACGTTTTGATGGACCTTAAAATAGTAAGTGGCATGCTTATTATGTGGCAGGCTTTTCAAAGCTTTTCATGTCATATCTTAGATTATTGAGAAGCTGGAATAAGTGATCACTTTGAAAGCCATGCCATATAATGATAAAAGCCACCTACCTGGGGCCCCTGCTCCAAACTCTAGCAAGGCAACCTTATTAATAGACCATCACAGAATGAAGCATTCTGGGTGCCAAATACGGTCAAGGCAGCACCAAGAGGCAACCTAAAAAGAAAAGAAGAGTTAGTTTGAAATTCCAAAAGTCAGACCCAGCTTGGTTAATGGCATATGAACCAAATTGGTTTTTCTAATTCATTATCACTTATTCACATCTTTATACTTTATTGGAAAATCTATCTCAAATTCTGTTAGGAACAAATGTGAAGCAAATAAAATATTTACAGTATGTTGAAAAGTAAACAAATCAACATCCCTAGATTTATATACTTCCCCTCGAATCACAATGAAATTATCTGGGTTGTTCGTATTTTTATTCGGTAAAATATTACTCCAAGTTTACTGCTGTTTCTCAAAATTGCTGCTTATTTTCTTCATTTATACTCTAAACACATCCATGATTTCCTCTGTAACACAGTTTTGAGAAAAACCTCTTGGGTTGTGTATTTTGTTCTGAATAACAGGTGAGGGAGAAATCCTGCCGGACGAGTGTTTCCCTCAGGCTGTGTGTTCACAGGGAGGGGTGCAAACCACGAGCACCCCGAAGAAGAGGCTGAACAAGGAGAGGGGCGACCGCCCAGCTGCTGAGCTGCTCTTCACGATGAGGCCACCACTGGTTTTAAAGTGAATTCGCAGGTGGCAAGCAAGTCCATCTTCAACACGAAGAAAACCCCAAATGAATTGTGAAGCACCCAATGTGTGCTCATCCTGAGATCCTTATGTTGTGCAGGTGATGAAGACCTACACCTGCAGGCGCTGACCAGGAAAGAAAGGAGCCCCAGGAGCTCTGTGCAGAAATCACGTGCTTCACTTCCCTGGACCCGGGGTCAGCGTGCAGCCACATGTGACCACCCCTCCAGTAAGACAGACAGCTGACACCAACGTGATAACTGTTACTAGCCTCTATGCCATGTGGCACTGATCTGAATCACTGGGGGTGCAAACACACGGGCCCCTGTTCTCGAGGTGCACAGAAGCTGCAGCTACAGGAAAGACGCCTATGTCAGGGCAAGCAGCGAGACGGTTAAAGTAAGAGCTGCCCTAAGGCGGTATTAGGGTGACCACTCGACAGCAAAAGCAATACTGTATGGTATAAACAAGTGACAGAAGATCAGAAAAGGAGAAGAATACTGTGGACTTTTGCCCTGAAGGATGTACAACATAGATGGGAAACGGGGTGTGGGAGCATGCCAGTTAGCCAGGACTCACGGGTCACCCCTGCGGATTACAGAGTCCAAGGTGACCCGTGCCGCACATTACAGTCGTCCTAAGGGTTCAGATGCGAAAAGTGCAGGGACCGTCGCGCTCATGTACTAGCGATGAGAAGCAAGTGTGAGACAGCGAAGGGGTCCACGGCACTGAGAACAAGTACGGGGGAGGTGCAGGGGCGGGGACTTCAATGGGATGCAGGAAACGTGCTGGATGGGCACACAGCACAGAGCTGAAAACCAGCAAGAAGCCTGTCCCAGAGAGAGGCCGCCTGTGAGCCGACAGTGTTGACAAAGGACATGCGGGGCGGGGGGTTGGGGGGGTGGCAGAGCTGGCTGAGTCGCCTCCTGTCACTCAGGGCCAACCCCGTTACCGGTCGGCTCACGGTGGAGCCTCCTGACCACCACGGTAGGACCAAACCAGGCCATTTAGAGGCCGAGTGGCAGGCAGAGCGTCGAGAAGTAAGGAAAAGGTGGCACAACCCACAAAAAGACAGAGCCGCTAAGGGTTCCGGAGCGCCCCTGCCATTGCTGCACAGAGGTCACCACTCAGGCGTGAGGACACCAGCCTCCAGCAAGGAAGAGTGCGGGGCGGGGCGGGCGGTGAGAGGCCGGGGCCGGGAGGATGGGACGCACCTCCACGTGGGTGCCAGCGGAGGGCCAGCAAGGGACTCGCAGCGAGGAGGAGAGAGCTGGGCACTGGAGGAGAAAAACGGTAGGGCGCTGGTTAGAGGCGGCGTCGGGGTGCCTGGCGGGAGACAGCAGAGAACGCTGCGGGGCTGAGGATAAAGAGGCAGGGGAGAAACGGAGACAAGGCAAACCACGGGCGAGAAAACGGACACGCTTTCCTCGTACATGATTGCAGACCTAAGAGAGATGCGCACTCACCAGGCAAGTTTTTTCTGGTGAAAGGGGTAAGCGATGTAAGGAGTTTGCTTAACTTGGCCAGCGTCCACAGAGCCCAGCGAGAGGGGTGCATCTGGTAAGGAGGCAGGGAGAGCAAGGCGCTTGGCCTGGGGACAGCAGCCGAGGTTAGAGGGACCCTGCGGAGGACAAGAGAGGGGTGTCCAGGGGCATCCCTGAGGCTTTCACAGAAACACACTTGCCATAAAAAATTAAATTTCTTAAGATACAAGGACGTGATGCACAGCACAGGGCATAGGACCAATATTTCATAATAACTTGAAATAGATTATAATCTATAAAAATATCGAATCACTGTTACATACCTGAAACCAATACAACATTGTAAATCAACTATACTTCAAAAAATGATTTTAAAATTAATTGAAAAAATTAAGTGTCTTAGTTATTGCTGTTGGGAGTGTAAACCATTGAAACTTTTCTGGAATACACTGTGGAAATAGGTAGTCAAAGCTAAGCGTACATGTATGGTGACCTGATAAATCATTTCTAAAAGTATAAGGAAAAAAGCCGAGAAACGAAGATTTAAGTACAGGCATATTTTCAGAATAAAAGTTGATAATGTCTAATAAAAGGGGTAAAGTAGCATATGTCTATATGATAGGATAACTACACAGCCATTAAAAACATGCATTTAAAAAACATTAAGTCACATGATTAAACACTGATATAACGCTAAAATTTTTAAAAGCAGGACATGGAATATACTCTGATTCCAATTTTGTAAAGTCACACTTAGAACTACTCCGCCTCACTCCGCCACAATACCTTTAAATGTACATCGGTAAGTTATTAAAAAATTAGCAAGATGTAGGCTTTATACTCTTCCGTATTTTACAAATGTCTTACTTTTATAATTAGAAAAAATCTTTTTACAAAAAAAAAAAGAGGTTTTTTTTGGGGAAAAAAAAGAACTTGGATCCATACCTCAGTCCATATACAAATGGATCATGGACACAAACTTAAAGCCCAAAACTATAAAAATGTGAAGAGGAAACAAAGATAAACATCTTGTGACATTCGGTCAGTCAAATATTCCTTGGTTACAATACTAAAAGCACGACCCATAAAATAACAAATTGATAAATTAGATTCCATCAGACTTTAAAACTGCTCTTCAAAAGGCAATGTTAAGAGAATGAAAAGACAAGCCACTAGAAGACTAGAAGAAAAACTTTGCTAAGCATGTGTAAAGAAGTTGTATTCAGGCTATACAGAGAACTTCCAAAACTCAACAATAATAAAACAACCCAGTTAAAACATGGGCAAAATATGTGAATCGACATTTCACCAATAAAGATAATGGATGACAAATAAGCACATTAAAAGATGCGCACCATCACTGGTCATTAGGGAAATGCAAATCATACCACAAGGAGATACTGCTTTCTACACACTAGAATGACTACAATTAAAAAAAAAAAAAAAAAAAAAAAGGACTTCCCTGGTGTTGCAGTGGTTGGGAATCTGCCTGCCAATGCAGGGGACACGGGTTCCATCCCTGGTCTGGGAAGATCCCACATGCCACGGAGCAACTAAGCCCGTGCACCACAACTACTGAGCCCGCAAGCCACAACTACTGAGCCCATGTGCCACAACTACTGAAGCCCGCGCGCCTACAGCCCATGCTCCACAGCAAGAGAAGCCACTGCAACGAGAAGCCCGCGCACCGCAACCAAGAGCAGACCCCGCTCACCGCAACTAGAGAAAGCCCGCACGCAGCAACGAAGACCCAACGCAGCCAAAAACCAAAGAAAAAGTGACCGTCTGATTGTATCAACTGCTGGTGAGTATGTGAGACAAGTCTAACTCATACCGGCAAGAAGGTAAAAATGTACAATCACTTTTTAAAAGCTTGGCGGTTTCTTACAAAGTTAAGTACGTGACACAGCCATTTCACACCTAAGTATCTACCCAGGAGATGTGAGAACAGATGTCTATACAAAGATTTATACATGCATATTCATAGCAGCCTTATTTGTAACAGTAAAAAACTAGATACAACCCAAATGTCCCTCAATGTGTGAATGGATAATCAAGCTGTAACAGGTTCATGCGACAGACTAATAACCAGCAATGGCAAGGAATATACTACTGATACATGCAGTAACATGGATGAACCTCAGAATAATCACGCGGAGTGAAGGAAATCAGGCAGAAACAAAGAGGACATATTGCGTGACTCCATTTATATATGATTCTAGGAAATACAAGCTAATCTGTAGTGACGGGAAACAGCTCAGTAGTTATTGGGGACTGGGTGGGATCGGGGGGCATCACTCACAAAGGGACATGAGCAAACTTTTGGGAATGACGGTTATGTTCACTATGTTGGTTGTGGTGATGGTATCAGGGATGTATGTCGCAACCTGGCAAACTGTACACTTTAAATATGTGCAGTTTATAAATGTCAATTATACTTCAATGAAGTTGTGAAAAAGGCCAAGTTTTCGTACTGAGAGAAACTTAAAATTAATGAGGCCAAGAAACAAAATCTTCTTATGAATTTACTGAAGTTCGCAAAAAAAAAAAAACACCCCACTTTTCTGTGAGATGATAAACTCATGACTAAATCCTTTATGAGGGTTATGACTCAAAATGGCTAAAATCTTTTCTCCCCATGCAGAGGGGGAAAAAAAAAAAAGATGAGCGGGCTACTGGCCTAACTGTAAGGGTCACACTGACTCCTTACTAGAAAGGATAGATGTCGAGGCAGTTTTTAGAGCTACATTCTCAGCTGCCGCCCTTGGAGGAGGCCAGCGCAGCTCACCTGTCCCTTACACACTGGCACATCACACTCCGTGATTTAAAGGCTCCAGGAATACACTGGAACTGGAACTGAGACCTACAAATAATAAACAGTTCTGGGATAGGTTCCATTTATCAAATACCAAAGGAAGTACTCACTGGAGAGTTTCACTTCAGCCTGGGTACAGATCTTTTAAATATGTTAATTAGTGGTAGCCTTAAAAAAGAAAAGTGTCGTGCTGACTAGTAGGCCTGCCTTTGAGTCATTAAAAAATTAAAGTGACTGTTGAGTCAGTCACAAGACAACAAAAGTATGAGTAAGAATTAGCCAAGCCTGGGCAGGTATGGCAGGTAGGGAGTTGGACACTGTTGGTGGATCTGGGTAACTTCAGGCAATTGGTTATTTTTGGAGCCAAGAGTGACAGAGACAGAACGAAGCCGGAGATGGTGGAGGAGTCCTGTACGACTCATGTTATCGAGGGCTGAACATTTTAAATTATTCTCATGGGGCTTCCCTGGTGGCTCAGTGGTTGAGAGTCTGCCTGCCGTTGCAGGGGACGTGGGTTCGTGTCCCGGTCTGGGAAGATCCCACATGCCGCGGAGTGGCTGGGCCCGTGAGCCATGGCCACTGAGCCTGTGCGTCTGGAGCCTGTGCTCCGCAACAGGAGAGGCCGCAGCGGTGAGAGGCCCGCATACCGCAAAAAAAAAAAAAAAAAAAAAATTATTCTCATGATTTACAAATTCTCCTAAATGTAGGTGCCTGAATAATGTGCTCCCTGCACCCCCATCCCCAGCCACGTTTTTAGATTATGAGGCAAACAGCCAACCTTTCTGTGTCATGTTGCCTTCTGAAACAGAATTAACTGGTGATTTTCCTATCAACTTTTTTAGGTTAGCATTTTTTTTTTTTTAAAGAAGTGTGACCTTGACCCTGCAATCCCACTCCAGGGCATATATCCAGAGAAAAACACGATCCAAAAGGATACACGCACCCCAATGTTCACTGCAGCACTGTTTACAATAGCCAAGACATGGAAGCAACCTAAGTGTCCATCGACAGAGGAGTGGATAAAGAAGATGTGGTACATATATACAATGGAATACTACTCAGCCATAAAAAAAGAACGAAATAGTGCCATTTGCAACAACATGGATGGACCTAGAGATTGTAATACTGAGTGAAGTAAGTCAGACAGGGAACCTAAATGTCCATCGACAGAGGAATGGGTAAAGAAGACGTGGTACAATGGAATATTAGCCATAAAAAAGAATGAAATAATGCCATGTGCAGCAACATGGATAGACCTAGAGATTGTCATACTGAGTGAAGTCAGACAGGGAAAGAGAAATATCATATGACATCGCTTATATGCGGAATCTAAAAAGAATGAATTTGTTTATAAAACACAAACAGACTCACAGACTTAGAGTGAACTTCTGGTTACCAGGGGAGACGGATGGGGGAAGGGATAGTTAGGGAGTTGCGGATTGGCATGTACACACTGCTATATTTAAAATGGATACCCAACAAGGACCTACTGTAGAGCACAGGGAACTCTGCTCAGTGTTATGTGGCAGCCTGGATGGGAGGGGAGTTTGGGGGAGAGTGGATACATGTATATGTACGGCTGAGTCCCTTTGCTGTGTACCTGAAACTCTCACAACATTGGTAATCGGCTCTACTCCCACATAAAATAAAAAGTTAAAAAAAAAAGAAACGTGACCTTCCTCAATTATAAACTCACTTTAGTCTTTGCAGTGTTTGCCGATAGGTAATTAACAAAAAGGGAGGCCTTACACGGTTCAGAGCCAGAGTATGGGGAACAGTGGCACAGAGGCAAAGGACTTGCTTTTTGAGAATCAGAACTGGGTTTGAATCCTGCCGGACCCTTACCTAAGTGTAATTTCGGACAATTTAGTGTCTCTGCAGGATGGGGATGAACGCCGTGCGGTCCTGTAAGAATTCACCAAGGGGACGTACCTAAGGTCTCTAGCAGGGCTCTCAGGGCTCAAAATGCAAAACTCTCCTATTCGGTGGGTGACTCAGGAGGTAGTGCTGCCCCCAAACGACCAGATGTGCGCTTGAAAATAAGGGTTCTTTTTTTTTTTTTTTTTTTTCTTTTCTGGCACAGGCTCCTACATAGAATCACAGCCAACAGAATCTTTGAAGGACAGACAAGTGCAGGACTCCAAGTGAAGAACACTAACCCGTCACATGTGACGTGAGATTCATATGAAAACTGGTATTTGGTGAAGCAGTGCACTTTTGATCGTCTCGTCTCTGTGAGAGAAGTGGAGTGTAGCCTAAATCTCATGGTGGTCATGGGCACAGGTAATCCCACATCACTGATAAACAAAACCAATCTGCATGGAGCCAGCAGTCACTTTGCGAGTTGTGTTGAACGGCATTTCAGGGAATATGTGACTGCTGACCTTCCGGGGATGGTGGACTGACCCCTGCTTGTGGCTGAACTGTGGTCAAAGATTCTAATGCACCTGTGGAAACATGACGATTACTAAAAATCAGAGAAAACAGCTACTTTATCAAAGTACGTAGTAAACCAACATTCCACACTGTGAATGCTGCAGCGTGGGAATGTCCCTGTCACATGGCATCTCGAATTCGTCCCCTCCCCTCATTCTGCTGAAACCGAAGCAGGGTTGGCAAGGGTTTGGGAACTGAATGCCGTGCTGCAGAGCCAGGCGGGTGGAGGGATTAGAAAGGGAGGGAAGACACAGGAGGAGATGGCAGTCCACATGTGCTCAGGGAAGGCTGACCCCACCAAGGGGGCTGCTCCAGCAGACAGGAACTCCCCCTAGCTTCAAACAAGCAACTCGTGATCTCTGAGGTTTCTAAGTGATCATACGTGCATTCCTCTCACACTCCTGCTCATCCCGTGCAGAGGACATGTTTCGAAACACTAGATGTAATTTTAACTCAGTAATTTACACTGGGCCCACCTTGTCAAGCTCCCTCCAGCAAAAATGCAGTGTTTGCCAAATGTATCTACAGGTACCTGTCACAACTCTGGACTTGCCTGTCTTTTTATTTTTAAAAACTTTACTGGCATTGATGGAATGGGTGTTTTGGATGAGCAGATGCAAACTATGATATACAGGATGGATAAACAACAAGGTCCTGCTCTATAGCACAGGGAACTCTATTCAGTATCCTATAATAAACTGTAATGGAAAAGAATATGAAAAAGAATATATATGTGCATAACTGAATCACTTTACCGTCCAGCAGAAATGTACACAACGCTGTAAATCAACTCGACTTCAATAAATTAAAAAAGCCAAAAACTTCCCGGGCACTGATCCTGAACATCATGGAGTGATGATACAGAGACCTGAGTACGTATTTCTTCGTGTATTAACCTATGCAACAGCAACATGCCTTGTGGCCTTTCTGAACCTTAATATCTTTAACTGTAAAGAGAACACAGTCAATTCTTGATTAAGTGGGATAACTGAGAAGTAGGGTCACAGGTGGCCAAAGAAAATCACGAAGAAAACAAAATTAGTCACAACAGTACACTGACTGGTGGTCCTTTTGCTTCTTAAACTGAAACCTATTTGGATAATATAAAACTAGGGGTCAATCCACGCCGGAGGCAAGGGGAAAAAGGGGCTTTGGGGGTAGTAACAAAAAGAGCAAAGAGACTCCTGGTTCTGTCTCCAGTATCTTCTACGGGGTCCCAGCGAAGGCCGCAGGGTAAGCACCCTCAGAGCTGAGATCTTGCCTTTTCTTATCTGCTTCCATATGCCTCCTACCTAGAACAGTGGATGCACAAAGGAGGTGCTCAAATATTTGCTGAACAAATAGGAGGAGGAAGAGAAGAGAAGGAGGGAAGCCTTCCCTCCTGTTGGCCACATGGACCTGTGAAGGAACACGGTGGCCCACCCTCCATGACTGCCTTTTTGAATGACGACGAATAGGCTGAATGCTTTAAATCTGAAAACTCCCTCGGGTCTCCCTCGGGGCCCAGCAGCCAGGAGCACCTGCTGTCTGTCTTGGCTTGGGCCAAGCTCACCGACACCAGGATGCTGCAGTCACTGTGCCACCTGGTGGTCATGCCTAGAAATCTCGTCTTCCTCCATAGAGGAGGGCAGTCCCCCCACGTGCACAGAGGGGGCAACGGGATGTCCGAACACACTTACCGATAAATACGCACGACTGTACATAAACTGGACAACGAATAAGGACCTACGGCAGAGCACGGGAAACTCTACTCAACACTCTGTAATGACCTATACGGGCAAAGAATCTAAAAGAGAGTGGCTGTGTGTATATGTAGAACTGATTCACTTTGCTGTACAGCAGAAACTATCACAACGTTGTACATCAACTATACTCCAATAAAAATGATTTTAAAAATGTAAAAAAAAAATAATGTCTCTAAAAAAAAAACAAAACTGGGGGTGAGAGAGGTGAGGTGTGGGTCTGTCGAGTGTGGCTGGAGAGGCTGGAGTGTGGCCCAGAGCGGGGAGCAGGACAGGGGACAGCGCCCAGCCTGGGGAGAAGGGGCTACGGGGAGGCGTGGTCACTGCTTTTTGCCTGGAGCCAATGGTACCTTAGGGAAAGGCAAGGCTAGGAGGAGACCAGGAGGTTATGAAGGGCCTGCGCTTTAGGAAGCCGAGTAGGCGAGGGAAAGGCAGGCTTGTGATTACGGGGTCAAGGGGACCAGCTGTGAGCCCTTGGGTGAATGACTTACCATTTCCCAGCTTGGGTTTCCTCAGTTGAAAAGTGAGATAATTAAACCCTACAGGGTTGTTATGGGGAATAAGTGATGTCGTGTGTAGAGCACATACCGCAGTGACCAGCACTCAGTAAGGGCTACACTATCCATGTTAAGAAACAGCCGATCATGTGAAGACCTTGAACGGCAGCTTATCTGACAGACGAGGGAGAAGCCGCAAAGGCTCCGAAGGGCAGGTGAGGACAGAGCGGAAGCCCAGCAGGAAGGCCACTTACAACACAGGGCTTCGAGGAGGGACTCCTCCTTTACAGGATGGACGGAAGAGGGTGGCCCGCAGAGGGAACGTCCTTGAATAGGAGGAAAAACCAGGAAGACAGTGATTCATGCAGACAGTGGTCAAGGTAAGGACCACATCCTACTCCCTTTTGTGTGAGTGATACGCAGGCTTTTAGTAAAATCTTGAGAAGAACTATGTCAGGGGATGGAGGAACCGGGATGGATCACTAAGGTTGAGGAATCAGCTGAACCTGAGAAGTCTGAGACTCCCAGCACGTATTGCTCTTTGGAGAAATGGCACCAGCTGGAGGGCGAGGGGTAGAAAAAGAGAAAGACCCTTCCGTCACCACGTGTTGCTTGTTTTTACAACAGCAGAGGCTTGACGCGTTAAGGGCTGACGGGAAGGACCAGGTAGAGAAGGAAAGGCTGAGAGAAAGAACAACGGATGAGAGGGGATGGCACCCAGAACACAAGAATACACAGGAGAGGGCTTCCCTGGTGGCACAGTGGTTGAGAGTCCGCCTGCCGATGCAGGGGACACGGGTTCGTGCCCCGGTCCGGGAGGATCCCACATGCCGCGGAGCGGCTGGGCCCGTGAGCCATGGCTGCTGAGCCTGCGCGTCCGGAGCCTGTGCTCCGCAACGGGAGAGGCCACAACAGTGAGAGGCCCGCGTACCGCAAAAAAAAAAAAAGAAGAAGAATACACAGGAGTACGGGGTGTGTGCAGACGCCAGACCAGGACACCCGGGTGCAGGCAGAGGACAGAGGGGACAGAAACTAGGGCTGCTGCATGAAGAGGGGACCCCGGGGCACAGTCTGCAAGGAGGAGCGGGCGCCGGCCACGTGGGCAAAGGAGGTGAGAACGTGCCCGACGACCAGCCAGCAGAGGACACGGCCTTTCAAAACATCCCAACGCAGATTATGTTGAAGTTGTTTCTGAAGATTATACTGATGCTGTTTCCCCCGTGTGGTTCTGCCTCCGTGTGGACGTATCAAGCCCTTTGCCACGGAAGAGCCCCAGGCAACGCCCATCAGTCCCAAAGTGCCCGATTCCTTTAGAACAGTGAGGGGAACCCGCCAACGTGAGCACGGGCACAGGAAACCAGGCTGCCGAGCCTGAGGAGCTGCGGCAGTTTGGTGCTGGGGGGCGCGACCCGGGGAGGGAGGGACAGTCCCGAGGCAGGGCTGGCCGTGGCCGCGCTGCGGCACCAAGTCACGGAGGGGCAGGCCTGGGGCTCCGCTGCCGCTTCAGGACGACTCTGCACTCACGTGCGGCCGCCCTTGAGTCACCTGGTCACAGAGGCCAGCGGTTCAAGGGCCAGTGACACGTGGCAGAGCGCTATACAAACGGGAGGTATTCTTCGGAGGTGCTGTAATTTCAGAGCATCTTGATTAGGACGTTTGAATGTTTCTAAGACTTTAGACTTCTAACCGACGTCCCCCCAGATAGTTAAATGGCGAAAGGTACCGAAAGAGGTGCCAATCTGAATCCTTATGTTTTAGTAAAGGAATTGTCGGGTAACGTGAATAATTACTCCCTTAATTTATGTGTTTTGCAAATTCCGATTAATTCAGAGTTTGGCAGGTGAGTTTCTCCCCCGTCAGCTTCCCATGAGCTTGTAATATTAATACACAGTGATCTTTCATTTAAGCTGCAACATCCATGACCTAAAACAGAGGGGGAGCAAGAGAAAGAGAAGGAACCCAGGTTCTGAACACCCAGAGTGATTGTTCCACAGGCACGCACATCACACACTTCATAACGGAGGTGGGCGCTGTGCCTGCCCTCACTCAGGGCCAATCTCTCAGGCAAAACCACAGCAGGTTGGGGGGCTGAGATTTTTGGCCGAGGGAAGATTAGCAGCCTCAGGTGTCAAAGGCAAATCAATGACGGCGGCAAGAGGGGACAGCTACGTGGGGAAAAGATATGAAAGATAAATACACACGAGAGAAATACAAAAGCATGGACGGTGGTCACGGCCACGCTGGGGAGGGCTGAGGAAATGCGCATTCCCACGGCGACTTCCAAAAGTCAAACTGGCCACGCGACCGCCGAGCAAAAGACGGCACTTATCATTTTCTCCACTCATTTATGCCTAAGAATTTATCTGAAGAATATAACCTGAGATGCACATAACAATTTATGAACAAGACCATCCATCACTGCATTATGTGAAGACTAGAAATCAACTACCTGGCTGACCACAGGGACGACTAAGTAAAATATGGTGCTCATTCAAAGGATGCTTTGAATTCAAAGGTGCTCATTCAAAGGAGTCCAGCTTCTGAGGTATATGTAGGAGTAACATAAAAGTACAGGGGAAATAACCTTTATACGGTGTTAGGATACAAAACAAGGAAGATCCCAATTCAGTTTACAAAAGTATTACACAGGTTGAAAGAAAAAAAAATACCAGAAGGAAATACCTGTTAATATTGAACCACATTTTTGATGATGTGAACGTCAATATTCCACCAGAAATAAGGGATCACATATCTAGATTTACCACACATATATCAATGTCATTCTTATTGCTTGTAGCACTTCATTCAAAATTTACTTCTTCCACATTCCAGTTTCCCCACTTTTCTTTCTAGGAGACTTCAACGTGTTTGGAGGCAAAAAGCAGAACCTGATTCTTACACAAAATGAGGGACCACAGAAGCACGTCAAGTAACCCGACAGGGATGCAATTAGCAAAATCCAGACTTGTGGGAAACTCTACGGGACAAAACCAAAACCAAACCGAACTGAAAAACCCACTTCTTCAACAAGGAAATTTTAAGAGGTGGGGGGAAGGGAACAGGTAACCTGGAGGTCAAAATAGACTTGAGAGATATGTCAACTGATTATATAAACAGGCTTATTGGATTTGAATCATGCAAATTGTTAAAAAAAAAAAACAAACCTAAGAGACAACTGTGGAGATTTGAACACTAACTAGATATTTGATGATATGAAGGCATTATTGTTCTTTTGGGATGTGACAGTTGTATTGTGATTATATCTTTTAAAAGAGTCTGTACATTTTGTACATACCAAAAATATACAAGTGATATGACATAACTTTGTATTAAATTAGTGGGCAGGAGAAGGGGTGGGTGTGGGTAGGAGGACCTAGTCACTGAGGTGATAACTGCTGAAACTGATTATGGGTAGGTGGGGGTGCATTTTACTGTTCTTTCCACTTTTGATTTTTCAGTATTTCTGAAATACTCTATAATAAGAACTTGTACAAAAGAATCTCTAAAGGCAGCACTAAACTTAACCTCCACAGTAAACCTATATGTGATATACTACAAACTCTGTGGGTGCTTGATGAAACCTGGCTGATGGCGACGAAGCCAGAAATGATTTACATGCAGTTTCTGACTCTCACAATTTCTGAAATCCTGACACAGGGTCACAGGCCAACCAACCGTTCTACACACTCTACTGAAGCCAGACAATTACTGCTCGGAGTCTGAGAGGATGTAAAAGTAACAGGAACAAATACCTTTATTAGTCATGGCCTTTCAACTATGTAAATTATTTTCTAGAAATAAATATTCTGGGAGAGGGTTTTCAACATTCAGGCTTTCAAGCAATCATTTAGCATACAATGACTGGGTCATTTTTAACTGTAATGAGGGTAGAGGACAAATCAGTCTAGCAAGATCTGAGAACTGTGTCGGGCCGGGAGGGGGCTGGACACATTGGCCCGAAGGTGGCAGGTGCCGCACAGGGGAAGGGCCCCGAGTCACAGCACAGGGGAGCGCCTGCCGGGCTTGGCGATGGGCTGTGTGTGGTGCGTGTGCACAGACATGCTCACGCACGTGGAAGCCCCACGTGGCGAGGTCTGGGAAAGGAGGTGAAGGCACGAAGGTCTGCAGGAGAAAGGACGGCGGGATGGATGGAGGTGGCAGAGTCCAGCTTCCACCTGCTTGGTCTGGAGAATCTTGAACATCCCCACTGGCCGGAGAAAAAGAGCCAGTGGGGTGAACACATTTCCATGCTCAATGGGACAGGAAAAGAGATGGTGAGCCTTGGGCAGGAGAGCACAGCTGCTCGGCAGCCAAGGAAAGAGGGGATGAGGGGGCAGACATGGGGTTGGTGGTCAGGGAACAGGCTGCTGACAGGCAAGCCCGATAGACTCAATCTTCTCAGTGAACATGGGCAGAGTTACCTAATGTCTATTATAAATTCTAATTAGCTCTCTATTAGACTATTAGCTATTAATAGGTTAGTATTAATTAGAACATAAAATAATAGATATTCCTATTCTATCAAATATTACAGTAGAATATAAATAAAAGGAAAACATGAATCATGCAATAAATTAATACTTGTCTATTACTAGACCATTGGACTCTTAGAGGTCCTAGTTCTATTAGAGGAACTATTATCGCTGTTACCACTGTCAGGTAGAATTTCGCAGAGCTGAGTCGACAGAGCTGATAGACAATGAGAACCGTCTGAGCACGTATCTGAACCAGGTCCTATGCTGAGTCTTTTCCGTGCATCCTCTCATTTACTACTTGTACTTGGCTACTCCTCTGAGCCTCCTTTTCTCCCTCCTGGAACTCGAGGAGCTCAGCACCCATCTACGGCCTTGTGATGAGCCTGGAAGGAGTGGCCAGGTGTGAGCGCGCTGGCTGGAAGCGCGGAGGGAGCGCCTGGTAACGCCAGGTGATTGCTGCTGTTCCGAGTTCCCCACCTGGCTCTCCACGGGGCTCCCACAGAAGCTTCCAGGCTCCCTGGACCCCGTGATGAGATGGGAGCAACACAGGGAGGTAGGTGGCGGGCGAGGCCCGCTGGGGAGGTGAGGGAGGCCTGGCTCGCGGTGGGGACAGGAGTCAAGCCGGGAGGGGCGGCCCCGAGGAGCGACGGATGGGTGGGAAGCCGCGACCTGAGACTCCGCTTCGACTGTTTCAGCCCAGGAGCTGGCATCTCCCGAGGCTTCCCGCGCGCTCGCTGGGCAGAGGTGAGGGGCGATTTCATGACAAGCAAGACCCAGTTCCACGAATGGGTGACAAGGCCACCCGCCACTGCAAGTCCCAGCCAGCTGTGCACCAGGGCCGGAAGCCGGTAGCGAGCAGAGTCCCGGCCACAGCCATGGCGATCCTACTCCCGGACCCGGGAGACGGTTGCGATGACACGCACGTTACCCTCGGAGAAATGCAACTTGGATGGGAACGTGCGGCCGCGTTCAGTCCTTTACTGAGGTTAAGGGCACTGAAGTCTGGTATTCCGTGTGCAGCTGTGACCTGAGGGCGGCCTGGCGTGTGAGGTCCGCACAGAGGTCAAGTGATAACGTCCGCTCAGAGATTCTCTCCGGGAAAACGCAGGGGGCGTCAGAACACGTCACCCCCGACCCGGGGCCCCGGGTGCGAGCGCAGCCACGGGAGGTGCAGGTGAGTTGCGTGTCTCCGTGACTCGGGGGGCTCTGTGCGCGCGCACGTGCTCTTCCTCAGCGGGTGTCTGTGCGCCTCTCCGCACACCATCTCTACGTGTGCACGCACGTGTATGCACGTGCGCCACGTGCCAGCTCCCTTTCGAATCTGTCTTGCTTTCCCAACTGGGGGCGTAGACACGTCTCTCCCGCTCTGGGTACGTGTGTGTCCCGCTCTACTCTCTGGGCGTCTGTCTGTCTCCTGCAGGGTGTGTGTACGCGTGTCTCTCCCAGGCTCCGGGTGCCTCTGTGGGTGTCCAGCTCCTCCTGTGTATGAGGGTGAGTCTCCCTTCACATCCTGGTGTGAGTGTAACTCTGCCACCTCCTGCCTGTGTGCGTGTGTCTCCCTTTCATCCCCCCAAGGTGAGCGACCCACCCCTTCCTGATCTGTCTACTGACCCCCCTTTCTGGGTGTCTCTCTCCCCCACCTTCCACCTTCTGGATGCGTGTCACTGCATCACCAGTCTCCCCCCAGCCCACCCCATGGGAGCACGGAGCTCTCCCTGCTGTGCGTCTGTCCCCTCCCTGGGCCTGAGCTGGTGTGCTCTCTCCTCCCTCCGTCTCTCCAGAAGTACAAACAATAATTTGTAGACAGAGAGATACAGCAGCCCCGGTGTACGTGTCTCCCCTTGACCCTTGTGGCTCTGTGTGTGTGCCTCTCTCTGGGATTCTGGGTCTCCCCCAGTTCCGGGTGTGTGTGCATCCTCCCCCCAGTCTGTCGTCTGTCCTTCTCGGGGGTACGTGCACTTGTCTCTGCAGACCCACTACAAAGCTGGCCTGCTGGTGGCAGACAGGGGGTCTGTGTGTACGCGCCGGAAGGGCCCAGGCGTAGGGGGTGGGGCACCTGGCTCAGAGTCTGGCACGGTACCCGGCCTGCCAATCTGCTGACTCAGGAGGAGACGGGGCAAAGCGTCCTGTACACGGGCGTGGACATGGACATGTCCCAGGAGCGGACGCTGGTGGAGAAGTGGGCACGGAGGGAGGAGAGGGGGCCCAGGAGAGCCCAGGGCCCGCGGAAACGACGGCGACTTGGGCCGGGCGGGGAAGAGGGGGCACTGTGCAAGCTGCCGGAGGAGCGGCGAGGGGGGGTGCACGGCGCGTCTCCTGCTGCAGGAGGGCCGAGGGGGACAAAAAGTAAAAGGTGCCACTGGCTGTGGTACCTGGGGGCTACTGATGGATGCTCCCTCCAAACACAGCCTCCAATGGGCGGGGCAGGGCAGCTCAAGGAGGAAGCCGTGAAGGGAACGGAGAGCGGAGGCCACTCTTCCAGGGAGCCTGGCAGCGAGGGAAGGACGACGCAGGAGGGGGTGTGAGACGGCAGAGCGCTTCTAGGATATTCTGTTTCTGCCTGGGGAGGAAGGGTTGAACGCACCGTGTAGGTGGAAACCCCAGGATGGGAGAGGCGGGGGCAGGAACGAGGCGAGGGTCCCAGCCCCCCGCTAGGCCGACTCTCCCCAGGCCGAAGGCCACCAGTTCAGAGCCGGAGTTAATGAGGCCCCGGGCGGGGAGCTCCTCTGTGACCTGGGGAGACGGCTGAGGGGAGCCCAGGAGAACGTTAGGTGCTGGGAATCCGTGATGAAAGGGCTGAGTGAAGGGATAGGAATGGAGGCCCAGCGAAGAGATGTGACGTGATGGCTTTGCATCACCACAGACCCGGCTCTGACCCTCAGGGGTCGATCTCTCAACAGCGGAGATCTGGTCCACCCTGACCCCAGCTTCCCCTTCCACCTCATCTACCAGCGTTCTTTTCACTCACGACACGCTGGGCCCCCGTCACAGGGGAGCGCCCAGCGTGCGCTGCAGGCCGGCACCCTCATCGTCCCCTCGTTCTTGGTTGTCCCCCCCACCACAGGCAACCCGACTCCCTGCGCCAGGACCACGTCTGTGCCAACTGAATCCTCCCACTGGCGGTAACTCCTCCTTCCCCTATGTGTCCACTTCGTTTTGTGTCTCTACGACAGAAGTACTAAGCCTACAACAGAAGTTCCAAGTCAACGTGGAAAGGATGGTTTCCTGACCAGGGGCCTGAAAGAACGGTAGGGCCGTTCACAAAAGGACTGAAGTCTGAATTGCCAGTAGTAGGGATGCTGAGTTTGAGATGCCCATCGTCCACGCCTGGTGGTTATGTCCAAGAGGCCCCTGAAAATCAAGGTCTGGAACTTGCTAGTGAGAATGGGCTTATTAGTGAGAGAGATCTGAGTCACCCTCCCAGCAGTGGACCACCACTTCAAGCCTGGATTATACTAACGTTTTTGTAATGCTAGTCTCACACCCACAGCCTCGATTCATTCTGGATTCTGAATCGACTTAGTTTTCCGAACACCCTCCCCTGCTCAAACAGCTGCAGTGCCTTCTAAGGCACAGAGCTCAGATGCCTCAGGCTGGCAGGCAAGGTGGCTCGCAGTCAGGCCGCAGCGCACCTTTCCAGTCCCACTTGCGCTGCCCCCTAGCAAACCATCCTCTGCAGTCGGACTGGTGCTCTTGGAGACTGAGGACAACAAGCACGCTGCTGCCTCCTAACCCCTGCTGCGACCACTCGCTTCACTGGCGTGTCTGCCCTCCTTCCTGCCTATTCCTGACTCACGCCTTGTTCAAAGCCTACCTCAAGTGCCACCTCTCCCCCTCCCTTGAAGACTTGCAATTTTTACTGTCAATATTTTCAGTTGTCATGATACAGAACTACATTATTTATTGAACGGAAACTATTCAAAAATGCAAAAAGAGAGGCTCATTCTGAAATCAGAAGGCTTTGCTGTAAATGTGTTTGAAAGCAAAAATTAGTAAAACTGTACCTATTTAAGGTCATCAAAAAAGAAAGTTTAGGGACTTCCCTGGTGGTCCAGTGGTTAACACTCCGCACTTCCAATGCAGGGGCCGCAAGTTCGATCCCTGGTCAGGGAACTAAGATCCCACGTGCCGGGCAGCGCAGCCAAAAACAAAATAAATAAATAAAATAAATAAATAAAAGATAGTCTACTATGTTTAAAAAAAAAAGGAAGCTTAGGTTTATATCTTTAAAAATCTCCTTAACTTAGTAAATTCATAAAAACTATCCCCCTTATCTATAACTTTTAAAAATTAAGTGGACATGCAAGCACTTTCTAACTTGAGTTACTCAGTGTCAACTTTATGACTGAAATTTTTATTTTTACAACAAATCCATTTTTAAAATAAATATTTAAACTTCAATATGGAGATAATTTAGGTTTACTCTAGCAAATTAATGTATTTAGCTTCTATGGCTTGTCCAGTCTAAAGACTTACTCATAAAAAGCAACAGAATTCCAGTTCCTGAAATCATTACTGCTCCTTGCATACACATTATGCCTGCACTTCCTATCTCACAAGATTGCTGTAAAAATTAAGTGAGATAATATAGGTGAAAACAGAGATTGCTATCCAGCCGAAGTATTTTATGGCTGACGCACAGCCTTAATGCTCAAAATATTTGGGGTGATATAATTTAAAAGTCATGTTGGCTAATGATTCGGGGAATAATTTAACCAATCAAGTTTAGTTTCTTTTTCTTTTAAACAGAAACAGTCTCTTTTGTGCTCATTTTTGGTTTTGCTTTTACTAGGAAGAACTTTTAACTAAAACTTGGCTAAAAGAAAAGATCTTATAATATTTCTCATCTTTAAAGGATCAAACCCTTTGCTTTCATATTTGATTAATTTCAAGCTGTATTTAGAATACTAGTCCAATTCCGCGTTTAGCGAAGTGACAGATGAAACAGATAAAGGTATTTATCTGTAAAAATTCCCAAATTTTGTTTTTGGCAGTTGAACACCATACTTCTGAATTGTGTAACCTTTAAAAATCTAGGTTTAGTACAGCGTTAAACACAGAGCACAGTATCCTAAAATATCTTTAAAATTTATTGTAATATGCATGCTTATTTTCCAGAAGTAGTTTTGGACGTTATCGCCTAATAATAATAGAAAAAAAAACCCCACAGAAAATTAGTGCAGAGAGTACCGAGGCACTGCCATACACAGGGTGGCAGCACTGAGAGCAAAGTACGTGCAAACAGCAGAACACTTGGAATGGCCAGCGCAGGCATACAAGTGTGCCCGAAATCTGATTATGAAAGCACTTCATAGACACACGGGTATTATGGTTTTAATTAAGAAATTCCTTTTAATTCTGGCAGAGGTATCATGCATTTTAGAAAAGCTCTTGTGAGTCAGCCTCTGAATATGATCAATTACATTTCTCTCAAGACAAATTGCTTTCTCGTCCTCTTCCTTCACTGGCTGATACAAGGTGAAATGGGTATGATGAAATTTAAGCGTCACAGCAGACCCAAGGTTTAAGTAGAGCAACTGGATCTCTAGTATGTTTTTTTGTTTTGTTTTTGTTTCCCATTGAAACTAAAACAAAACCAAAACCAAAAACAGTTCATCCATTTCTCCTACCCCCTACCCCTTGCCTCTGGCAACCACCGACCTGCTCTATAAACTTGGGGTTTTAAAAAAAATTAATTATTTATTAGATTCCACATATGAGAGAGATCATGTGGTATACATCTTCTTCTGTCTGACTTCTTTCACTCAGCATTAACACCCTCGAGGTCCATCCATGTTGGTGCAAATGGCAAGATTTCATTCTTTTTTATGGTTGAATAATATTCATATACATATGCACCACACACCCGCCCACCCACCACATCTTCTTTATCCATTCATCCACTGATGGACACAAATTGTTTCCGTATCTTGGCTATCATGAATAATGCTGCAATGAATATGCGGGTGCATATATCTCTTTGAGTTAGTGTTTTTGTTTTCTTTGGATAAACCCTCAGACGTAGAATTGTTGCATCATATGACATTTCTATTTTTAATTTTGTGAGGAACCTCCATACTGTTTTCCACAGTGGCTACACCAGTTCACGCCACCAAGGGTGCACAAGGGCTCCCTTTCTCCGTATCCTCGCCAGCACCTGCTACTTCTAGTTATTTTTTTGAGAATAGCCATTCTAACAGCTGTGAGGTGATACCTCATTGCAGTTTTGATTTGCATTTCCCTGACGATTAATGATGCTGAGCATCTTTTCGTGAGCCTGTTGGCCATCTGTATATCTTCTTGGGAAAAATGTCTTTTGCCCATTTTTAATTGGGCTGTTTTTTGCTTTTGAGTTGTATGACTTCTTTATATAGTTTGAATATTAGTCCCTTATCAGATATATGTGTAAATATTTTCTCCCATTCAGTAGGTTGTCTATTAATTCTGTTGATGATTTCCTTTGGTGTGCAGAAGATTTTAGTTTGATGTAATGCCACTTCTTGATTTTTGCTTTTGTTGCTTTTGCCTTTGGTGTCAGATTAAAATAATCATTGCCAAGACCCATGCCAAGGAGCTTACTGCTTAGGTTTTCTTCTAGGAGTTTTATGATTTCAGGCCTTATGTTTAAGTCTTTAATCCATTTTGAGTTAATTTTTGTGTGTAGTGTAAAATAGTCATCCAAGTTCATTCTTTTGCAAGTGGCTATCCAGTTTTCTCAACACGAGTTATTGGAGAGACTGTGCTTTCCCCACTGTGTATTTTTGGCTCCTCTGTCATGTATTAATTGATCATCAATGCGTGGGTTTATTTCTGGGCTCTCTGTTCTGTTTCATGGATCTATGTGTCTGTTTATATTCCAATACCATACTGTTCTCTTACTATAGCTTTTTGTATAGTTTGAAATCAGGAAGTGTGAGGCCTCCAGCTTTGTTCTTCGTGCTCAAGATTCCATTGGGTATTCCAGGTCTTTTATGGCATCAACAAACAAACCGTTTGTTCTATTTCTCTGAGAAATGCCTTTGGAATTTTGAAAGGGATTGCAGTGAATCTGTAGGTTGCTTTATAATCTACAAACAAATATGGACATTTAACGATATTAATTCTTCCAATCCATGAGCATGGGATATCTTTCCATTTATTTGTGCCTTCTTCAATTTCTTTCATCAGTGTCTTAATAGTTTTCAGCACACAGGTCTTTCACCCCCTTAGTTAAATTTATTCCTAGGTATTTTTTTTAATGCAATTTTAAGTGGGATTGTTTTCTTAATTTCTCTTTCTGATAGCTCATTATTAGTATATAGAAATGCAATGTATAGGTATTTTTTGTAATGATTTTATATCCTGCAACTTTACTGAATTCATTTATTAGTTCTAATAGTTTTTTGGGGGAGTCTTTAGGGTTTTCTATATAAAGTTATCATGTCATCTGCAAGTAGTGACAATTTTATTTCTTCCTTGCCAATTGTCTTTTTCCTGCCTAACTGACCTGGCAGGACTTCCAATACTATGTTGAATAAAAGTGGCAAGAGTGGGTATCCTTGTTTTTTCCTGATCATAGAGGAAAAGGTTTTCACCACTGAGTAGGATGTTAGTGCTGAGCTTGTCATATATGGTCATTATTATGTTCAGGTATAGTTCCTCTATACCTGATTTGTTAAAAGTTTTTTTTTTTTTTTTACCATAAATGAATATTGAATTTTGTTAAATGCCTTTTCTGTATCTATCGAGATGATCATATAATTTCTGTCCTTCATTTTGTTAACGTGATGTATCATACTGATTTGTGGATGTTGAACCATCCTTGCATCCCTGGGATAAATACCACTTACTCATGGCATGTGGTCCTTTTAACGTATTATTGAATTCAGTTTGCTAATATTTTTTTGAGGATTTTTGCCTCTATGTTCATCAAAGATGTTGGTTGGCCAATAATTTTCTTTACTTATGGCATTCTTGTCTGGCTTTGGTATCAGGGTAATGCTGGCCTTGTAAAATGAGTTTGGAAGAGTTCCCTCCTCTTCTACTTTTTGGAAGAGTTTGAGAAGGACTGGAATTGCAGGCATACCTCGGAGATATTGCAGGACTGGTTCCAGACCACTGCAATACAGCAAATATTGCAAAAAGCAAGTCACATGATTTTTTTTTGTTGTTTTCCCAGTGCATTTAAAAATTATGTTTACACTATGCTGTAGTCTATTAAGGGTGCAATAGAATCGTGTCTTAATAAACAATGTGATTAAAGAATACTTTATTGCTAAACAATGCTAATCATCATCTGAGCCTTCAATGAGTTGTAATCTTTTTGCAACAGTAACATCAAAGATCACTGATGACGGATCACCATAACAAATATAATAATAATGAAAAAGTTTGAAATATTGTGAAAATTACCAAAATGTGACACAGAAGTGAATACTGTTGGAAAAATGACACCAATAGACTTGCTTGATGCAGGTTGCCACAAACCTTTAATTTGTAAGAAACACAGTATCTGTAAAGCACAATAAAATGAGGCATGCCTGTAATTCTTCTTTGAATGTTCGGTAGAATTCACCAGTGAAGGTGTCTGGTTGATCCTGGACTTTTGATTGTTGGGAGGTTTTGATTACTGATTCAATCTCCTTACCAGTAATCCATCTGTTCAGATTTTCTATATTGTCATGATTCAGTCTTGGTAGATTGTATGTTTCTAGAAATTTGTCCATTTCTAGGTTGTCCATTTGTTGCTGTATAACTGTCTGTATAACAAAGTGAATCAGCTGTACGTATACATATATCCCCCTATCCCCTCCCTCTTGCGTCTCCCTCCCACCCTCCCTATCCTGCCCATCTAGGTGGTCACCAAGCACAGAGCTGATCTCCCTGTGCTATGTGGCTGCTTCCCACTAGCTACCTATTTTATATTTGGTGGTGTATATATGTCCATGCCACTCTCTCACTTCATCCCAGCTTACCCTTCCCCCTCCCCATGTCCTCAAGTCCATTCTCTCATAGTAGTCTCTTATGATGCTTCGTATTCCTGTGGTATTAGTTGTGCCAACTCTTTCATTTCTTATTTTATTTATCTTAGTCCTCTTTTCTGGGCGGGGTGAGTCTAGCTAAAGGTTGTCAATTTTATTTATCTTTTCAAAGAACAAGCTCTTAGTTTCATTGATCTTTTCTATTATCTCTGTAGTCTCTATTTCATTTTTTCTGTAATTTTTGATGTTTCCTTCCTTTTTCTAGTTCCCTGAGCTCTTTTTCTAGTTCCTAAAATATCCCTAAAAGTTAGGTTGCTTATTTGAACAAGAAAATATAACATCTATAAATATTTACGTACCCAACATAGGAGCACCTAAATATATAAAGCAAATATTAATGGACCTAAAGGGAGAAACAGACAGCAATACAATAATAGAAGGGAACTTTAATACTCAACTTACATCAATGGACTGATCACCCAGACAGAAAATCAATAAGGAAACACTGGCCTTAAATGATATATTAGACCAGATAGAGTTAACAGGTATTTGCAGAACATTCCATCCAAAAGCAACAGAATACACATTCTTCTCAAGCACGTATGAAACATTTTTCAAGACAGATCATACGTTAGGCCACAAAACAAGTTCCAATAAATTTTAAGAGAACTGAAATCATATCAAGCATCTTTTCTGACCACAATGGTATGAAACTAGAAGATAATTACATGAAGAAAACCAGAAAATTCACAGATATGTAGATTAAACAAAATGCTGCTGAGCAACCAATGGGTCAAGGAAGAAATCAAAAGAGAAATTAAAAAAAAAAAAAAAACCTTGAGACAAATGAAAATGGAAAGGTAACATACTAAAATTGATGTGATGCAGCAAAAGCAGTTCTAAGAGGTAAGTTCATAGCGATATATGCCTAACTCTAGAAGAAGAAAAGTTTCTATGTAGTATAGATTTAAAAAGAAAACCTGAGCTAGATTAAGAGTGCTTCAAGGTAGGAACTTCTTTTAAGAATAATACAATCTAGGGAACAGGAATTCTCTTATTAAATAAAAGCAGTTAAAGTTTTGAAATAACTGTCTTAATTAGGTTATAATGTCCAAAAAAGAAAGGGTTTTAAGGAAAACAGTTACACTACTTAAAAAAAACACAAAAATATACCTGAGTATTAAATGCTTTAATGATTAAAAAATTCAAATACAATGAATATTCAATTGTTGTAGATAAAATCAATACTAAACCATTCATCTCCATTTTGCTTTGAAAAATAACTATAATAATTGAATATGTTATGATTTTTGAAGTGATTTTGCCCATGTATTTGAAAAGTACATTTTCATTAACTGTCAAAGGATAGATGTTTAGGAACTTCTTTAAACTGCCAGATTTTATATGTGTTCACTTTTGTTTACAAACTTTGAGGTACACAAAAATAGATTCGGGTACAGAAACAACTTTCAACTACAATTCCCTGTATTTCAGCAGTACATCAAGTTATCCTGTTAAATACTTAAAACCTTCATTCTATGTCTAATTAAAACGATTACTTGATAGTTTACTTTCATTTTGATTTGGGTAAACGATTATGATAATGTATTTTCCCTGTAATATATTTTAAGATGTGATGTATACCAAATTATTACTAAGGAATACCTGTCTTATACACTTTTCTTATAAGAAAGCTAAAGCAAATTACATTAGAAGCTAAACCTGATATGTGTACTTTACACAGGGCATAGTTAAATCAGTTATTTGTTTGCATGGCAGCAGCTCTGAGGATGCTCAAATTTTATGAAGCAGAAAAAGAAAAGCATAAAATATCACTAACTGCTGTTAGAGGTGTGCCTTACACTCACAGGCATTTTGCTGGAAACATTTTAAACTATTCCAAATAAGAACTACTAGGGCTGCTTCCACCACTCTTGGTATAATCAACATACCTATTTTATTATATATCTAATGCTATTTTAGTGCTGAAACACTGTGCATTTGAACAGTAATTTTCAAGTAAAATTCTATTAATATTAGAAGAGAAACATAATTGAAACTGAAATTTTACTCAATTAAATTACTTCAGACAATAACAAATTAGAAAAACACAGGAAAAACATTTTCTCAGTTTTATTTAGAAAATAATTTTAGAAGTACAAGGGAAGCAAATTCATGTTTGAGAGGTAGCTTATAATCAGATATGATGATCGTATTAATATTTAGTTTTTAGGTTATAATAGATCTTACCCAAATATATAAAGTGACAACCCTCCCATAAACTGTAAATTTAGAGCAAATTTAGTTTTAAGGTAAAGGAGCTAATTTCTCTACTTTGGAATGGAACAGTTACAGAAACTGTTTGGGAATTTGCACAAAGTAGCTTAAAAAAGGTAATGCTCTCTTATATAAAACAGTATTTTCATTTCATTGCCTAAACTCGATAAAAATAAAACCTTTTACTATAACTCTTTTGGAGTATAATGAAAAGTGATGCGGGCTCTGTGTAATTCCAGCATTAAGACAATACAAGACAATAAAATCAAGTTATTGAGAAAATCTAGCCGGCTAAAATTCAACTGGTGCTATTTTGAACCTGCACATTTGAACTACCTCAAGCTTTCAGGTTCAATTTCTTAAAATTCTTCTGATCAAGAACAAGTGAATCAACTTTTTGCTAAAGTATCTTCAAATGAACAAAATTGACTAAAACATTTTTCTAATTTTGCCTATTAGACAAAGGGACTAAATTCCTCGTTCTCTAATTTCTAGTTTAACAGTCTCCAAAAATGTATCTCAAAATTAAAGGCTCTAAGGTCAAACTATTGATTAAAAAGACAATTTTTTTAAAAGTCAAGTGGCAGCCCTTTAGTTGTAGCATTTCATCTGAGAATTAACATTTCCATATTCAGAAACTAAAAGATAGGATATCATAAATAATCAATAAACACATGTGCAATTCCAATACTGGTTTGAGAAAATAATTCAAACATTTAATATCTGAAAGCCTCAAATGAGTCTCTCACTCTCAAAAATAGGTAGCGCTCAAGACTCTGCAATGACAGATCATCACAATCTGTAGAGACCCATGAAGGAAAGATGCCTCCTCTACCCTCAAAGTATTTTCTGATGTTGAAGGAAAAGCCCACTCCCGAACATAATACTGTAATAGGTCTAGATTCTCCTTCAGAAAATCAATTGCTAATTAGTAAATGGGAAGGAAAATTCCTTTAATTGTCAGCCTACACCTAAAAACATTCCAGAAATTAAAAGTTTGTGAATGTTCTTATCTTTACCTTGTGAGAAGCTTTTGAAATGTTATGAAGTCTGTAAGAAATGATTTAAATTGCCCTAAAAAAGTCCACAAAGTACACTGTTCTTACACTAAGGTTTTAAAATTTATTTCACTAACTTAACGGAAAGTTTTAAACTTTCTGATGAAGAATGAAGAAAATAATTTTCAACAGTTTCTAAGATTTTTCAGAACACTTCACTTAGGTACACATTTAAAATAATCTTTAATCTTTTAAAAAAATAACAAAAAATCGTTTTTCCTTATTTAAAAATAAAGAATTCCAAATAACCACTACATATTATTCTTAGAATTTAATTTAGTTTAATACAAGTCTAAAGATATGGAGGGAAAACTTTGGGGGAAACTATTTTTAAAAGGTTATAAAACCAGCAATTTGTATTACAAATACTCTCTTATAGATCCCCCAATTATCACTCTCATTTTGGGGGGGTAAATTTATTATTATTTGCTTTGTATTTAGTTATTCTTTATTCACAGAAGTCAAATTTTAAATTTACCACGATTATTATTTAATCTGATATTCTCATCCACTAGTTCTTCCCCATTAACTTTGGACATTTTAGTCCATACTTATGTTCTTGTAATACACTTTCATTATTGAAAACTCATTTTTTTTAAGACATCAAAAAAGAACACTTTTGCTTTCTAACACATTCATATTTCTAGGTTTTCTATGTATTTAGATTAGAAAAAGTTTTCACTTAAAAAAAAATACAGGGAAACATTTCAAGCCAGTTGCTCCTCCTATTAAGCTAGGACATAACTGCCTGAATTCATCCATTCTGTGCAGGCATATACCCGTTTCTTAGGTTGCCATCTCAAATCCGCCCCCCGCACACACACACACTGTGGTTAGTTTTAATACCATGACCCTGCAGTAACGCTGTTTACAAGACATCCAGGGACTTATAAACACTAACAATTTTAATGCAGTATCACATCACTTCACTTTTTAAAAATGAGATAATATTTGTTTTCTGAAATTGTGATTTTGTTTTCTGATAAGCATTAAAAAAAAAGAGCAAAAACCTTAACACTTTAACAACAACAAATACCAGTACATACAAAAAATCAGAAAACAAAAATACCAAAGCACCTTTGGCAGTTCCTCACCACCCATACCCTTGTCAATACCACCCTTGGTGGACAAGGTGGAGACAGGTGGGCACCCAGACTAGAATGCAAATGACTGGGCAGTAGGCCAAGTGATTTAGAAGTAAAAATCAAATCATGGCCCTGCAATCATTTCTGCCAGGCTTTCACACATGTATATTTCTCATAACTTCAAATGTGAAGTACACACCAATACTTTCATAAAATGTTAGGTCTCAAATTTTGCATTTAATTTGTCAAATTAAATTTAAAAATTAAATTTGCTAATGAGATATAAAAATTGCCCTGTATAAATGAAAAGCAGTAACACAGTAGATGTCAGGCTCAAGCTTTTCAAAAAAAACTAGGGACTGAAATACATACAAAAGTAAAAATCAGTTGCCTCCGAAGTGGTCTTATTGTACAATGGGAAAGAATTCCCCTGCATGGATTCTAAAATCATAGTTAACTTAACTGTTCATCAATCCAATGTACCCTGCCCTCACATTTAACTTATTTGTAAATACTTTTCCAAGGCTACCTAAACAGTTAACTAATTGGTTAAATATGCTGCCTACATTAATTCCTGTTAAAATTAAAGAAATCAAAGGTCCATTTTTGTTCTTTTGCAGTGTCTGATATATTTTTAAAGTATTTGATGTTTCAGATAAGGTGTTTATCAGGTTCTTAAAGCATTTAGAAAATGGCTCAAGGGACAATTTTTAGCCCTTTTACCTTTAACATATTCATTATATTGGATTGTGTTGAACAGATTCAGTTGTTCCTTCCTTCTTCTGAAACTCTTCCCTACTCAAATAACTTAAGAATCTAAGACATTATCAACATAAAGAGGACAATTTGTTATTTATTTCCTATACATTTGGAAACACATCAAAAAGAACAAGTATTCCAGGTTGTGTAAGTAAAGTTATTCAGTAGAACTTTTTTCTTTTTTCTTGGGTGTGTGTGTGCATGTGTGTGTGTGTGTGTGTGCACGTGTGTGTAACTGGTAATTTTTTATATATATTATTTTTCCAAAGAACAAGATTCTAAATAAAAAACATTAAAACATTCCTGGAAGGAACCAATATTTTGATTACACAGCTTAAGGGGCAAATGATTATCAAAACAAAACTTCAAAGATCGCTATAGATACATGTTTCAGTTCTCAGGCTTTTCAAATCTCAAAGACAGGAGCACTGCATTTCATTCAGCAAATAACAATTTAATCCTTACAAAGGAAAATTTCCAGAATACCAAACCAAAATGTATACAGTGACAACCAGGATTATGTTAAAAACAAAGGAAAGAAAAAGAACACCTTTGTATGATATTAAAACGGAGAGTATCCTTAAAATTGGGAAACTATGTTGATAAAAACATATTCATTAATTTATTTAGCTGTAAGATGTCTGTTTATTAAAATATTTGGGTTATAATAAATATGCAGGTATTGAATTTTATCAGAATTAGCCCACACTTATAAATCACCTTCCACAACAGCTAAATACCTGATAGAATTTCGAACAGCAAAATGAGGCATATAAATTTCAAATAAGAATCTCAGCCTATGAGGTTTCTCTAATTCTAACTGAAATAAAGATTTTGAGTATACAATAACTTTAGCTTATTTCTGTAAATTGGTCCAATTTAATGGTAGCTTCAGAAAAAAGATGTTCAACAGGTAGTATTTCTCAGGCATTAAAAAAGCTCAGTACAATCAATTCAAAGTAGCAATCATGCTATGCTCTATCTAAATAAGGCTCTCTGAGGAATTACAGGTTTATACTTGTGTGCTCTGAGTGCATTTTCTGATTCAGAAAAGTAACTAGTTGTGTAAAACCCAAACATGAAGTAAGTTTCATACCATTCTTTGTGAGATAGAAAAAAAAAAATCACAATACCAGCACTTTTATTTAGGTTGACAGTAAACTAATCATAACTTGAAGTGTCCAAACAACCTCAATAACTCAATGGTCTAATGCAACTGGAAGAAATACTTTTCCTTCACTTTTACAGAAACTGAATTTATTGATATTAGTATCTGGTTTGTGAAAGTGGCAACTATTCAAGATCTAAAAGTCTCACTTATTTTAAACACATAGCCGAATTCTGACCATTTATAGTCAATGTAACTGTCTTGAGCCAAAATAACAATGAATATGTAAGATAAATTTCAAAGGTTTTATAAGTATTAATGGCATTCCAAAACCTCTGGAAAGATTATTTGGTGGGGGGGGAGTTTCTCTTCTCCTTTGACAGTTTAATCACTTTCCAATCAATTTTGATTTAACAGTGGTTCATGGGATTAATTTTTTAATGAGTTCTTAGAAAGTTGCAATTGCTTCCAAAATCAGAAACCACACTACACCAATGTAATGCTGTCATGGAGATGTTTACAGAAAGGTGCAGATAAGAGCTCAGAGGTGAACACAGGTTAACATACACTAGACTTCAAAATAATAATTTGTTTGTACAGTACGGCAAGACAAAATATTCTGTATAAGAAGTCTAAAAATCCAGCCCTAATTTTAATCCATTTCTATAAATCATAAAAACAAGGGAAAATAGGCATCTATTCCAGAAACTTCATATACCTGTGGAAAACGGAACACAAGTAAATTCTATTCGAGATTAACCTTAATCTCCAATAGAGGACAGCAAACAACCTACACATTTTAAATTTTGGAAATACTGTGAAAATCTAAGCCATTAGACTCAATAGTAGTTTATGATCAGTAAACATTTCCTGTTAAATAACACAAATAAATTCAACCTAAAAGATGCAAACTGGTAGGTCACAGGACTTTAAAACCTTTCCATTTCAAAGGCGCAGAGTTACAGCACATGTATAGGATGGGGTTTTAAAATGGGTATGCGTAAACTTTTCCATGGTGTTGGTGTATGTGCTTTTTTTCCCTTAAAGAAATGTCTCCTGCTTACAGTGTAAAAGAATCTCCACCACTCTGTCTGCAGTTTTCAACCAGAAGTCCTCAATGTACCTTAAGCCAAACTGAGTATTAGGTATTTTACAGCTTTTACAAAATGGCTGTAAAATTCACATTATGGGCATACACAGCTCTTTGATCTCACTGCACAGAATTCATAGCTGTTCAATAATGCTATACCATTACACCACACACCTTAAACTATTCCCATTTTTCCACAATTCCTTCCAAAATCAGCTTCCAAAGCAAAGCAATGTAACATGCAAAGTTCCTGGGAGGGCTTGTTACACAAAAGAACAGCTTGGATACAAACTGATCTTCACAATATCCATCTTCTGTTGGGCTTGCTTATCCCTCCTTTCCCTCCATCACTGCTAAAGGTGGGTGCATTTGAATAATGGAAAGAGGAGACTCTTCCATCACCACACCCTCCCAGAACCTCTGCTTCTGGTCCTCACGCAGGGATTCTGTGTAGGTGATGAAAATCATCAGAAAAGAGAAGCTGTCCCTTTAAAATGCCCTGCTCTGTCCCATATCCCACGTGGAACCAACATCAGCAGCACTTTCCCATTAACTTCAATGTGATGCAAGAGGCACCATCCTTTTCTATACGTAAAACCAGAAAACCTCAGCTGAACATTCCTTCCTGAGGATGAGCACGTGAAGCAAACGTGTCAGGAAGGGATAAACCCAGCAACTGCCCACCCCACCCCAAAAGGTGCTCCAGTCTTGCACACCAGCCTCTGTGTGCAGCATCACCTCTCTACCCCTCCTCTGTAGAGCCTAGTTTGAAGAAACGAGGGAGCCACCAACAAAACCTGAAGCATAAATGCGACGAAAATGCCATCTAAAGCCGGAAAGGTTTATTCTTCCAATCACACATATTAACTCTATTAAGAAAATGGCATCACTTTTTTTTCCAACGGAGGGGGGGGGAAACCCCGCAACGATCATTAAAAGAGAGTTATAAAATAGCAAATATAGTGTTTATCTTATCTCAGATCAGTCCACATTACCAATAAGTTTAGCAGTTTCTGCACTACCACCTCCCCCCCTCCCTCCCCCTCCTTCTCGAGCATCGGATTTTCACGTTTTCTCATTGTCGGTTGAGTTATAAAAGGCTTTTGCCCTTCGAAAGTTTTAAAAAATAAATAAATATTAACTCCTTGGTCCCTGCAAAGTCAAAATGGGCTTCAGGGGAAAGGCGGTTCATCCTTCTACCTTGAGCGAGAAAAGGGGGAGCATCCCGGATTTTTTGGGATTTTTTTGCGATTTTTAAAAAATTTTTATTTGGTTATATGCCTGAGTTCTCCCTCCATTTTGGTTGTTTATGATACTGACAACAAGCTGTCCCTGCTCTGTGCAGATCTCCTGCTTTCATTTACCACCCCTCCTCCCGCAGGCACACACCCCGGGCTCACACCTCCCCGTAGACCCCGCACCCCGACCCCGACTCGCCCACCTGAGGAAAGGGCAAAAACAAATCCGTTTCTCCAAAAAAGAAAAACCTCTTTTGAAAAAGGGGCAAAGTTCCCCCAAGTCACTCAAAGTGCCCCCCAAATATTGCCGACTGCGGGTTTCCGCCAGGCCCTTTGGGAAGCGACCTTCCCCCGGGATGTTTTGGTGGAAAATGCGGAGAGTTTACTCGTAAAACTGAATTTATATTAATTTTTCCCTTATTTTTCGGGTCTCTAATGTCTTCCGCTCTCGCTGCTGCCGCTGCCGCTGTCACAATATTCACAGCACCAGAGCGGAGGAGGAGGAGGAAAACTTTTCAAACTTTCCAGACCCTGAAGAAAGGGTTTTTTTTTTTTCCCACCGACCTCACCTTCGGGTCTCCAGCCGCATCGCCCCCTGCCCTGTCAGCAGCGACTCCGGGAGTCCTCGCACCCCCGCTGAATGATTTTATTTTATTTTTTATTATTATTTTTCTCTCTGGGGTCCTGAGCAGGGGCTGAGAGTAGCACAAACTTTTCCTCCTCCTGCCGCCGCCGCGGCTCCTCTGCCCCCTCGGCGAGTCCCATAATTTAAATAACCCTGATATTTCTCCCGCTAAACGCCTCTCCGCCGCCCCGGACCCCGGGAGAACTCACCGCGGGGCTTTAACATCCTCCCTCCGGCCCGTCCGCCGCCTTTACACCGCCCGCGGAATTTCTAATAATTTTTTTCTCATATTTCGGGCTGGACGCGGCGGGCCTGGAAATTGTTTCCTTACGCCTCTTTCCAGCA
>NW_020173037.1:4681765-4850206 GCF_003031525.2 Neophocaena asiaeorientalis asiaeorientalis
GGGCCGGCGGCCGCCGGGGAGCGGGGGCAGCACGTTGGGATGCGCGCTACTTAAGGTCCCGCTGCGTGAGCCATTGACGTGTTTGGAGCTGGAGACGGCCTGGGCGCTGCTGGTGAAGCGGCGGCCCGAGGTGAGTAGTTCCCCGCCCTTCCCTCTGCGGCCGCTGCCGGGCTGCGGGAAGAGACTGGCGCGCCTGGGCCGCCGCGGGGCCCGCATCCGCTTCTCCGGCGTGGCGCCGCTTCCACCAGGCCTCGCCTGGGCGCGGGCCCTTCCCGTCACATCCTCCCCGCAGCACGGGTCTTCTCGGGCCGGGGACGAGGAAGTTGCCCCCTGCCTGGGCACCCCCGGCCCTTCCTTCACCCTTCCTTCACCCTTTTTCCCAGCCTTTGGAGCGTAAATACCTACCCCTGCCCCCAGTTCCCTGCGTTTTCCTCTCCCCCTGCTCTTCTGGGCGCCGTCGAAGGTGAAGGTCGGGGCAAGGTGGGTTCACCTGCGCCCGCCGTCGGGGGGCCGGGCAGCTCGTTGGAGGTAGCGGGGCCTGGGGCTCGCCTGGCTCCAGAGTCTCCGTTCGCCTTCCCCGCCCCCTCCGCAGGGCCGCCGCTACTTCCTGACCCTGCCTGCCTGCACCCAGCCGTGGGTTAAAGGCTGGAGGGCCTCGCAGGACGTGTTTCAGCTTCCCGACGGTTGCCCTGCGGTGTGGGAGGGCCGCAACCCCTGCCTGGGCAAGGACCAGCACGGGAGGGGTGGGCTGGACGGGTCAGCAGCGTTCGCGTCCCCCTTCCCTTGCAGAGCTGCTCGGAGTGGCGACCTGAACCACTGGGTGGGAAATCAAGAAATACTTTTTCAAGCAGTTTGCCCTTTGGAAAAGATTTTAGGGCTATTCCTCAAACGTGCTGTGCTTTTGCGGCCCCTCTCTCAAATCGTTGGTTTCTTTCTGACTGTCCCCTGCAAGTAGAGCTTCGTCACGTTTGTTTGGTACCTTCAGAAACTAAGTAGATAAGGCCTCGCTGGCGGAACACTCGAACTTGACTTCAGCCCCGCTCCTCACTGTAAACTGACATTTCCTCTTCATTTCCAGTTGATAACATGAGGATTCATGCAAAGAAGGTGACAGTCGGAAATCCAAACTTAGATTGACTTGTATTTAGAATCCGGAAGGGAGAGGAAATGAAAGGTGGATAAACTCCTACAGCAGACCTGATTCGGTATATGTGATGTTACCTCGGTGTTATTTGTAAAGAATTCCTGACCCATGACAATGATAAAATGCGAAGCAGAACACTTTCACAGGAGGCAGGCAACCTTTGTCTGCGTCTGATCGTTGTTGAGATTATATCCAAGGCATATGAACAGCTAAGCAGAGTTCTTTGCTCTCACAGCATAGGACAGATGTAGAAAGGAAGGCTGTGAATTTACTTAGTGCCCTCACCTCTCATAAGAAGAAGTGAAGGCTGCAAAGGAATTGTATTCAGGAGAGGAAGAAGCTTCTACATATAGTTGGACAGCATCTTGAATTTCCTTTTTGCTAAGATGTTTCTGCTAGCTAGGTATACTCATGTATTGGTCAGTGAAGATGATAAAATAGAAGGATTACTTAGTGGGTACTGAAAAGACCCCCGAACGATTAGACTTTTTTCCATCCTTCTTTGCAAAGGTTATCTCCTTTAGCCTGGACATCGTGATCTTTCTCTTAATAGAGAAACGGAACTAGTTGACTCAAGATTCAGAATACCTTCACTTTTCAGGAGTTGGTGGGGTTTGATTGTTTTTCCTGAACGTACTTTATTTCTTTTAACATGACTGATATGTTTTGATGATCCCATCTTGGGCAAGGAAAGTAGAAACCACTTTGTACAAAAATTCTGAGCTCTGTCTGGTTATACTGATGCAGTTTTTATTCAGTGGTGTTTTTGGTAAGTCATACTGCATTATTTGCTGGCTTCTCCTTTGACCTCTAGGTAGAAGACAGTTAAGCTAGAACGCCATTCAGGAGTAAGTTCCTTAAACTTAGTGCAGAGCATTTAAAAATATTTGTGGGTGGCTTAATCGATAGTATGCCAATACGTTGAAATAAACAAAAAATTACCTTTTAGTAATTAACAGTTAGTTGATTATTTTTTTTTTAGTTTCCCTTTTAGTTCATTTCTATGACATGTCTTTGAAGATAATTGTATACCAATTTCAATTAACTTCATTATAGAGAGTAGTTGTCCTGGGATAGAGTCGACATACTTGTTATAATGAGTATACGACTTGACTTGGAATCACTAATTGGCCCTTAGAGAACTGTGGTCATCTTTAATGGATAAAGGCTTCTTCAGAGCTGTATCTCTGTATACGGCTTTAGTTGGAAGATGAATGCTCTACAGTAGCATTCCCTGACTTCCTTCAACCCTGGGAAGTACCAGCTAAATAGAAGATGCCCCTGGAAGTTAAGTTTCAGATTTTCTTTTTTTAACTTTTCAGAATGTCAACTAAGTAATAACTTTGTTTTGTTTTTGTTTTTGGTATATCGGCCACCCCAGGGCCGGCCATGGAGTAGACATTCACGTACTTTAGTTAACAAATGTTTTTTGCTAAAGTTGGGTTGTACTAAAGTATTCCACCCTTATTTTGTGTGCTAATCCATATATCATAAGGAAGTAATAGAGTGCATGCGGTATTCTTAGGTTTCGTTAATACATTTAATTTTAACCTTTAGAAATAAGAGTAAACTAAAACCAAATTTTAGCTGAATTGTCTTTCTTTCTGGACATTGTAATCAAATTTCAGTAGATGCACTTTAGGAATTTAAATAAGGCCTTTGTGCTGAGGCACAAGTCAGTGCAAAGGAGAATCACATCCAAGTCTTTACTCTGAAAATACAGAGGTTATATGAGTTCCTCACTGGATAATCATTATGGCAGAATTAACTTTTCAAGTACTTGTGGAGCTGATGAGATTTACTAGCTTATATTGTCATCCACTGTGTAACTCTTCCCCAACATCTGCCTGCAGGAAGAAGACAGGTAGGATGCCCGTGGTAGCTGGAAGGCTGAGAGATCCTGACATAAATCCTTGCTTGTTGGTAAGCCAGATCGCTTTTAATTGTCGCGAGTATTAAGTTGGAAAAACAGGCTTCTTCTGATTTTGTGGGCATCAGTTTTCTGCAGTTCTTAAATAAAGTTATTTCTGTACGAGAAATATTCCTGGCCTGGGTATCCTTATTTCACTAGAGCATTTTTAGATATTCATAATCTAGCTAACAAGGATTCATCTCTTTTAAGTTTCCCTAATTTGTATAACATCACTGTTATACTAGACAAGCATGTGTAACACAGAGGAAATTCTTGAGTCCAAACATGCAAAGATGGAAAGTAGGTATTTTTAAACGGTCACTGAAATTTATGTTTTGATAGCAATGCCTTCATCATGTCCCTGAGACAGCCTGGCTGAGGATGAGGGTTGATAACTGAATTAGGCTATTTAAAGCCTGAAGGTTTTCACAAAGGTATCACGTAAACAAAACATTTTGTTGTAATGGTAAAGCTTTATTGGCATTTATTTGGTAAGATTTAGCGGTTCTTACTTGTGGCATTGTCACCCTTGAATAATGCAGTCGTTGGACTGGTGCTATGAAAATTATATTCCCGATCCTATATGCATTTTCCAAATATACACATTCATTAAATATTTGGCTTAGAAGATAAGCTTTGCTACACATATGAAATCTGTTTAACGGCTTTACTAAGTCTCTTCAGCTAGACCATGTTTCTTAGATCTGTGAAGCAAGTTACCTTCCCCTTTATTTAAAGCTTCCCTTTAGCTGGAGTCTCGGAATCATGCCTTTCACTTTGAAGTTTGTTCTCCAATCTACTTCCAGTTCAGACAGCTGAAATTTAACTCCCAAATGGCAGCTACCCTCCTTTGAACTCTTAGCCCTGTGTTGCTCCTTGTGGTTTTGAAGTGATATTAATGATAACCTATTAAAATTGCTTGCATAATTGTGTACTTACTTGCGTAATGGAGCAAATGATAGCCGAACATACGTTGAGATGAATGTCGTTAAGTTACCTTGCAGACCAGTCATTAGCAACTTACTTAGGTTCTCAAAACCACCTTAACTCAAACATTCAAGTCCAAGCGAGAACTTGGAGGGGCGGAGAGCTGCCCTCCGAGTTGGGAGACTGAGTTTTGCTTCCACATACAGCAGTGATTCCCTCCCCGCTCCAGCCCGCCTCGTGTGGCTTGTGGGATCTTAGTTTCGAGACCAGGGATTGAACCCAGGCCCCGGCAGCGGAAGCAGCGAGTCCTAACCACTGAGCCGCCAGGGAACTCCTTGCACCGTGATCTTGAGCACGTTGCACCTTGCCTCGGCCTCTTCATTGAACGGTTACTGGGTTAAGTGATCTCAGTCAGTGCTTCGACTCAAATTCCTGTGGTCAGGTGTTCAGAAAACTGACGCCACTGTGAAAAGGAAGATGTCTGCTTTGAGCAGAACGAATGCTGGGATAGTTGGAAAGATGATTCTGTTCCTGTTCATTATCTGTTCGTCCAAATGAACAAAAAGGAACTATTTCACATTACCTGCTCTGGGGGGGAAGCAGCTTCAGAAGTTTGTTTTTTTTTAGATGCCATTCCACCTCTTAAATGATACCTATCTTACCTATTTAAGGAATCTGATGCTTCTACCAGATGTATGGATGAATATAACTATGACAGAGAAAGGTGTTCCACTCACTTCTTGAAGTACAAAAACTGCCGGAAGTTCTGGGTAAGCCTAGTTTGGTTACCTTTATGTTGAAACTCATCTGTTCGGCTTGAAACTGAAGCCTGAAGTTTGTCAGCACCCATAATCCTTCCTTAGTGATGGCTGTCGGAAACTTACCTTTTTGACTTTATCCTCCGTGTGCCCTAAAGGATCCTTGGGCGCTCTCGTTAGCTGCCTCACCCTCTGCCCGCGTGTAAGGACGCAGCTCTGATAGAGGTGTGTCTTCCTACGTGCATGAGTGCCTGCGGCCCTAAAGTGATAGCCTTGTTACAATTGGAGTTTTCTGGAGGTGAGCGGACTAGGTGGCTCGTCCCCGTCACAGCACGCATCAGGCTTCCTTTTCTCTTCTTCCTCTCCCGCCATCACCCGTGGTCCCATTTTTGGCGGACGTTGCCATATAATTTCTGTTTCTCTGAGCACTGGATCCAGCTACTTCCTGTCCCTCTGCTAGCTTACCTGTTGGTTTCATTTGGCAGTTATTCCGTAGCTCCTCTCGATGGGCCTGAAGTTACAAAGTGTGTCCTCACCCCAGTTACAGTTAACATATTCCTGTGGGAAGAATCACTTCTGTTTAATTGAGAATCGTCTGAAAACGGTATCTGGAGTCCTAGAATTCATTCTTCGTTGTTTTTTAAACTCGGTTTTTTACGTTTCCTTTCTGAAGACCACAATAGCAGAGTACTGGCAACTGATTAGCATTTAGTACTTGACTGATTTTGGTTTTTCTTTTTTGCACGTACACACAGAATTCTGTCATGATCCAGAGAAGACGGGATGGAGTGAAGCCGTCTATGCCTACAGCAGCAGAGAGAGACATAATCTTGCAAGCAATGGGCAAGATGCCCTATTGAGTGTTTGCATTAAAGTGGTTTATTTAACTCAGAAGCAGATGAATATGTTTAATAAGTGGTTACGGTAACTTCTTAAGACCTTCCAGGCCTTACCCAGACAGATCTCAGATTCCACCAGGGGAAGCCCTGTGTCCTCTGTGTTTGCTCTCAGTGCCATAACAAGAGCAGGCCGCTCTGGCTGTGCCGTGTCACCGAGTTTACAAGACTTCCTGAAGTCGGGAGCGTCAGGAAAGAGTCCATGAAGAGTCGAGCTTTTCCGCTGAGTTTCGAAAGAGAAGTAAGTCGGGAACGAGGAAGGACTTAACAGGGGTGAAAGGGAAGCAGTGCTTGTGATGTGAGTGACGACATGATGGAGGGAAAGCTGGAGCCACATCTGGAGAGCAGTGTGTAGACGGTTCCCCCTGGAGGGTGAGGTGGGGGACTGAGTGGTGGGGAGAAGACGGGAAGGTAAGTCCAGGGTGGCTGCGTGGTGGGCGTCTAATCCCAGTGTGTTAGATCCCTGCCCTGACTTCACTCACGTACCTCGGTTTAAAAAGGTTAGGGGAGCAGGGGAAAGGCAAGGTTGGCTGAAGTGGCATGAAAAAGAACTGGCTGTCTTCATTTTCTTTCTTTAAGGAAAGGCTTAGTCGAAGGATTCTATAAAATCTATGAATACCGGAGAACCTTGTGAAGGCGTAGTATCCTTGAACCACAGTAATGGAAAGAAAAGGTGATACTTTCAGAAGTAGGATCTCTGCTTGCAGGGTGAGGTGGACCAGGAGAGTTTGGGGCCCATCAAGTGATTGCAGCACCGGGTGAGGCCGGAGCTCAGCTTCATTTAATGATAAGAAAGCAGGAACGTTCAGCATAGTGACCAGGTGGATTGTGGAGCAGCCCTCAGGCTCACCGCCTTTTAAAATCCAGTTTGTTTCATTTACAGAATTGTAAAAGATACAGTATTTGATAAAATTTAATGTACTTATAAAGTCAGCGAAAACAAATAGTTTGTGTCCCTTGTTTTCATCTGGTCCTGGAGCAAGAGTAGTGTTTTCACGGATGCTGACAACAGACTATCCTTCTCGTTGGTCTGAATCCAAAACCCAGGTCAGATGGTTTTAAACCATATGATCTTGATTTCCAAATGTGATTCTATTTGAATAAAAGATGGATTCTTTCAGAGATTCTTTGATTTGTACTGATTGCTCTAAAATGATGGGTTAGAATAGGAGCTGACAAGAAACTAATAGATACTATGTAAGAAGCATTTCAGTACTTTTAAGCTTGTTCAGGGGCTTGGAATTTTAATGTCACCCTTTTAAAGGTACATACCAACAGCAGCATTCATCCGCTAGCTATTTGTCCTGGCCTAGCTCTTTTTTTTTTTTTTTTTTTTTTTTAACAGCAGGTTCATTGAGATGCAGTTTGTAAACCATATAAGCCGTCTATTTAAAGTGTACAATGCGATGGCTTTTAGTGTACTGACGAAGTTGTGCAGTTGTCCCCACAATGGATTTTAGGGGGCATCACCCCAGAAAGCAAGCCTGTACCTGTTAGCACACAGTTCCTTTCCTCCTAACACCACCCTTCCTCCACTTCCCCAGCACGTAGGCAACCGCCAACGTACCTTCTGTCTCTAGAATTGCCTGTTCTGGACATTTCCAGAAATGGAGCCATGCAACGTGTGGTCTTTGGTGGCTGGCTTCTTTCACTTAGCCTCATGTTTTCAAGGTTCATTCCTGTTGCGTGTATCAGTACTTCATTCCCTTTCACTGCTGAGTAACCTTCGATTGTATGGCTGTACCACCTTTTATTTATCCACTCATCAGTTGATTGGTATTTGGGTTGTTTGCACTATTGGCTATTTTATGAGTCATGTGGCTTCTTGAACTTCTGTGCACGAGGTTTTGCGTGGACGTTAATTTCTTTCTGGATGTATACCTAGCAGTTGAATTGCTGGGTCATACGGTAACTGTGTTTAGCCTTTTGAGGAACCAGCAAAGTGTTTTCCAAAGTGGCAGCACCATTTTGCAAGGTATCAGAGTTCCAGTTTCTCCACGTCCTCATTAACCCTTATTATCTGCCTTTGGTCACAGCCATTCTCGTGGGCGTGAGCTGGGGTCTCACTGTGGTTTTGATTTGCGTTCCCTGATGCCCAACGATGCCGAGCATCTTCACTTGCCTGTTGGCCACTTGTATATCTTCTTTGGAGAAATGTTCTTCCGGGTCCTTTGCTCATTTTTAAATTAGGTTGTGTATCTTTATTACTGAGTTGTCAGAGTCCCAATTGTCATACTAGATACAAGTCCCTCATAAGATTCATGGTTTGTGAATTTTATCTCCCATTCTGTGTGGGTTGTATTTTCACCTCGTGGTGTCCTTTGAGACACAAAAGCTTTGAATTTTGATGAAGTCCAATTCATCTTTTGTTGTAGCTTTCGGTGACATATCTAAGAAAAGGTCCAAAGGGTTACATCCACGTTTTTTTCCAAGAGTTTTATGGTTTTAGCTTTTATGTTTAGGTTTTCGATCCATTTTGAGTTAGTTTTTGAATGTGGTGTGAGGTAGGGGTCCAGCTTCATTCTGCTGCACACGTGGCTGCCCCGCCCGTCGTCCCTGCCTCTTTTGTTGAAAAGCCTGTGGTTTCTCCTGAATTGTCTTGGCGCCTTTGTGGCACAGCAGCTGACGGTGTTTGTGAAAGTGTTTCTGGACCTCAGTTGTGTCCCACTGATCCCTGTGTTGATGTCTGTGCCAGTCGTGCACGGTCCTGATCACCGTAGTTTTGTAGTGCTGGTGCAGCTCCTCGATGATTGGTATCTATAGGTGTGTTTTCTATGAAGTCCTTTTGAAGACAGACTAACTGGGGATTTCTGATCAGCAGACTCTTAACATATGTGAGCATATGGCTCTACCCAGGTTCCACCCAGGCAACACTGTTCCGTTCTAACTTTGTCTTCAGTAGTTTGCTAACTTCTCGTTTACACCTTTGTGCACACACACCCTGCTGACTTCGGGACACTATTCTCGTAACCTGGCTGTTAGAGATCTTGTTGCACCACTTGAAGGGACAGAGTCCCAGGGGTTTCCCCCGTCATCACTGTTAAATTTGCCACTCTTTTAATTTCTCTTTCTACGATTCTACTTTGGGAGAGGTGAAGCTGTTAAATTAATTGTGTCAGGATGTGAGTAGGTGCCTAGAGAAGTTTGGGGGGCAGGCAGGCCTTTGGAAGCAGCTATCGACTAACAAGGTGCCTAGAAGGTATTTTACCGTGTTCCCGTGCATCTCACGCTGGTAGGAAGCGTCTCCTCGCAGGTTCCGTGTGTGTGTGGTATGCAAAACCAGTCCTTTTGAGAATCACTGTATCTTATCTGAAAGCTCCTGGAGGATGCAGCAGTGTCATTTGTGGTTCTGCCCATAACGCCTGGCAAGCGTCTAGTATGTAATAAAGGATCAAAGCTGCGTATGTGTTTGCGGAGGGAAGGCTTTTAAAATTGAACACAATGAAAAATTTGCAGGTTCACGGCTTCCCTGGGGGAGTAGTGGTTAGGAGTCCTCCTGCCAGTGCAGGGGACACGGGTTCGAGCTCTGGTCCGGGAAGATCCCACATGCTGCGGAGCAACTAAGCCTGTGCGCCACAACTACTGAGCCTGTGCTCTAGAGCCCGCGAGCCACAACTACTGAGCCCACGGGCCACAACTACTGAGCCTGCGTGCCACAACTACTGAGACTATGCTCTAGAGCCGCCGAACCACAACTGCTGAGCCCGCATGCCACAACTACTGAGCCTGCATGCCTAGAGCCCGTTCTCTGCAACAAGAGAAGCCACCACAATGAGAGGCCTGCGCCCCGCAACCAAGAGTAGCCCCCGCTTGCCACAACTAGAGAAAGCCCGCGCGCAGCAACGAAGACCCAACGCAGCCAAAAATAAATAAATTGATTTAAAAAAAAATAAAAAGGAAAAACACGCAGGTTCAAACAATGCCAACGGGTTTACAATGCAAATAAATCTGCCCAGGAGCAGCCAACGTCAAGGGTTTTCACGGTCTTATATGTATGCACGAGCATATCTGTATATTTGTTTATTTGTTCTGCACAAAAGGCACGTCATAGTACACGAGCGGAGGCCCTCTGCTTTTCTCACTTAGCAATATAGTATGGAACAATTCCCCATGCGTGGTTACAGATTTACTCTAGTTCTTTCATTGGGCAGGTACACCGTCCTGGAACCAGTCTCCCACTGAGGGGTCCCCTCTTAGGAACGAGGCGACAGCTGCGGTTCTTTGCTTGTTCCGTTTTTATGTGTATGCTACGTGTGTAGGAGTGGAAGGTTTCAGTAGTTTGCATCGTGTAGATGTTGCTAAACCCCCTCCCACAGGAAGCATACTCCCACTCCCAGAAGCAAAGCCTGAGAGTTTTCGTTCCTCACGCCCTCAGTCCCACTGGGCACTTTAAAACTTTCATCCTTGTGAGTTGGTGAGTGAAAAGTGGAACGGGCGTATTTGTTTCCTTTGCTCATTTTTTTTTTAGATTGTTGGTGTGAGCAATTTGGGGAACTCTTGGTATAGTAAGGGAATTGCCTCTTTGTCAAATGTATTCTGTATATTTCTCCCAGTTTGTCTTTTAACTTTGTGTTTTCATTTCTGAGCAGTGTTTTACATTTTAAGGTAATTAAGTAGATCAGTCTTTTTGCCTGTGGTTTCTGGTGGTCAATAAACACTAAATGAATCCAAGTACAAGCACTGCACTTGCAGTTCACTTCTGCTCAGTAAACATCCGCCAGGTGCCCGCAACGCGCCAAGCGCTGGGGTAAGCGTGTGGGAGGAGCCAGGCACCGCCAGCCGCAGGGGACTTAAGGATGCTCCCGGGAGCGGCCAGGGCAAGCTTCCCAGAGGGGGAGTGGCCTCGACAGACACGAAGGGGCACGTCCTGTTCACTGACTAGAGCAGAGTAGGTGAAGGGGATGCGGCAGGGGCTCTGGACAGGTGGGCTGGGCTCACGTTGTGTGTGGCCCTGAATGCTGTTCCCGGGACTTAAACTTCCCTCTGTACAGAAAGAAAAGCTCTGCAGCGTTCTGAGATGGAGAAGGTCAAGTCCCGTGTGTGTTTAGAAGGATAGTTCTGGAGGCGCTGAGACAGAGGTTATGACCCTGGATCCCTGCGACCATCTACACTGTTGCCCTTGGGAATCCTCGCCCAGCTCCGGGTCCTTCTTGGGACCGCAGCCCACAGAACCTCCCTAAATGCAACCCCAGCAAGCCCCCTGCTTAAGCTTCCCAAGACCTGCCGTTACCTCAGGATAGACATCCACACTCCTTCCCCTAGTTGCCAAGGTTCTCTAGATCTGGCGACATTCGTAAAGGGTGCAGCCTTGAGCAGGATGCGGAGGATGTGTTTTTGAACACACGAGGCCCAGGCTCTGTCCTCAAGGACCTTAGACTTCAGAGAGGGAGGCAGACGGGAATGTACCCGCCACTCCTTCCAGACACAGTGTCTTCCCCGCACCATCGCTGCCCCTGGGCGGCCCGGTCCTCCCCGCCGAGCGCCCAGGCCTCCTGAGGCCACAGTCAGGTCTCAAAGGGCCTTTAGCCCCCCACCCCCTCTGCAGCTTCCCTGCTGCCCCGGTCAGGGCCCATCGCGCCCCCCTCACCGCCCCCGCACTGCAGTGGTTCTCACTTCATGAGTTCATATGATCAGATGAGGTAGAACCAGGCAAATAAAGTCACCCGGATGGGCTTTTAATTTTTCACCTTTCTTTTTTATTTTGCAGAAGCAGAGTAAGAGAAATGTCTCCTAAGTGTGAAACGCTTTGTTCTGAAAAGGAGAGTGAAAGAGGTGAACCGGTTGTGCTTTGAGTTATGAACATAGGAACAGCTTTCGTGGACAGGCACCCGCATCAGGAGCCGCCTCTGGCGTTGGTCGTGTCCACACTCGAAGCCCGAGACGGTGGGGTTGTGCGCTCAGATTCTCTCTTTATCTCATCACTGCGTTTAGAGACCACAGATATGTCAGCTTGGTACCGACTCGGATTCCTCCACCAGTTCTGACTGTCCTCCCAGAGAAGGAAGAGAGTCAGGACTGTGTCCCGGCCCGTCTTCAGGGTGGACAGAATGAGGAAGGGGCAAGTGTAGGGCTTTGAGATGGGGGAGGAGAGGTGAAGTGAGCACCGAGGGTGAAGGTCGTTCACACTGCAAATAAAGCTTCCAACGCCAGGGCCTAAGCCAAAAACCTCACTTCATACCCGGAAGCGAGACACAGCACGATGTGCAAACGGCACTGCATTTGCAGTCACGGTATCCAGGTGTGAGTTTGGGCTCCATCCCTTACTGCCCACACAGTCCTGAGCAAATCGCTGACCCTTCTAGAGCCTTTCGTACTGTGAATACGCCCTAACTGTCCTGTAGGTTGTTGTGAAACCCAAAGCAGAGTTCACGTGTGTTGTGCAAGTAGGTATCATTAATATTATTAATATTTGAAATGCGCTGATAAAGCTAGTGGATTTGTATGTAATCAGCAAAAGCCTGGCTGATTTTGGTCCCCTCTGAAAACCGTAATATCAACCACTACAATCTTCTTAACTTGACCGCCTCCCTCAATCCCTCCCTAAAAAATACCCCCAAACTCCATCTCTGCTAGAAGAGGTTGCAGGAAGCCAAAGTGATCATTGTTTTATTTCACGCCCTCACTTCCAGTTTTATAATGTAATTTGGTCCAGAATGTTCTCTCCTTTAATTTTCTTCTCACATTCTACCACTATCCTAGTCACCTCATGTATACTTGAAATCTCTAATAAGCAAGAACAAGTACAAAAAAATTCATTTTGGGGGTGGGGTCAGATTAGAAGAACAGGAAATATTTACCAAGTCACCCGGAAGAAACTCACTAGGCACCGGTATTCAGGGCCCGACTTGCATGAACAGAATTGACCGCGGGCCGGATGGTCCCTCTGCCGGCGCACAGGAGCCCTCTCCCTCTTCTCTTCCAAAGCTGTCCTCTGTTCCCTTCAGGAATCGCGCTGGCCTCTTGGTGGGTCAGCTCTGCCTCACACTAGGCCTAGTCCCACGCCAGAAGCGGCTCTTCACCCTCTGCACCTCCTGGTGCCTGGGCGCTAAGTGCAGCTCTGGTCCGCTCTGTCCGTAATTAGATGCTGGTTTCCATCATGTCCCTGACTGTAGACCTAGGTTGTCCCCGTCACATCCTGCACTAAACTGCAAAAGCAGGGACCACCATGATTCCTTGTGCAGCACCTTGCAGTTTGCAAGGTATCGTCAGAAACACGGTCGTATTTAACTCGCAGCCCACCCCTGGGAAGCCGGTGGTCTTCCTGGCTCGCAGATGCAGGAGTGAGACTTGCAGCTTATAAACTGCGTTTTGGTGCAGTTGCCTCCCTACCCTCGCATTTCTCGCGCGTGGACCCAGGCTCCTCAGCGTCTTTCCTCTCCTTTGCGGCTCCTGACTCTGCCTAGTGTTCCAATTACTATTCATTTCACCATCTAGTACTTATTGAGTCTTGGACACAGATAAAAGGCTTCTGCATGAGATGTAAAAGTGAATGAGGGTTTATACTCTAGGGAGAAACTTACAGATTAATCAGCGTCTGTGACTGCGTGACTGATTCTTTACTTAAACTTCTAAGAAGTCTTTCAGATGTTTGGTGCCGGGTGCCCTGTCAACCCTACCTGCTTCTTCTGCTCTTGAGGTGACAGTGGGACGTGACGTTGCTGAGATGACCGTGCTCTTTGTCGAAAAGAGCACGGAGGGGAGGCCAAGGTCTGGGTCATCTGCAAAGCAGACTTCTTTCCTGGATATAAAGGTGGGTTTTGTCATCTTGTTGTGCCGAAGTGCTTCCTGACACCTGTGCCCCTTAGAGACTGGGGACTTGTGGCCAGGGGTTGGGGCGTTTTCAGTTCGTGGTTCATGGGGTGGGCTGCGGGAGTTGTCGTCTGTCTCCCTGCTTGCTTCTCCCTTTCAACGTAGATGTCATCTTGTAGAGCAGCATTCCAGAGCCTTGACAGCTTCTGTATGTAATTCCCACTCTTGAAGAATGTCTTTCACAACCTCAATAGACTATATTTCTCCACGTCTTGGGAAAACAAGACCGAACAACGCCAAGAATAGCAGCAAACCCCGCCTGGTTAACTCTCCAGAGTCCTGTTCCCGGGTGGGCGCGGCTCCCGCCCCCCATGGCCGCGTGGCCCCCGAGCTCCAGCACAAGAGGGCTTAGGACAGCGTTTGGGTCAGTTACCTGTATGTCTCTAGAAACCCCTTTATCTATCATTTGGGGATGGGGGTGGGGTGAAGATGTGGAAAGCAGAGGAAATCAGGGACAGGGTGGGAGGGGTGCGGCTGGTGGTTGAAGGTGAGGGCTCCGCTTTGTTCTGGCTCGATTTGTAACCCCACTTCTTTCTAGCTGTCTTAAAGCTGTGGGCTTTGGATAATTACTTAGATGCAGAAACCTCAAGTTCTGCAGCTGTAAAATGCCCACATTTTATAGTTCCTGTGAGCATCGAGTCAGATGATGTCTGTAAAAAACTTAGCACAGGGCTTCCCTGGTGGCGCAGTGGTTGAGAGTCCACCTTCCGATGCAGGGGACGCGGGTTCGTAAACTGGACCATAGGAAAGCACCAATAAGTGCTATAGCTATTTTTATTCTGTATCCCTCCCTTTTGAGGAGAAGGAAAAGTAAATATCCTCATGAAATCTCCATTCAAGGAGATTAAATTTTGAAAATTAGAGACCTTATACTTTGATTTTTTCTTCACGGGAATAGTAGATCAATACCACTTATTTCCACGTTGTTGACCTCCTCGTGCTCTCAAAAGAGCATCCTAGTCTTGACTAAGAGTTCCTTAGAGCTGAGTGATTGCAAAACTAATTATAGTAATTCTATTATCTGGGTATCTTTAAGGGAGGGGGCCAGCTGCGTAAGATTGCATGATTTGGCACCAGTAGTCTTCAAGGAGGCAGTAGCATATTTACAAAGAGAGTCTGACTGTCTTCTAATTTGAAGAGACTTTCCTCCTGAAATGTTTATGGCTCTGAAGTTTTGAGTACTTCTCTAAACGATAAAATAAATGATGGGATGGATTTACTTAGAAGGGGTGAACAACCGAGAGAGAACGCATTATATATTGAAACATGGGGCTCTTTGAAGAATATGGGTCAGACTGGACGAAAGAAATGGTTTTGTTTAGGTTAAATAAAAGTTCTGGGCCACTGGGATTACGGAAGGATGTAGAGAGTGCAGAAGAAAAACATGATGGACAGGGTTTAAAATTTTGCCAAAGCTTTATACGTAGAGATAAGGAAAGTAAGCAAGGAAAAGATCTAGCAGTCTATAGGATATGCTTTATGACCTGAGCATTAGAGAAATGTCCGTCTTTTGGCATTCATTCATTTGTACAGCAAAAGCCTTTTTGTTTGTTTTTCAGCAAATACTTAATCGAGTACTTACTATGTGCTACACTGTCCTTGGAACTTAAGGTTCATTACCAAACGAGATAGGCAAAGACTTGTGCCCTCATGGGACGTCTATGACTGAAGAGGGTGACAGAGAGACTATGAATTAGCAATAAACACCATAAATGAGCTAGTGTATTAGAAAGTTATAAGTGCTGTGAACGAAGGGATTATTAAGGCAGGAGAAGAGGGGTGAGGGGTAACGGACGTCGGAGGGGGAGCGGATGTGGATGTGCTGAGTATGCTCACCCCTCCGCCAGCAGTTGGGGCCACCACGCAACGGGTGACTTCGCTTCTTGCTATTCTGACTTTGCTTTTCTAATGGGCGTCTCCTGGGTTTTAGGATATGGAGGTAAAAGAGGTCATACGAGTGTCCCTGGGAGAGCAGGAGAGCAGGAATAGGCACTTAAAGAACCTGGAATCACACTTATTGAGGTAATGGAAATGCACAATGAAAAGTAGTGTTGAAGCTTCCCAGGGTCCAGGCAACCAAGGACGACAGGGAAGGCAGGACAGTGAGTGGGTGCCATGAACTCAGAAACTACATGCAGCAAGGAGCGAGAGCTGTTGTCATACATAAAATAAACAAAGGCTCTGCAGGAAGGTTTTGGATTCAGAAACGCTTTGGATTCTGGATCTATAGAGTGCTAAACGCCTTTGAAGAAAATCTCTTCCCACAGGGGATTCTAAGATCCCAAGTGAGAAACTCAGTTACTGCCTGCTGACGTGACTCCCAGCACCTACATGGCTGCCTCAGGTTCTCTCTTTCCTCCAGGACGTGGCACCGCGTACCCGTGGTCAGGCTCGGAGCTGTGGTCAGGGGCTGGTGGAAAATGATCAGGGTTCTCATTTGAGGTTGGAGGAATGTCATCTCAGGTAGAGGGAAGGAAAACTTCTTTCCCTTTGAGGAAACATGCTGTGCCCTGTCCTAGCTGCCGGGGACCTTGCTAAACACTCTTTAGTGGACCTTCACCTCTGACAGAGGCAAGCAAACGTGATGAATCTGTCTCAATCGCGGAGGGCGCCTCTAAGCCAGAGGGAGAATTTGACTGCCTCTGACCTACTGCTATACATTTATGCCAGAGTCGGGCCCCGTTCCCCAGTTCCCAGCCTTGGACTGAAGAACCGGGTCCAGAGAAGTGGAGGAGCGAGAAACCCTGTGGCAAATTCCAAGACCTTCCCAGGGCCACCCTGCAGCCCGCCCCTGAGTGTGATGGCCCAAGTGTCTGCGTATCCGAGGACATGATGCGACCAAGGATGCTCTGACCACCTACCTAGGTCAACACGGTTTCTCCCTTCTGATGCTTCGAGCTGGTGCTTGAAACCTCACCAGAGAATGAAGTAGCACTTCTTAGAGTGTGCTGGAGGCATCGGTGCCTCCCGAAAGGAACCGAATGAATGAGAAATTCACCTCTACGTTCAGAACACCCTACATAGCCCACCCACACAAGACGTTGCCCAAGTCAGAATATTTCACAATATTCCACCCAAATTAAAACAATGGAGACAACCAGGGAGAGTAATAGGAACTGTGTGCTGTAACCAAAGGAAGAGAGAGCGGAGTCTGTGCGCCCACAGACACATCAGTGAAAACTAGGCGGCTGACATTTTTGCAATTTTTTCCCAAGTTTGGGAGATTCTTCTGCAGCAGAGTTTCTGGCCGTCAGGAAGGGGATCACAGGAAGCGTAAGAGACACGTGTGAGACAGAGAGAAGGGCACAGAGCCGGGGGCACGGACGCATCTTTAATTTTCACTTGAAGCTAAACATTTTTATAGAGACTGTCAGAATTTGCTGGCCTCACGATAGAACTGCTACAAGTGGCAATTGTTCCATAATGTAGAAACAAGGGAGTGTTCCACAGAATTGTGTTTTTCCCCTTTGGTTCTCCTTGCTTCCGCGCAAAACTGTTAAAAAAAAAAAAAAAGTATACTTGGTGGTTTATTCTAAACAAATTCACTTTGGCACCCAGGTATTGCTCAAGCAGCCAACTTAAGTACTTATTTTTAAAAGTGTATTTTTGACTTTAAACACTTAAATCCATTGTGGTCTATCATGTCAATATATATTTTGGCTTGCGCACGGCTCTGAGAAGGCCTGGTAACATTCCTTAAGGGAGTCTCGGAAAGGCTCCTGCTGCAGAAGCATGGCCTCCCTGTTTCCAGTGCAGATAGCTGTGCATCCGAATACCTTCCAGCAAGTTCTGAGACGGCCTGTCCTCCTTTCTGGGAGCCAAATTCAGGCCCCGACGGTGGAGGAAATGTACCAACCAAATGAGTTGTTTTTCAGTGAGTGCAAACAGAACCCAAGAGCCAGTGCGTGAGGGGAGCAGTGAGCTCACATCTTGAAATAAGAACAACTTAAATTTGTACAGCTTCAATTACAATTGGATCCAAGGTTTTCCTCATCTCATCTGCAATAACCACCTTGGAAGACAGGAGGGGCAGCTACTAAAGAGGAGGAAACAGATGAAAAAATATTCGACGATGGTCCAGGCCCATAATATTCTATCCAAGACAGTAGCTGGAGGAGCGTTTCACATACAGTATGTTTGGTTCTGTTTCAACTTAAAATCCAGTGGACATCTCATGGAATAGTGCCTCTCGAGAATAAATTGGACGTCAGGTAAATACTTAAAATACTCAAGAGTGTCAGACCAGTGTAAGATTTTATATTATACATATTGGCAGGAGTTGCTATTGTTTTTATTAGTATCCCAACTATTAAAGTAACACATGAAAGATTTTTAATAAGTCCAATGGAACAGTTCAGGAGGGAAAAAAATGTTTCCCTGTCTACACATCACTGGATGCCGTGCACTCCCAATTCATCCGGAACATTCTTTCAAAGCTTCTTGCGCCATTCAGAGAAGATGGGTATTTGTAATGAGCTCCAGTCAAAGATGGAAATATTAATTCTGCCAAGAACATTTTCCAGAGATATTCCACTGTTAATAATTACAAGTTGTCTCCCAAATAAAGCAGTATTACTACCACTCCTGCTACCATTGCTGCCGCTGCATTTCCACTAATGGTAACAACAACTAATATTTTTTAAATGCTTACGACACACCAAGTGCTGTGCTATGTACTTTTGTGGATATGTTGCATTTTTTCCTCATTGATTCTTCATAACAACCTTCATCCTCAGAGAAGAAAAACCTGTGACTTGAGAGGTTAAATAATTCTCTCATAGTCACATAATTAACACGGGATGGAGCCAGGATTGTTACTCAGGCAATGTAATTTCAGAACCCACAACCCGAAATTTTATGTGACATTCCCTTCCGAACAACTAATAATTAATGGTAATGGTAATAACAACCGTAATATCTGAAATGTGTAGGTTGTTGGTCATCAGACTTGTTTTTACAAATGACCCAAATGAGATTTGAAGAGGTGAAGTGATCTGCCCGAGTTCCCACGGCCAGTAAGTTAAAGAATAGAGATTCAGATTCAGGCAGTCTGATTTACAAAAACAGGGAAATTGAATCCCATAGTTCTACCACTTCCCCTTCCTGGGAATGCTCTCACCAATTAAATTGTAGGTGTAGATTCTCTCATATGAGGGCCTGGGATCCATGTCCTTTGAAATTCCTCTGGAATATTACAGATTACTAAAGAACTTGAGAGACCTGGAAAGGTGTAGAAAAAAACCTGCCAGGTGATTAGGGAGGTTTTATTGACAGATTCAAGGAATGGCATTCTTTTCTGTACTAAAGATGCTTTCTACCAGATAAAAAACATTACGTCTGTTTTCACGAGAAAACGTTGCAAGGCGATGTGTGACGGCAGGTGCACTCACTCTCTCTGGATTCCAGGGCTTTGCAGAGAGTGGTCCTTGCCCAGAGGAAGGTGAACTGCAAAAGCAGCGCTCTCATCTAGCCTTGCCAGGGTCTAGGGATTAACACAAGGGGTGCTGTGGAAGGCTCACTGCAAGGCCAGCAAAAGGCACGATGCTTGCTTGTTTTGTTCCATCCCATCCCACAGTGGAAACCACCATCACCATGTCAAGTAACGAAAGCTATCTTTACTATTGCCAATAGCGATAATGCAAGGAATTAGCTTCTATCATGGAGTCCCCCTTAACTGCCCCCTTCTCTGGGCAAAACCGGAGAAGAGACATACTGTGGGGTGTTCTATAAGTGGACTTGGCTTTTTTCTTGAACATGTTCATTTGAGTTCAGAACATGTACTGGCTTTCAAACTTTCCAAATTTCTAGAGGACACGTTGGTGGAGATACATGCCCCTGGAGCAGTGTGGAGCCCTTCACCTACTGCCGTTGCGAAAATTGAAAACACCTGGATGGTTGCCAGAGGGACCCACATCAGGGAGGCAGGCAGAAGGTGTGCATCTTGGATGCCATCCCAGAGCGGTGGAATGACTCCAGTTCTTCAAGAGGTCTCCTTGTACATGACCTGCCTAACCTGACAGTCCCAGGGGTGAAGGGTATACAGGGGTGAAGCCTGGCCATGGTTTCAATAAGAGCACCAGAGACCAGTCTGATAACTGACTAGTGAGAAATGTTTCCTGGACGAGGATGTGTGGCAGTGGGACACCCTGCCCATCAGACATTTTGGGAGTGAACCACCATTCTGTGTGACCTTCGACAAGTCACTCAACCAGCCTGGTCTTTACTCTCTTTGTGCAGTAACTGAAAAGTTGGTGGCCATCAACCCTTCTCCCTCTGAAATGCTCTGATCTCTGGTCTAAACTCATAGACCATGCTTGGAGAACCATTGATCTACTGACCTAAAAAGCTGACTGTATTTCCTTCCTAAGCTACTGAAAGTAAAAGGAAGAAAAGCTTACTCATCGCTAGAATTTGGTTTCAGAGAGATTTAATTACAGCATTTGGAGATGTGTCATTCATCCATAGCTGGTAAGAGTCATGGTCAACTGTTTTATTAAGTCATTAATCATCTCATTGTACAATTCCTAGTCTCTAATTCTGTTCCACCACTATGTGTAAGGAGAGTCTTACTCTTCCATTCTCTGCATCTAGGTCCTAAAGTAAACCTATGTTGTTCATAATCATCTTTCATTCTGCTGCATTTCAGAATTTTTCAACTCCTGATTTTCTATCTGATTATTTCTACTTTTCCCATCTATAGATCATAGTCCTTCAGAATTAAAAGTGATTTTAGAAGTTATTTAATCCTGCCTTTGTTTTACTTAATTGAAAATTGGGAACAGGAAAGATTATACAATTTGCCAGAGGCCTACAGCTGGCTAGTGGCAGAGTTCCGCTCAGGATCAGACGCCTGACCCTTGCCCCGCTGATTTCGGTGAGACCCAGGAGGTTCTGGTTCACTCGGAGCGCAGAGCCCAATCTGATCTACCTTGAGAGATTTGGACACTGCCACCTGACCTCGGAAGTGCCCAGGTAGAGAGCCACAGTGTGAGATAAATGCAGGGGTGGAGGGGGGAGAACCAAAGTGGAGTTGGGGACATTTGGTCTCCTTTTCAACTGGGTAGAAGGTGAACTCTAGGGATGAGTGACAGGAGAAGGGATTTTACTAGGTTAAGCAAAGCTTGGATGTCTTCAAATGCAAGAATATTCAGCCAGACACTTCATTACGTATTTTGCCCAAATCTCTCCTCCCGTGAGGTTTTTTGGCGAATGAGCACCACTTTGTTGAAAGTGCCAAACACAAAAGGCACACCTCAGCTGCTCTGGTGAGAATAGATCGGGAGGTGACAGGTAGAGGTGGGGCGCCTGACCTTTGACCAACAGATGATGGCGCCTTGGAACGGGTGATGGTAGCCACACAGAGGGGACAACAGATGCATGACAGCAAGGACAGGGGAGGAAAACTGTCATGGGAATGCCTGCAGAGTAGGGAGGTGGATTGTGGGTGCTTTTACTTTCTTTGTAAATATTCTTTTTTGTCTTGGTACATGTTGTTTCAGTAAGAAAAGAATAAGTAAAAATTACTTTACTGGTTCTTAGCCTGGAACGACTTTCTGGCTACCATTTTTTAATGGATTACCTTTTATTTTGAAACAATTTCAAACTGATAGAAAAGTTGCCAGAATGATCCAAAGGACTTTGACAAACTCTTTAATCAGATCCACCAATTGTTAACATTTGCTATGTTTGCACATTCTCTCCCCCCTACACATGAAAATTATGTATTCTTTCTAAATCACTTGCGAGTACATTGCCCTTTATCCCTAAATACTTTAAGCGTATATTTCCTAAGAACAAGGACATCCACTTAAACAACCATGTACAACTATCAAAATCAGGGAACATTACATTGATACATTATTATTATCTAATCTGTAGACCTTATGCAAATTCCACCAATTGTCCCAGTAATGTTCTATATAGCATTTTTTCCCCCTGGTTCTAGATCCAATCCAGGATCACACGTTGCACTGAGTTTTTTCCACATCTCTTCAGTTTTCTTTCATCTGGATCAGTTTCTCCTTTTTTCTTCCACGACTGTCATTTTCCAAGGGTACAACCCATTTATTTGTAGAATGTTCTCCAGCTTGGGCTTATCTGTGATTTCCTCACGACTGGATTCAGGTTGTGCTTTTTTTGGAGAGAGTCCTATCTAAGAGCTATTGTGGCCTTTCCAGTGTATCATACTAGAAACACATGCTGTGATTAGTAAGTATCGCTGATGAGGTTAATTACTGGTGATGTTAACTTAAGGGTAAGGCTATATATTTCAAATAGTAGATGTTTTTGTTGTCTTCAGCTCAATGTAGTGTCATTATTAATAGATAGTTTGGGAAATATTTTAAAAATTAACATGGGCTCACATTTAATCCACCTGAAAGTTAGGTGTACCTACAGAACAAGGGATGAGCATAACTGCAATACCCGGCCAGGTTCACTCGCAATAAAAAAAAGGCAGATTAAGGGAAAACTTCAGGTACAGGTAAACAGTGACGTAAGCAAGGATAATAACGTGTTTTCAACTTCTGCATAATGTATAATTTCTAGGGAATCATTTGGATACATATGTCTTCATATCTGTCGACAGAATCTAAGCAGCAAATGTAAATTATAGCATTTTGGGGGACATTATGTATGTTTGTGAAATTCTCCTTGGATGACTTATTTGGCGCGAATGAAAAATGAATGGATTCAGACTGATGGTCCTATAGTACTTTGCTCATAAAGACTTTGGGTTTTTGGATGCAATATACTTTATTCGTATGAAGCCATTTAGAAGCTATTCAGTATCTGAAAATTAATCTTAAAGGATATTGATGGCATAATGCTTGACTTTCCTGCAGAAAAGCAAGTGGATTTCTGTGGCGTCTTCTGTTTTGAACAACTTTTGTCAGAATGTGATTTACCTCTTACTGGTGGTACTGTTAAGCATAGCAAATGGTGTTTTGTTTTAATAAAAGTTTTAGCTGTAGCTGAACCACTATGGGTTTAGAAAGAACGGCTAAGATGCTTGCTGCAGAGTGGACCCTGCAACTCTTCAATTTGAGAGTGGAATGATTCTTTCTCGTAGTAAATCAGATTTACTAGTTATTCTACCTTCCCAAGGACAGCAAGAAGAAAAGGGGGAGTGAGGGAAAGTGGATGGAAATGGAATTCAGGAACATCAGCGCTCCAGTCTTAGATGGTGCAAATAAAGGGAGTCTGACTGGGATAATACCTGTTTCCATAGCTGTGAACTCGGTTCTTCTTTGGAACATTGTATATAGTACTGCATCATGAAGCTGCAATGCTGCCCAAGGGTGAAAATGGCAGTTGGTCTATGCTGCCACCTGGTGGTGAACTGCTGCTCTGCCTCGCTGGTGAGTCAGACTCACTGGCCCTGGGCTGGTCCACCAGCTAACATGCAAAGTTGGGGATTTGGCCTGTTTGTCCACTACGCCCAACACGAACTTCTTAATTCTTTTGGCGTTCTTTTCTCCTCCGTGGATTATGTCTCTCATCCCCTTAGAAAGCTTGATTCCCTTCGTACTGTCTCTCCTTTTCCATCAGTCCACGAAGGAGAGCCAGAACAACTAACATTTCCTGTGTTTGTGGCCTTGGCTGACATGAAGCTGTTCTGTGAGGTTTGCTTATCAACTAATTGGACTTAGTGATCAAACTGTGCAGTACTTGAAGCATAAAAAAGTTTTTATTATCCATTGTATCGAATTTACCACCGTATGAGTGGAAGTTAAGACTTTATGTCATTTTTGTATGTTGCAATATTTCTTCAAATAATTCTCTCCTATAAAAAAAGAAACCTGCAAAAAAACACATGGGGTAGAGATAATACATAATCATGATTCCCTTTTACAGATGAGGAAGCATGTTTAATGATGGCTGAGCCCATGTTTCATCATTGGCCTGTCTGTCTAGAGCCTGAACTCTTATTTACTATGTTGCCTTCACACTTATGTGTGAAATTGAATAAAATATCACCTGTCCCGTGGAAATCTTTTTTGGTCTTTATTCATAAGATTTACCTCTTACGAAAAGATGTCAAGCATTAGTGAGCAGGTTGCAAAAATATTTAGGGGATATAGGGAGCCCTTAACTAAGGCCCCTTAAATTTGCCTATGATAAAGGCAGTCGTGTTTCTGGGGTAGCAAATCTGATCTGAAGAAAATTGTGAAATTTATGGAAGTCCAATGAGATAATGCACGTGTATTGGATCTGGGTATTCTACACCAAAATTAATTATTGTTATGTCATAATATTGGATAGATTCCTAGTTAATGTTCACACATGACCAAAGCAATATATTTGGTAAAGGGGTAAATACCTATTTTGTGATGCACTTGAGTTGAATATAACTTCTTTAATTTGAAGAATAAAAAGTCTGATTGATTTTAATGCAAGACTATTTTTTAGAATACTCAATATTATATTTTGTATTATTTTTTTATCATAGACTTTAACCAAAAATAATAGTCAACCAACCAACCATTCATCCAGTCATCAAAGTACAAATTCTTATCAAACTTATGAACATGATTCCTTACTAGTCACCATATTTCCAAGAACGTCTTTTTTTTTTTTTGGCCAAGCTGCGTGGCTTGCGGATCTTAGTTCCCTGACCAGGAATCAAACCCATGGCCCCTGCAGTGGAAGCAAGGAATCCTAACCACTGGACCATCAGGGAAGTCCTGGTCTGGTATTTAGATAGATAGAATATTTAGAATTAAAATGTAGACTTTAATATTCTATATTCTATTGAATGTAATATTTTATAATTAAAATATAGAATTTATATCCTATTGACTGTGTTTAATACTTTATAATCAAAATATAGACTTGAAGTTTGTGGCAAGTGGTAGGTGTTCCATAAACACTCCATTCTGTAGGCTCCACCTTCTCACTGAAACCCTATTTCTATCCACTTTGTCCGGCTCTACCTTTTTGGTTTGCGAGGATCCCAGAGTGGGATACTGAGCTGTAAGAACGTGTAAGTTCTGCCCTGTCTGGAGGTATCTGGAAGGACCCTCCAGAAATGAACTAACATGAGATGCTAGAGGGGACATGGGCAAGAGTTTCTTGAAGAAGCCTGTTTCTTTCAAGCTTCAGAATAAGAACGGAGGGGGCCGTGGTGAAGTCAGTCAGGTGGGGCTGTGTTGCTGATTGTCCCACAGCGTGTTACCCGCCAGGCCCAGAGTTTTGAGGAAAGGAGGCTGTGGCACACACACTGAGCAAGGCCAGTGGGACCGTCCGCGTGGGGCACCGACAACATGGCGGCATTGCCTTCTTCCAGACAATGGTGGGAGCAAAGGCTCTGAGTCAGACACTGTGGCTTCACTGCTCCCGAAAACATTCCCAGTGTCCTCTCCCTTCCTCTGCGGTGGGCTGGAAGGCTCAGCACTCCCCTTTCCAGATTGCTTTGCTCTAGATCTTATAGTGGCGCACTATTCATTTGTACAGTGAAACTCACTTGTCTCCCTGAGGTATTCCTTAGGATTTTCCCCACAGAAGCTCAATGATGTTGAGCACATCCTCTGGGCCAGTTCCTTTCTAACGCAGAAGAAAGTGTTTCTGAAAATGTGTTCTGCAGGTTATCAGTTCCATTGGAGATCTCAAAAAAAAAAAAAAAGTGTTAGGGATAAATAAATTTGGAGAGCACTGAATTTAAAAAGTTAAACAACTCTGTCTCGTCTGGTACAACATCTACCCAGTCACCCAAGCGAGAAAGCTGTGGGTTGTTTGTTACATATTATTTATAGTATATATTACATATTATTTATATGTTGTAAATAATATATAATAAAATAATATTATTACTTATTTCCCTTCTGCACCTCATCCATCTTCAAGTCCTATTAATTTTATTCCCGGACCGGGGCACGAACCCACGTCCCCTGCATCGGATTTTCTAATGTCTCTCCCAACCCCCAGCGCCACCTGCCAGAAGCCTGTGGGGGAATGGAAATGTCGCCATATCTCGCCCTGCTGACAACCCATCCACTCCTCACTGGCACTTTCAGGTTGGTTTTCTCTGGGGCGTTAGAAGTGCTGCAAGAAAAATTCGACACAAAACCTTGTATAAACCAGTTTAAACAGAGTTCTTTACCTCTCAGAGCTCTTAACATACTAACTGAACATTTTGACCCTTTGAGAGGGGATGTGAGATACAGCCTTTCCCAAATCCAACTGCTTGTGCCGTGCCCTTTCTCCAGGGAAGCACCACAGTGATTAGTATTACAATGTAAACATTTTGAGAAACACATCCTATAGATATTGCTTTCAGACTAATGGGGATTCACTCAACTCTGCCTCCCCCATCTTAAGAATTAGTTTCTCTTTTGATGCTGCCCACAACCATTTTTCTTGGCTAGATTGTCTACTTTTCCCTTATGACACAGCCTGGGCAAGAGGGGACAAAATAGATCTGAGCGACGAAGAGATTGGCCTTGGAATTTCAACAACTTACTAAATGTATGAGCTCTGGTAAGCTGCTTGCGTTTCTTCAAGTCTCCTTTCTTCATCATTAAACTCTGTATAAAAACCTACCTCCTAGGAATGTTTTGATTAAACGATACACCATGTGCAAAGTGAAAAGTTTAGTGCCGGGCACATAGACACTGCTCAATAAATGCTGTTCCTACTTGTTTGAACTTTCAGGGGATCTCAGCAGGAAGGTCATGGAGCAGACTCTTTATTTGGTTCAGCCTCCTCTCTGAATGTTAACTAAGTCTCTTGTGCACGAGGAAGGCCCTTGAGAAAATACAATGTACAAAGTATTAACCATCGTACGGCCACAGGACCTAAGAAGTGGGTTTCGGGTGGCCCTCTCTTCACTGTCCGGGTGATTTCGTCTGCTCCACCGTGTGGACCGCAATGCCAGGCCAGGGATGCCTCCTTGCAAAGCCTCCAATGATGCCTTTAGTTGCACATTGTTTGCATTTGTGTTAAATAAGGTGAACACATCTGGCCATTGCCTTGTGTCAAAAATCCTTTTACCCCCTGAATTTATGAACAAAACAAGTAGTAGTTTTTGTTTGTTTGTTAATAAATAACAGTCTGGACTTTGCAGCTGTGCTATCCATTAATTTCTATTTTTTTAATTAAGGACATCTAAGGAAAAAACACTGCAAATTTTAAGGAAAATACGACCAAAGTTTGATGTATTTAAAAATGGGCACAGGATTTATTGAGGCAATATAAAGTTTTCCTAAGTAACGTGTTTAAAATAATCTAGAAAAATACTTGATAAGATAGGCAGCGGACAGAGTAAGAAGTTTGGTAAGACAATTCCTAGGAGCAATTTAAAAATAAGAAACCTCTGAAGCATTCACGTCTCTGTTATGCTCCATTTTCTCAGTAGATGGCACCCTTCTCCCACCTTTAAAGCTTTTACTTACACTAAGGTGCAAAGGGCTGACAGTCCATTAAAACAGTTACAAAATCCTCTTTGGGTCTTAGCTAAATACATACATATGGCCCTATGACACTTACAATACTTGCACATAGAATGGATTGCATGGCTAAGCCAATATTTTAACTACAGTAAAGAAATCTACTGCTGTATTTTATATGAATATATTTGCAAAATTCAATTCTTCCGTTCCTCTCTTGGTGATTCACTACCATAATCCCAAATATCCTTCTCTTTCCAATATTCTAACATCACCCTAGGCCTCTTAGTCTAGACAGGTGACTCAACTACTATCTTATCAAAAAGATCAAGCCATTCATTTTTTTCACTGTTTTATTTATTCAATCTACAATCATTCATTCTGTACCTTCTATATGCCAGATACTGCTAAGCTCAAAGAATGCAAAGATGCGTGCGTTTTGCTCCTTGCCTTTAGCTCAAAACTTATTTGGAGGAGACAGAGAGAAACATAATCACACTATGTACACAATTATACTTATTACAATAGTAGAGATATGCACCTGGCGTTATGGGAGCCCAGAGAAAATGGATCAAGCTCAGTCCGTGGGAGGGAGTGTGGGAGAGCTCCCTGGAATTAACAGTACCTATGCCTAGTCTTAAGGGATAAAGTGGAATTAGTTCAGCAGATGTCAGGGCAGAGATACATTCCAGGTGGGGAGTGTTATGGGTGAAGGAATGGAGGTGAAATATGTCATAGGTGTGTGGGTACTTTTCCAAGCAGCTCAATCTTAAACGCTAGCAGTGGTTCTCAATCTTGGGTGCATATTAGATTCACTTGGGACTTTCTAAAAAATACCAACTTCTGGACTTCATTCCCAGGTAGTCTTTCATTCATCTGGAGATGCCTAGGTGCTGGTGTTTAAAAAAAATAAATTTGCTAGGTGATTTTAACAAGCATCCAGGGCTGGGAAACACTTTTTTTGCTGGGGAGAGAGTGATGGCAAATGACCCGGGAAGGTAGACAGGAGTCTTCACATTTTACATGCAAGAAGCTTGTTAAAGACATAGATCCTGGATCCCCGAGTCTGGCTAAGGTGCATGGACTTCCCTGTTGTTGTGTGGTACTGTTAAAGAGGTTTTATTTTGTTCTGTTTGGTTTTTTTGGTTGTTTTTTTCTTTTTTGTTTTGTTTTGTTTGTTTGTTTGTTTGTTTTTTGCAAGGGACTGAGATGGTTTTGGAATTGCTTTTGAGAGGAGCCACCACAGTGGTCCTGAGGGAAGGACACTGTGATGGGAGGGAGACCGGGAGGTAGTTGAGAAAGCGCTTGTAAAACTCCAGTGGGAGGATAGGAGCCTGACCAAGGGTGGTGGCCATTAAGGATGAAGGTCGGGGTGTGCGATGGTGGGGATGCCGGAAGTATTTGGGATGCCAAATTGCCAGGACCTGGTGACTAGTAGCAGCTAAAAGAGAAGGACAGGGCTATATTAAGATCTTTAGGGACCCTAAGTGTTAAAAATGAATCTGTTGCCTCATTGTACATATTTTTAAAACAAGCTATAATGGTCTATATAACGAGTATGAGAAAATTCAGCAAAGTTCTGTTTTAGTTTTGTTTTCCTGTAGTAAGTTTGTGTGTGTGTGTGTGTGTACAATTTCAAATACTGAATGCTTTCCAAATATTTTTTTCTGGTGTCTTTCCATTACTGGTACCTTGAACACATACTGGATCTGACTATTGGGAAACTGACTACCAAGAGGGAGAATAAAGGATCAATTCCAGGGTGCCCGGGTGGGTGGTGGTTCTATCCACTGACACAGAGAATACAAGGGGAGGGGGTCCTGTGTTTTTTTTGTTGTTGTTTTGGTTTTCTTTTGCAGGAAGGGATTTGTGCAGATGTCCATCAGGCTTTTAGAAATCCAGGTTTAGGGGCAAGGGCTGGGCCTCAGATGCTGGTATGGGAGCCATGGACCTATTTGTGGTTGCTAAAAGAATAAGAGGGATGATTTTTGTTTTGTTTTGTGAAATAGACTCAACTGTCTGTCTAACCATGGGAGGCGCCTAGAGTGACGACTGCTCTGACACAGGCAGAAACCCTGGGGATCACGTGCACTTCAGAGGTGGTCAAGAGAGATGTGAAGAACAAAGAGAAAGGTCAGTGAAGTGGAAGGAAGGTTGTGATAGGGGCCAGGTGTCAGTTCAGGTGATAAAGAGGACAATTATAAGGAACAGACTAAAAAATGTTCATTGGTGATAGTATTATAAAGAAATATAGGATGCTGCTGGTGGAATGCAAGGAACCTGTTGATTTGGGGGCGAAAGGCATAAATCTTTTGAGGGAAGTAGAGGGACAGACCCTGTGATCAGAATGGGAAACTGAAACCTAGGGCATCAGGGACAAGGCAATCTGGCAGGCAAATGTCTTAGCTTGGGCTGCTATAAAAAATAAGCTGGCTCTCTTCTTCTTATAGGGACACTAATCCTACCTTGTGGGCTCTGCCCTCAAGGCCTAATTACCACCCAAAGCCCTACCTCTGAATACCATTACATTGGGGGCCTAGGATTTCAACATGTGAATTTTGAAGGGACACATTCAGCACATAACAGTGAGCTCTAGGGAAGCCCACAAACAAGGGGGTTCCTCAAGTACCATTGATGCTCAAGTACTGGATTAGTCATGGGGACAGCATCGTCTGAGCTACCCCAAAGGGTGGTAAAATGGGGGGTGGGGGATGGATCCATGAACCAGGGAACCAGGTTCAAATTCTATGAATGAGGGAAAACTTGGGGGAATTGTTAGATATCAGAGTGACAGAAGGTGGTTTAAACTGAAGATGTAACTTATGGGAAAACATCGTTTCTGCTCAAAGCTGGAGGAGTAATATCCTAGAATCTTGTAAACTAATATTTGTTGAGTGCTTCCTATATGCTAGGCACTATTTTAAGCTTTTTTTAAAAACCTATATCAACTTGTTTAATGGTCACAGCAACTTTATAGGGTAAATATTGTCATTATCTACATATTACAGATGAAGTTGTAAAAAAATTAATAAACAGAAACCTCAGTTAAATAGCGCCAGGAGACCAGCAGGGGGAGCTCTCACACCCTGTGACTCTAGCGGAGCAGAACAGGAAGAAGCCCGGCTCCTCTTTTTTCCTGGGAGGACTCAGCCAATGACAAGCCGTGGGCTCCGTTTAATGCATCCCTCTCCACTTCTTTTCCCCTCCATAAAAGCTTCCCTTGCCCTGCAGGGACTTGCTGTGGCTGCCGTGGTTGCCCACCCCAAGCTGCAGTGCTCTGCTATCCCAGGGAAGCCCTTCTTTGCTGGAGAAGCATCTGGCGGTCTGCCTATTTCGGGTCCACGTTTTGGGGGCCTGGTGGGGGCACCAGAGAAGACCACTGCCAGCTCCGGGGCCAGTGAGCAAACAGGTGCAGGACCCACAGTGGACCCCACTGAGGTCACGGTTTTTCTCCCAGACCCTGGAGTCTTTCTCCTCAGTCTGAACCTCCACCCTCTTTGCATTTGAAGCTCTCTGGGCTTTAATGGGGATCTGTTTTACGGTTTTGTTTTCTTCTGGTGAAGGCCTTGTTCTGTATGAGCGTACTTGTTTGGTACTTTGGTCTGATTTTTGTAGCATTTGTTTTACTGAAACTGTCCCAGTTCAGCTGTCAGCCCATGCCTTTGGAAGAGGAGCTGATCTATAGGCCCTGGTGAAAAGCCCTTGACCCTGCTCCTCTGGGACCAAGCTGTTGCCTTAGAACTGGCTGGCATTAGGCCTGCAGGTGGTTTGTGATGTCTGAACTCTTTAAGCTGCTTGAATTGAGTCATTTGAGCTATAATGAGCCAGTTAGGTTGTTTGAAAATTATTCTTTTACTCTAGGAAAAAAAAAAGAGAGAGAGAAAGGGGATCCTGGTTATCTAAAGATTTTGAGCATGTGCCCCCCTACAGGGATTCTAGCTGATTTTATGTTTAAAAACTCTGGTCCTGCCTCATGCCCATTTCTAACTAAATGGACCCACCTGACCAAAGGCAGATTCGCACATCAATGGCTATGATGGGGAACCTTGGAAATCCCCAAACCTAATCTTCTTAAAACCAAATTGGACATCTAGAGGTCTAGAATTTCTGGAAGTGAATGGAATGCCTATTTCCAATGGTATTTTGAGGCTTCTAAACGTTATCAGGGGTTTGCCTCTCTGTAAAATGAGATTTTAAGATTAACGGAGGCAAACTAATGATTAAAGAAAGAGAAAATGGCTCCTGAAGTGTCAGGCTCTTCTTCCTTGGCTTCTTTTCCTCAGACCCCGCCTCTGCCTCCATCTCAGCTCTCTCCCTTGTCTCCTTGTGGTCACGCTCTGCCTGTCGTACTATCTTCCTCTTTCCTTTCTTGCCACTTACACCTCCTCTAGACCCTCCGTTCCTCCGTACTAAGCTCTCTCCAAACTTCCCTTTCTCTCTGAAACTCTCCCTACATCCTTTTCCTATTAACTAATCAGAAACTGTCCCTTTAAAATTAAGACTTCTCGGCAGCCAAAGGCCAAACCCTTGATTTCTTATATTCCTGGGCTAAAGCTGAACTGCAAACCATAGACATTCTCCCAAAGTAACCGAAGAGCCTCATAGATTTGTCGAGGAATTTAATTAGTCATTCAAACGGATCGAGCCGGTTTCTCTGACTTACAGCATATGCTTGTCAGTGAAGATCAGGCCTAATATTGGATAAAAATTGTCAATTGGGAAAATCCTGGACTCTCCAGAATTACACCTGGGTGACCAGCCGGCTAGCTTATTATATGATCAGGCTCAGGCAATTGCTAGGTGACTACACTGGGCAATTCCTAGGGCTTTTCCAAAGTCTGTTGATTGGAACAAAATTCAGGCTTGCGCACAAAAATCTGATGAATCTGTTTACGAATATTACGATCGACTTCAGATTGCTTTTAAAGAAAATCCCGGTCTTCCTTCAGATGTTGATTCCCCCGGGTAGCTTGAACTCTATGTTAATGGGAAATTAGTAAAAATTCTAGTAAAAAGAATGGGAAATTACGTCCACTCCAGACTTAGTTAATTTGGCAAACCAGCTCTCTTGCTCTCTAAATGAATCACCAAAAGGAAGACCGCCAAAATTCTTAATCTTCAACTCCAGCAAATGAAGTCTTCTAAACAAAACCAAACCCTCCTAGTTTCTGCTATTGTTGCAAAGATCCAGGACACTGGAAAAGAGATTGTTAGAAATTTTAGAGCTTTAGACGCCTTCAGCCTTCTAACCAGCCTTTCCAATGTCCTCCCATTCACAACAGTAAGGCTCTGAGGAACTACAGGGCCTTTTTCCAATTCTCCCTTTTAATTGGCTTGGAGAAACATTTCCCCAGATCAGGGATGAATTTCGTCCAGTCCTAACTGGCACCGGAGCCACACTCTCTGTGCTCAACCCCACTATACAAAGTAGCCCCTGCCTCGGAGGACTAAAACAGTTCAAACTGTGGGTATCTCTAACAAACCTCAAGAGGTTCCTGTCTCTGAACCTGTTCCCTTTTGTTTAGGTCCTTTGAGAGATACACGCCACTTTCTCCTTAGTTACTCTGCCCCTATCCATCTGTTAGGCCAAGACTTCTTAGGGAAGAATCTTGCTGGGATTTCTTTCTCCCAGAAGGAGAAATAATCCTAGAATTTGACAGTAGTCATCGAAGCAGCCAACCAGGTGAATTAAGTCACCCTTTGATTTAATTTGTTCCATCTCTTGTGGTACTAGAACTGATTCTGGAAACACTGATCATTTGGCCCTGTTGAATCAGCTGCCACCCTCCTTATGGGCAAAAGCTGCAACTGATATTGGCAAAATTCACAGTGCACCTTCCATCAAGGTTCAAACAGAGGCATCAAAATATCTTCCCAGAATTAATCAATACTTGATAAGTAAAGAAGCCTTTCAAGGTATACAACCCATAACAGAAGATTGAAAGTCTCTCAAGGCCCCATTATCCCAGTGCTATAGCCCCTGTAACACTCCCATATTGCCAGTGAGGAGACTGAAGGGCTGAGGGTGGAGGTTTGTCCAGGACCTCTGAGCAGTAAACACCTTCTTAGCCCTCAACACCCTGTGGTTCTAACCCTCAGACTTTACTACCATCCATTCCCACCAGAAGAAAATTCTTTACTGTAATTGACTTATGCAGTGCCTTCCTTAGTATTCCAGTTGACAAGGTTACCCAATACCTTTTTGCCTTCACTTGGGAAGAACGACAATTCACCTGGACAGTAATGCCTCAGAGTTTTACTGAGAATCTTCTTATTTCTCACAAATCCTGAAGGTTGATCTGGGTAATATAAAGCTCCTTAGAGGTTCTACTTTGTTGCAATATATGGATGATTTACCTCTCTGCTCTCTTTCTCAAGCCTTCTCACAGGAAGACAGCATCTACTTGCTAACACTTTTAGCCTTAAAGGGACATTCTGTCACCAAAGAAGAACTGCAGTTTGCCCAAATCCAGAGAGACTTGATGATAGCCATTCTGACAGGTATAAGGTGATATCTCACTGTGGTTCTGATTTGCCTTTCTCTGATTCGTGATGTTGAACAGCTTTTCATGTGCCTGTTGGCCATCTGTGTATCTTCTTTGGCAAGGTGTCTATTCAGGTCTTCTGCCATTTTTTCATCAGGTTATTTGTTTTTTTTTGATATTGAGCTGTGTGAGCTGTTTATATATTATGGATATTAACCCCTTATTGATCATATCATTTGCAAATATTTTCTCCCATTCAGTAGGTTGTCTTTTCATTTTGTCAATAGTTTCCTTTGCTGTGCAGTGTTTTTAGGTATTAATTAGGTCCCATTTGTTTATTTTTCTTTTGTTTCTTTTGCCTCAGGAGACCACCTGGGGAGAATATGTTATAGTGGTATGAGAAAGGAGTTAAAGATGGGACACTGAGAACAGCAACATGCAACAGACAGCATTTTATGGACTGAATATTTGTGTCTCTCCCTGCCCCCAATTTGTATGTTGAAATTCGAATCCCCAATGTGATGGTGTTTGGAGGTGGGGCCTTTGGGAGGTGCTTAGGTCATGGGGGTGGAGCCCTCATGAATGGGATTAGTGCCCTTATAAGAACAGACACAAGAGGGCCCCTCTACCCCACCCTCTCTTTTTCTCTCCCTCTCCCTTGAGAGGGTACAGCAAGAAGGTGGCTGTCTGCAAGCCAGGAAGCTGGTCCTCACCAGACACCTGATCTGCCAATCTACTGGCACCTTCATCTTGGACTTCTCAGCTCCCAGAACTGGGATAAATAAGTTTATTTTTTAAGCCACCCAGTCAGTGGTATATTTTATTATTGCAGCCTGAACTAAGAAACAGGGTGCACAAGTGAACTGGCATGGAAGATGGAGGAGGGGCTATCAGAAAGATGAGACTTGAGTCAGGAGAGAGTGATGTGCTAGAGGGATAGCAAGAAGAAATACATCAGCAGTCGAGAATTCAGTACTTGTGCAGGATGCAGAAGCAACATCTACACCCGGCAGAGGAGAATCTTAGGGTAAAGAAGGAACATGGGAACAATTAGAACACAAACTGCACTCTCAGGAAAGTGTTTTAGACTCTGTTAAGCTTCCTGATTACAGTTCTACATGACCCATGAATCTACCGTGTGTGTGTGCGTGTGTGTGTTTGGGGGAAGGATCACTGCATTTCCACATCCCTCAGATCTCTGTACCCCTTGACTAGAGTCCTCTCTTAATGTATCATGAATAATGTTTCTTGTTGTTGTTTTGGCCATGGCATGCAGCTTGTGGGATCTTAGTTTCCCAACCAGAGATTGAACCCGTCTTAATGTATGCTGGATGGTTGGGAAGTGTGATTCTGAGCCATGCGGTATATACAGAATATTGCCCAATTTCTTCTCTTTCAAGTCTCACCCCTGCTGTCGGCAGCAACAGCCTTAGCTCACCTTTCTCCTTTGGGGAGTGATTGGCAACTTCCTGCATCTGCCTAGGGTTGATTTTACTTTGAATTTGCCTAATTTGGGACAAAATGTTCTTTCCTGATTGTCTCACAACTAGTGTCACATGAATATTGACACTGTGCTCATTATTTGGGCTGTGCTGGCCCCTGATCACCGATGAGCCATTTCCCAATGCACGTGAGTCCATGCGTGACGGTGGAAACTTGGAAGATGAGATTTGTCAGTGCTGGTCTAGAACGTGGCTGTAGGTTCCCTCCAAGGCACAGGTGTGCTGTACGTGGTATATGGGAAAAAATGAAGCTAAGCAAATGATAAACTTCATGTAACTATAAAAGTCTAGGCTTACAACACAGATTGCTCTCTAGGTGAACAATCTTGTCCAAATCCCTTTAAAGTGTGATTCTACATCCTCTGGTTTGACAGCTCAGACACTCAGGTGTGTGCCTTTTATCTGTAATCATGATTAGACAATGTTGGTGATGTTTGTAATTGTCAGGTATTGCTCAACAGTGCTGCAGAACAAGTCATCCCAAAGCTCAGAGTTCATAAAAGTAGGCATTTGTTTATGTATTCACACTGTTTGATTATAGGTCTCAAGTCATTGGGAGGCTTTGCTTCAGGCTATGAGTCAGCCCAAGGCCATGCCTCTTAAGACATCTGATTAGATCACTTCCACTGATCACATCACCTCTTCTGTCCAAATCAAGACACATGGCCAAGCCCAAGGTCAGTGGAGCGTGGAAGTGTGCTCTGCCCCAAGGGGAAAGGGGAGGGGAGTGAATAATAAATGCATCCTTCTGAATTAAATTCTGGCTGAACAGAAATCTAATCCTTCATGGTGCTGGTGCTCAGATCGGAGAATGTTTTTAACAAATGAAATACAGAAAAGTCGTCTTTTTTTTTTTGGCTGTGTTGGGTCTTCGTTGCTGCGCGTGGGCTTTTCTCTAGTTGTGGTGAGTGGGGGCTACTCTTCATTGCAGTGCGTGGGCTTCTCATCGCAGTGGCTTCTCTTGTTGCGGAGCATGGGCTCTAGGCGTGCGGTCTTCAGTAGTTGCAGCATGCAGGCTCAGTAGTTGTGGCTTACGGGCTCTATAGCACGGGCTCAGTAGTTGTGGCACACGGGCTTAGTTGCTCCAGGGCATGTGGGATGTTCCTGGACTGGGGCTTGAACCCGTGTCCCCTGCATTGGCAGGCGGATTCTCAACCACTGTGCCACCAGGGAAGCCCCAGAAAAGTCGTCTTTTAACGACTTTTAAAAGACGTTTAAAACCTTGTTCCAACTCTAATGAAATCCCCTGAGAAATCTCAAATCATTACCTTAAAAGAAAATACAGTATTCCTTGCTTTCCACATATTCTTAATAAAATGAGTAAACTTAGAAGGGGGAAAAAACAATTACAAACAATCTAATTCATCAAAATTCTCCTCACACATAACTGCAGTGATACAGGTATTGTGAATCTGTAAGAATACAAAAACTCATTTTTTCAATTTGCATATTTTATGATATATGGTATTGTTATCTAACCTTCTAGACTGGTCAGGAGGCGCCGCTGACCCTGCCAGGATGGAATGGATCCAATGTAATCGCTTGCCATGAAGGGCCTGGTCAGTCTCCTTGAGGGACAGTGTTGTAATGGAGGGCTAGCATCCGTCTCCGTAGCAGCTGCTAGATCAGTCTCGGTGGAAGGGAGCGTGTGGTGAAAGGCAGCCGTGCTGGGACATGCCTGGCTTCCTTCTCTACTACCATGGCTGTTCCAGTCTATGGCCATTGTACAAAGACTGGGGTAGCTGAGGACAGAGGCTGGCTGATGTCTCCTAGCCAAGCCATCCTGTCTGTTCAGTTTAACGTCTCTGCTAAAGGGATGCTCTGCGGTGGACATTAACACGTGGTAAAAGACCCTCACATGCTACGGCCACTCCCATAGGTTTATCTCCTGCTCCTTCCCCAGACCTTCTTGTCTCTGATATCCCAGATTTGCTCCTTCTAGGTCCTGATCACCCACCAAGCCATTTCCACTGCATGAGTCTGTGTGTATCCTGGCTATGAACCCCCCTCTCTTACAAAGGAGATGGCTGGGTACACCGCCTGGACCCCTGCACAACTGGGATGGTTTCCATCCCACTCGGTCTCCTAACACCCTCCCCTTCCCCCGCCAGGGGGTTGAGGTGACGCATCGCTCCTTTGTTGACTTGTACCAACACTGAACATCCCCGTGTGAACAAAGCTTGGGGTTTTCCTCTGTCATTTGGCCACAGGGGACTTCCCGTATGTGTGAGCTGACAGAGTGGAACTCGTGCAGCAGTGGAAGGTGACAGGGAGCCTGAGTGGCCTGTCTGTGCCCCTTACTTGTCCCTTCTGGGCCTGTCAAGCTCGATCCTGGATATACCACTTCCATCCTGTGATAGACTGAAGCTGGCTTTGCCTGATCCTATGTCCTGGTGAGTGGGACGGTCCTCATTTAACGTGGGGAGTTCTTGCTGCATAGTTACTTGATGCTCTACAGCCAGATGCTTCGTCTCTACCAGGTCCCAGCTGGACCCAGGAGCTAATTTCCTACTACGGATGGTGCGGTCTTGCTCCAGAAACCAGGAAGCGTGCCTGCATGTCTCCTATTGGATTTCCAATATCATGGGATCTTCTGGGTCGTATGGCCCAGGTAGCGGGGCTGCTTATCCCACAGCTTATACAGCTCTGCTGCAGAGCCCTTTCTTATTCTAGGCCACTGAAAACCCCTAGCCTGACCCAGCACTTAGTATGGGTTGGTTGCTAAAACCCTCCACGGCAGTGAGGGAAGCTTTATAAGGAAGGGGAAAGAGCAAAGCCAGGCGTGGGCAGGTAAAGTCTTACCTTGAGCCCGGCTCCGTTGGGGTGCAGGGGGCACTCTGGAGCTTAAACTGTATCCTGAGTCCACTCCTTGTACCCTGAGTCAAACAAATACAGGCCCTGAAGGTGGGGCATTGGCTCAGTCGGGCAGGAAGGAATCTGGGGAGAAGGTCACAAGCCTCAGTTGCTAGGAGTCCCGTGCAGCAGCTGGGGTGGGTGTATCACAGGGAAAAAGGGAGCTGGGTAGGGGCCCCCTGGCAGAGCTCCTCATTACAATTTGAGAGATACAGGAAGGAGAATTAGGGATAAAAGAGAACTTGATAAAGTTTATATACTAAAAGATTTTATACTTGTGGAACTATAAGTGTTTAAGTGTATAAACTTTATACTTAATGAAGAAGCTTTACACACATTCCTCTTAAAAGCAATATAAAGCTTGTTTTCTTTGCTGTAAGGAAGGCTTTTATATTTATGTATTTGGACTTGTTAGCCCTTCCTTTGAGGTTTAACTAGAAAGGCTTCCCCTACTCCAAGGCTCTATTTGAATTTTCTTATGTTTTTCTGCCAATACTTTCATGTATTTTGAATTAAAGTTTCTCATGTTTTTCTTTATGAATTGAATTTATAAATTGAATATTCTCATGTTTTTCTTCTGGTCCATTTACATCTTCTATTTATTTGAAGTTTGTTTTACTGTTGTGTAAGGTATCTAGTTTGTTTTCCTATTGTCCCAATTCCATTAATTAAAAATCCCATCTTTCTACCACTTTGCTGCAGAGCCCTTTCTTACTCTGGGCCACTGAAAACTCCCAGCCTTCCACCCGCTCTACAAATAGGTTGGTTGATTAATACTGAAATAAAACCCAGTTAGATTTATAAATGAACTTTTATACACTTGCTCTAAAAATTTTATGCAGGAGTTAAGATCTAAGGTCCATGATAATTTAAGTCAACCTTAGAAAGAATGCATTGATGACTTTTCCACCAGACATTGAGAAAACTAGAGGCTTATCAATTTTGTTGATCTCCTTTGCTGCTTCCTCTGGTTTTGAGCATTTTTTATGATTCCATTTTATCTCCTCTGTTAGCATTATACTGATTTTTTCCTACTGTTTTCCTCTTTGCAGTTTTATTGATTACTATTCTATTTTTTACTGTTTCTTTACTTGTGCTTTTACTTGAGGTTTAAATTGCTCTTCTTGTTTCTGGTTTCTTACACTGGAAGCTTAGGTTGTTGTCTTAAGAGCTTTCTTCTTTTCTAATTGATACTTTTAATGATGTAAATTTCCCTGCATACATTTTGGTAAGTTGTATTTTCATTTTCGCTTAGTTCAAAATATGTTTCATGTTTAAGTTTCTCTTGAGACAGGTTATTTAGAAACATGTTGTTTAATTTCCACATATTTGTGGGCTTTCCAGATAGTTTTCTGTTACTGGTTTCGAGTTTAATACCACTTCGGTCAGAGTACATTTTTATTTTTTTTTTTTTCTTTCTGTACGCAGGCCTCTCACTGCTGTGGCCTCTCCCGTTGCGGAGCACAGGCTCGGGACGCGCAGGCTCAGCGGCCATGGCTCACGGGCCCAGCCGCTCCGCGGCATGTGGGATCTTCCCGGACCGGGGCACGAACCCGCGTCCCCTGCATCGGCAGGCGGACCCTCAACCACTGCGCCACCAGGGAAGCCCAGAGTACATATTTTGTATGGTTTCCATTTTTGTAAATTTGTTGTGGTATCTTTTATGGCTTGGTATGTGGTCTCTCTTGGTGGATGTTCCAGATGACCTTGAGAAGAATGTATATTCTGTTGTTGGATGGCATATTTTATACATGTCAGTTAGGTCCACTGATAGTGCTGTCCAGATTATCTGTATCCTTATTGATTTTCTACTTGCTTTATCTATGCATTACTGATTGAGGGATATTGAAGCCTCTAACTATAATAGTAGATTTAAAATTTCTCCTTTCAGTTCTATCAGTTTTTGCCTTATATATTTTGACTCTCTGTTGTTAGACGCATACACATTTAAAATTGTTACATCTTCAGAGAGAATTGACCCCTTTATCATTAAGTAAGGCTTCTCTCTATCCCTGATAAACTCCCTTGTTCTGAAGTCTGCTTTGTCTGAAGTTAATATAACTACTCCAGCTTTCTTTTGATTAGTATTATTATGGTATATCTTTCTTCATCCCTTTACTTTTAACCTGAGTCTTTATATTTAATATATAAATTATATATGTAATATATAGTTGAGTCCTGGTTTTTTAATCCACTATGACAATCTCTGTCTTTTAATTGGTGTATTTAATCATTCACATTTAAAGTGATTATTTATGTAGATGAATTAAGGATTTCTACTGTTGCATTTGTTCTTTGTTTCTTTTTTTCCCCTCTTTTTCTGCCTTCACTGGTTTTCATTGAACATTTTATATGATTCTATTTTGTCTCCCCACTTATCACATTGATTATACGTCAAAATTTTTTTTAACAGTTGCTCTCAAGTTTACAATATGTAGTTTTAACTAATCTAAGTCCACTCTGAAGTAAACCATATAGTGTTGTGTGGCCTGCAGGTACCTTATAACAGAGTATTACCAATTCTTTCCTCCTATTCTCTGTGGCATTGCTGTTATTCATTCCACTAATCTACACGCTATAACCATATAATACATTGATGCTATTATTCCTTTAAGCACATAATTATCTTTTAGGTCAATTAAATAATAAAAATAAAAAGTTTTGTTGTACCTTCATTTATTCCTAACATTATTCCTTTCTTTATATAGATCCAAATTCAGACCTATATAGCATTTTTCTTCTCTCTGAAGAACTCATTTTAACATTTCTTGCTTATAAGATAGGTTTACTGGTGATGAATTCCTTCAGTTTTTGTTTGTGTGAGAAAGTCTTTCTTTCTCCTTTACTTTTGAGGGATAATTTTGCTGGATATAGAGTTCTAGGTTGGTAGTTTTTTTCCTTGAACACTTTACATATTTAAATTCCACATTCTTCTTTCTCACATAGTTTGTAATGAAAGCACCCTGAAATTCTTATCCTTGTTCCTTTAGCTGTAAGGTGTTTTTATTCTTTGGCTTCTTTAAAGATTTTCTCTTTTTTTTGTCTTTGATTTTTCTGTAGTTAGAGTATGATATATGTGTGTGTGTTTGGTATTTATCCTGCTGTTGTTCTCTGAGCTTTCGGAATCTGTGGTTTGGTGTTTGTCATTAATTTTGGAAAGTTCTCAGCCATTATTACTTGGAATATTTCTTCTGCTTTCTACTCTCTTTCTTTAGGTTCTGGTGTTCCAGTTATGCCTATGATACACATTTGAAATTGCCCCACAGTTCTTGGATGTCTTTTCCCCCATCGTTTCCTCTTTCTGTTTCAATTAGGGAACTTTCCATTGACTCATCTTTAATTTCATTGATTCTTTCCTTGGCTGTGTCTAGTCTACTAATGAGCCCATTAAAGGCATTCATTTCTGTTATGGTGCTTTTGAGTTCTAACTTTTTTTTGATTCTTTCTTAGAGTTTCCATCTCTCTGTTTACATTACTCTGATGGGTGTTTTCCAACACCACCAACTGAGTTGGGAAGACTGCCACACTCACAACACTTCTGACACCAGATGTGTGGGGGTTTTTCCCCACACAAAGCAATTTTCCAGTTCTCAGTGGACACTGACCAGGTGTCTTATAAATTAACACAGTTCTGACACTATCTACCTGGAGATAGCATCTGATCCTACAGGTTATGGACTCAGTCCCATAAGACTGCCCCCACTGCAGATGCCAATTGTAAGCACAGGTTGTCACCTGTGTTTCTGACCAACTGGCTTGACACTGCAGGTTCCCATGACTCCTTTTTCCAGTTTGATTAATTTGCTAGAATGGCTCACAGAAATCAGAGAAACATTTACTTACATTTATAAGTTTATTATAAAGGATACAGATGAATAGCCAGGAGAAGAGGTCCATAGGGTAGAGCTGGGAAGGGTCTCGAGTGCAGGAGCTTCTGTGCCCATGGAACTGGGGGTGCCCATCCTCCAGCCATGGGGATGCATTCACCAACATGGAAGCTTTCTGAAGGCTGTCCTTTGGGTTTTATGGAGGCTTCATGACATAGGCATGATTGATTACATCATTGGCCATTGGTGACTGATTCAACCTCTGGTCCCTCTTCCCTCCCCAAAGGTTTCCCAGGCAACCAGCTTGCACCCTTACGGGCTTTCCAAAAGTCCCCTCATTAATATAAACTCAGGTGTGGGTGAAGGGAACTTGTCAGATGAATAATAGGGCACCCACTTCATCTTTATCACTCTTATCACTTAGGAATCGTGAGGGTTTTAGGAGCTCTGTGCCAGAAATGGGGAAGAGGAATATATATATCTCAATATAAGTCACAGGGTCACAATTATGTGCGTGTTTGTGCATGTTATCTACTTTTTCCGTTAGAGTCCTTAATATATTAATCATAGTTATTTTAAATTCCTTGCCCAATAATTTGAACATCTGTGTCATATCTGAGTCTGGTTTCGATAATAACTTTGTCTCTTTAGACTGTTTTTTTCTTGCTTTTTGGCATGCTTTGTAATTTTTGGTTGAAAGCCAAGTATGTTTTATTGGGTTATGGGAACTGGGGTAAATAGGCTTTTGGTGTGAGGGTTGATGTTAATCTATTTAGGGGCTGGGCTATATTTAATGTTTACTGTAGCTCTAAGTGCCAGAGGTTTCAAATCCCTCCACGGCCCTTGTTTCTGTCTCCCCTCTGGTGTTTGGGTTTCCCTAAGTATTTCTCTTCAGAGAGAGAGCTTGTATGTTGCAATGTTTTCAGCTATAATCCACTGTTATTACACTGGAGCTCTGTTGGTGTGCAGTAAGGTGTGGGGAGAAGGGTAGCAGTCTACAAACTTCTGACTGAACCTCACCTTCTAGGGGACCTGTTTCTCAGAGCTGTAATCTTCATAAATGTTTTCCAGGAGTGTAGCTTTTTCCCTGTCCATCTTCTTTCCCTGGATGCAGTGTTCCCAATCCACTTCCTGGAAGCCCTGGCCCGACTTGACTATTTTCTCCTCTTAGGTGAGACAGTAGAGCTGGAAGCGGGTAGAATGACCCTCGTCCTGCTGAGATAAGGCTTTGGCAAAGTTCTTTCCCCTGGAGAGTGCTTTGTGTGGGGAAGGCCCTGGGCTTCTTTCACAATGATCCCTCTTCCCCAGAGCCAGGAAGGGATCTTTCTCAGACCTTCACTGTGAGAACCTGCTAGGATTCCCAGAGGTAAACCCACGTAAGTGTGAGGGCCCTTAAGACTTTGATTCCCAACAGTTTCTCACTGTCATGTTAGTTCATCCTCAGCCTCTAGCAATTTGTCAGAATTGCCATTTAAGTGTTCCGACCACTTTATAGCTCCAGTGGTTTCTGCTCCAGGTAAGTAGCTCTTGGCTCCGTCTCTCTGAACCAACTTCTCCAGAGCCTGCAGTGGTGGTTTGCCCTCAGTTTTCTTCTTCTTCTTTTTTTTTAATGTTAATTTCTTTTTATTGGGAGGTTTAAATCATTAAACTAATGACCTCATCCATATTTTGCAGCAAGATAATAAACCACATGCAGCTATAATCACATTTAACACCAAAACTACACAGAATTTGGTATAAAAGATTCCATTATGTATTTTATTATTTTTTCTTAAAAATTTTCATTGAAGTATAGTTGATTTACAATGTTGTGTCAGTTTCAGGTGTACAGCAAAGTGATTCAGTTTTACATATATATGTAATATATATATATAAATTAAATATATATATATTTTTTCAGATTATTTTCCCTTATAGGTTATTACAAAATACTGAGTGTAGTTCCCTGTGCTGTACAGTAGGTTTTGCCCTCAGTTTTCTGATGGGTCAAAGAAAAGTAATTTATTTTCAGTTTATCCAGATTTTGTTGTTTAAGATGGGAATGATGACTTCATGTCAGAAATGAAACCTGACATTTAGAAGACGAAACCCAACGTTCGGAAGATGAAACCTGAAACCAGAAGTTGGCATCTATCAGCTAGTCCTGCGTGCTTATATTTAGCACTGTTCTTTAGAAGATAAACGTCCTTACCCTCCATGTTTACAGCTTTGTGGCTTCAGCCAAAATTTTAAGATGTCAAGAAAATGTTCCATTTAATAGCCTGTAACATATATTAAATATTTGCATACCTAGTACATAGTACTTTGCAAAGTGACTGAAACGTAATTTTTTGAAAGGAAGAAAGGAAGAGATAGAGAGACAGAGAAGTTAGAAAGGAGGAAGTCAGAAGGAAAGAGAGAACAAATAGGAACCATAAGGAGAAAGAGAATTAAGATCCAAGGTTTATCCAAAATTATATCAACGTAAGTGGCCTACGTATACTGAATAGTAACATGAATAAAAATCAAAGTAGAACATTATATTTTCTTTTTTTTGGTATACTCCCAAAGGCAGGCAAATTCTTTTAGATAACAAAGAATTAAAATATCTATTCTATAAAAATCCATAGCTCCAGGACTTCCCTGGTGGCGCAGTGTTTAAGAATCCGCCTGCCAATGCAGGGGACACGAGTTTGAGCCCTGGTCCGGGAAGATCCCACATGCCGCGGAGCAACTAAGCCAGTGCGCCACAACTACTGAGCCTGAGCTCTAGAGCCCGCGAGCCACAACTACTGAGCCCGCGTGCCACGACTACTGAAGCCCACGTGCCTAGAGCCCGAGCTCTGCAACAAGAAGCCATTGCAATGAGAAGCCTGTGCACCACAATGAAAAGTAGCCCCCGCTCGCCACAACTAGAGAAAGCCTATGTGCAGCAGTGAAGACCCAACGCAGCCAAAAATAAATAAATAAAATAAATAAATTTATATATATAAAAAATCCATAGCTCTAAATAAATACCCTTAACAAACAGGTTAAAAAATGTCAACGGAAATGTGTTATAAAGAGATTTCAAGTGGTACCAGACTCATTGCTACAAACTAGAAGTTTAAGGTCAGAGTTTACATAGGGGACATAGTAGAAACTGATGTTTATTGAGTGTTGGTATGTACCAGACCCTACATTAGGCATTTTATCACTGTCAACTCATTTAATCCTTGTAGCAGTCGAAAGAGGAATTACAGCCATTTGCAGAATTGGAAAAGGGTTTCAGAAAGTTCAAGTCACTTGACCTAAGTCGCATAGCTAAACTGATTCGAAACCTCTTCTATGACTTGGGAGCGCCTGTGGCCAAGATTACTAATGCCCATTTCCCCACATTTAGAAATCTCTGCTGTTATTAGATGGAGTCATGGCTGCTGTAATCAAAGCTACAATCCCCAGTCTCACTTGCATCTAATAATGTTTGAAGAGAGTGTTATGTGGCTGTTTCTAGAAATATCCTTTAAAGGCAAATTGGTGCCTATGTCATTTTCATCCTTACCCTTCCTACATTTGCTGCCAGGAAGGTTCTATGATGGCTGCCATCTTGGCGGTGATGGTGGTGGCCACACTGCAGGGATGGCCGAGTAAGGAGCTGTCCGTAGCCCAGGTCCCTGGAACTTCATAGAGCAGAACCAGCAGAGAAGGTATCATCCACTCACCTCTGGACTTCCACACAACAGAGAGAACACACTCATAGTTCCTACCTCACTGTTACTTACGATCATTATTATAGCTGAACATCATTTTAAAATTAATATAGAACTCAGTACCTTGTCGAGCAGTGCTGCATATGGCAGAAATGAAAATATGTGGTGTAAGTTCAAGTTCTCAGGTGGGAGGCGGCAAGGGCTCAGAATCGTACAGACTAGAAATCTGGTAATCCGTGTTTGGCAGTGGAAACGTTTAGTTCAAACTGACCTTACTCTACCTTGGAAGCTCTGTCACCTGCTGAGGGAGACTGTAGCATGAAGGGAAAAGGTAAGACAAATTCAGAATTTTGCTATGACTTGGATGTTTCTGCTGCTTTAAGTGGAGTCGCCCAGAGTTGAACCCAGGCTGGAGAGCACCTGTGTGCAAACGGAGGTGTGAGGGAATAAAAGTCTGTCCCAGGAGGCCCTCTCTACCTACAATCTAGAGCCTCGGATGGTTGAAACAGCCAACACCCTCTGTGTCTGATGAGAAGCCCTTGGAAGTGTGGATTCCAGACAATGGCCTTAGCAGAGTAAGACTGTGGTCCTAAGCCTTTTTCCAGCACCTTCCATTAAAGGTTGTTTGCCAGACATGGTATCCAGCACAGTAGCAATCATCAAATGATAGGTTTTTCCCCTAAAGCTATGCTTCAGATGGCCCCAAGAGAGTCTTTACTAGATGGGGAGGAACGGGGGGGAGAGAGAGAGGCAGGGCATAGATGCCAGTAACAGAGCAGAGCCAGGACAGAGCAAAGTTCTGGACTTTGCAAGACATGCGGTGAGTGGGAAGGGCTTTGAGGGGGAGTGGGTCTGTGGGTTCCATCTGATAAGAGGATACATAGATATTTAGGGAAGCCGACTGTGACAGAACTGTAAGTTGACACCAACCCCTGTTTTTATCCTTTCCTACAGTGATATAACCCCTGATCTTTAGCTGGTTCATTCAGGGCAAAACGGGGACCACACTCAGCATCCATGGCAGGCTGGTTTAGTCATGTGACTAATTCTGGCTGATAGGATGTGGCGTTTGAAGCCCTGATTCCTAGTGTGATGATATTGGGAGATGGAGCCTTGGGGAGGTAACTAGGGTCATTAGGTCATGAGGGTTGAGCCCTCGTGATAGGGTTAGTGCCCTTATAGGAAGAGGAAGAGGATGATCTCCCTCTCCATGGCCACACATTGAAGAAAGGCCACGTGAGAACACAGTGGGAAGAGGGCTGACCGCAAGCCAGGAAAAGCCCTCACCAGAAACTGAACCAGCTGGCACCTTGATCTTGCCCTTCCCAGCCTTCAGAACTGTGAGAAAATAAACGTTTGTTGTTTAAGCCCCCCAGTCTGTGGTCTTTTGTCATGGCAGCCTGAGCTAACTAATACAACATCACAATGTAAAAACCAAGCCCCCAAAACCTCCCCAAAGCATGGTCACACGTGTTCCTCAGCCAAACGCCTTCTAATAGCAAGCGTTCTTCCTCATTCTTGAGCAGCGTGCCAACTACAGGATGATGCCATCCGGAGGGCAGCGTGCCCACTTCTGGGGACAGCCCTTGTTTTCCAGCCTTTCCAGTCTTAAGGCCTCCCTAGGTGTTGGGCTCTTGATCGTGGCTTCATTAGGATTAAATTTCAGATGGAAGCTGCTCGGAAACACACGCTGAGGACACTTGCTCCTCGGTATTAAATCAGCTTGTTATTTGTTACCCTCTAGAATCCTCTAATTTACATGTGGTCTCTTCTGTGAACGCTTCAAATAAATCTGAATTCACTTAGACAATTGTATGGGTACTGTAAAACCACAATTAAATTTCAGGACTTTGTAGTCGTCCAGCCAAGATGCACTCCAATTAGAAATAATTGCTGTTAACGCTGTTATGATGTGGTGCTGCCCACTCTGCCCCAGACCTTTGTTCTACAAAATCCCCTGGGAGTCTCTTCTTTATTCTTCAACTAAATAGATAGGCGCCTAGAATATACGCTTTTGGAATTGTAATATAGGCGCAATATTGTGCCTCTCTCTTAATTAACCTTGTTAACCAAGGATTTGGAACATGAGTTGGTTGGCGTAAGCGGGCCTTTGATCCTCTGAATGCACGTCTCTGGTTGAGGAGGAAATAAAACGCTTTTTCTTCTTCGGCATACGCCAAATACCTTTATGATTCTGGTTTAATGAAATAACGTGTGTAAAGCGCTTAGCTTCGTGCCAGGCGCGTTAATATGAGCTATCGTTTTTAGGATCACAAAAGGAGTTTTTAAAAGGCTTTCTGAAGGGACAGGAAATACAGGGGCGGAGCTGTCGGAGCCATGCAGGAAGCTCAAGAGAAATCGGTCCACAATGAATCCCAGACGCCGCATTCCCTGAGACGGTTGCTCCTCTAAGAGAATCTTACCCCCAAGATACTCAAACTCTCATTTCTTTTGACTCTCACAGGGTCTTCCAGGATACTTCTCATCCCTTCCCGCGCTCCACCAAAGGATGGGAAGAGACAACGGCTGCTCTTTCTCTTGCAAGGTAGGTGCTCCCACCAGCCTGGGAAGGAGCTCCAGGGATACGGTAATTAACGTGTTTCTCTTAATCGTGCTTTTATAGTTAATCTCCAAAGCGTGAAACAGTTGGCCAGTTGATTAAACTGTAAGCATACAATAGATCTGAAATGAAGGCAGCCCTGAGGAATGCAAATGGATAAAATTTTTCATTCTGTGGTAAAAACACCTCACAAGGACCCCAACTTGAAATACTAAATGAAGCACTTGAAATTACCCACATGAATATGATTTCTGGCTTAACAGGGAACAGGTCATCTAACTCAGTAGAATATCATTTCTTCAGGGTAAGAAGCAACCATTCTTGAATCCCTTCTAGGAAAGAAATGTGACCCTATTTAGAGTGTGGTCTAGAATCACTGCCCCTCGGGTCACCCGGGGAATGTGCAGGAAGGCTCCCCGACACAGCGGCCCTGGTGCACCCTCCGCAGGGTACCCAGGGCTGTAGAAGCAAGCGTTTGTGTGGCTGCTGTGCGGAGGGGGACGTGGGAGGCTGGCCTTTCTACACCAGGTGGCACAGTTTCAACAAGGCCAGGGCTGAGAGCAGGGCAAGGGGGAATCCAGAGCTCTGCGTCCTCTGGAGAGAGGGCACCCAGTTCAGCACGCACCCATCAGCCCTCATCTCCGCTGCCCAGCGCGGGCTCAGCCACAGCCAGCCCCATCTGAGCCACCTCCCCAAAGACCAAAGCGAAAGGCAGTTCACGAGAGAGAGGATTATCTCACTTTCACATCTGTTGCAAGCAAATGACAAAAATGGGCTGTTTTTTTTTTTTTTTTAATTTAAAAAACTCAACAGAAAAGCAGTACGCAACATTATTTTCAAAGGCATTGGTTGAAAATACCAGTCCGGACAGCAGACGAAGAACTTGTGGTTTCCAGATACATTCTGTCGGACAAACACTTCTTCATTGAAACAGACATTGCGTAGCTTTGGGTATCAGGTGACATCAGCCAGAGTTGGTCTTTAGTCTTTCTTCTTATGGCCAGAGAAGCTATCCATTGAATTAAAGACACCCATATACTCAGCCAAAAGCATTCCAAGCTTGAGGGGCAAGAAACTAAAGAGAACACAAGAGTGAACTTTCCTGGTTATAATTCATGAAAGCATCTTTACTGGCTCCGCTGAAAAGCAGGGCCACTGACTTGTTGCAGAAGAAGTCATTCACACACGCCCACCTGAATGTCCCTGCCTCATGGTCACTCGGGGCTTGTCCACCACGTGGGAGGACACTGGCCCAGGGTCTCTGTATCTCTCCTTGCTTTATTTACACTATTCAGTCTCCAGGGCCTCACTACACTCTGTAACGATGGACAGGAAGCCGTGAAGTCCTGTGGAGTCGTGAGCCTGGCTTGCATCCCAGTTCTGTCACCCGCAGTGTCACTGGCCTCTGGAGACTCAGTTCCTTCCACTGTCAAAAGAGGTCATCACTCTTTCTTTCTGGGACCACTGGGAGGATTAGATGCAATAGCTCCTCCGAGCTTTGGCATGGCCCAACTAAGACTGTTCATCTTCTCCACCCTGCTCACCCCTCCTGACACTCTGACCCCGTCCATCCAGATGTTCACACAGCAGGGTGAGGAGAGGCACAGTAAACAAACCGGAGACTTGTCCTGGGAGTGGGGTGAAGAAAAGGGCCCCGTGCTCACTGTACCTCCGAGGGCAGCCCAAGATATCCAGGTGGCTCCTGCCCTCCCCGGCTTCCGGTCTCTGGTCAAATGTTACCCTTCTCCATGAGACGCCCGTGCGGACCTTACTGACAATTCAATCCTGCCGTGCTCTCTTCCACCTCTTGCTCTGGGATCACCTTCTCCTGCTTTGTATTTCCTTCATAGCACTGAGGACCACCCAGAATATCTTTCTTTTACTTTACTTTCTTGTTTGTTTGTTCCCTCCACCAGCCCCCCGAGAAGAGAATCTCCAGTGAGAGCAGGGACTCTTGTCTCTCTTGTTCTTTGCTGTAACCCAGATCCTGGGATGGCCAACAGAGCATGGCACACACTAGCCACTCTGATGATGATTGAATGGATATTTGAAGGAGTGTGTGATGTGGTTCCCTGTCACTGAACTTCTTCAGGTTTCCAAAGCCTTCTCAGGACCTATGCAGATAGCTCCCCAACTGGGCCCAGAACTAACAGCCTATGAAAGTAAACGTAACCTCCATTTTCTGACTCATGGGAAGCACCACAAGTATGCAAATTTGAGATTGTGTCAGCAAATGGGAACAATCAAGGGATCAAAATCCATTCATTTAACAGATATTTTTTAAGTGGCTCCCGTCTGTAGGACCTGGAGTGATTTGTTGATACGACTGACACATTACAGAAGTAATAGAAGCAGGTACTGTTACCTTTTTAAAAACACTATGAAGTATATAAACCTTGGCATATATAAGTACGGTTTGTCTTGCAGGATAGCATCTACTATCTTCCTGACTGCATATTCTGGTTCCAGAATCGGTAACAGAGAAGGACAGCTAGGGGGTCAAAAAAAAAAAAAAAAAAAAAAAGCCGTATATTAAGAAATTAATAAAAGCGATTCTTAAAAATAGGATAAAACAGTTGTAAGACATTATCATTTATTTGCTTCTTTCCCTGCCAGATTTGATCTTTTTCTATACTTACTTCCTTATTACCTACCTGGCAAACACTAGCATAACTAGGATTCGAAATGGAAAATGATTCTAATTAATACACTGATGTTACAATATGCCCGGAGGTGAAACCGCATGAAATGAATGGTCTAAATGTTGTAAAGCGAGTCTTTGAGAAGTCACAGCCGGGACTTCCCTGGGAGTCCAGTGGTTAAGACTCCACGCTCCCAATGCAGGGGGCCCAGGTTTGATCCCTGACCAGGGAACTAGATCCCACATGCATGCCGCAACTAAGACCCGGCGCCGCCAAATACATAAATGAATAAATATTTAACAAAAATAACAAGAAAAGAAAGAAAAGAAAACTACCTGCCTGTCATCTCATGAGTGCAGACTGGGTATTTATGCCCCTTCAACAATTTCTGGTCCTTCTGTGGAATCAGGGAGAAGGCAGGATGGAGTCAGGTGGCAGAAAGGGGGTGCGATGGGAGTGCCGAGGAGATGGGGGAGGAGGTCTGGGCCACAGGGTGGCTGCAACTTGGATACAGCCTTGATAACCCATTGCTTATTAAACCCAGTATCTTAAACACAACTGCATTTGAGGAAGGAAATTCTGAAACCATTTATAAATCAGGCTGCATGCTGGAAACATCTTTTTAAACAACTTTAGAAAGCAGATAGAACAAAATAAAATGGATGGCTAATCATTTTTCAGAACATCGTTTCTTTGAAATCAGAGGACATGCTTACCCAGTAGTACAGCCGTCAAACATTCCAGTGTTTATAAAAAATGGGCACACAATAGTGGTTTTGATCCCGTTTTGTTTCTTGGCAAATGTTTCCATAAATACCGATTCAGCAAATCCAAAGGCAGCAAATTTACTTGCACAATAATCTGAAAGAAGACAAACGATGCTAACGTAGAGCGAAAAGTTTTTAAATGCCATTACGTTAAGGTTTCCTCGTAACATGAATATCAACAGAGAATGGGACGGCAATTTCAGAGTTCTTATTCCGTATGATCTTGGTCTGCTCCACCTGGAAGGGGCCAGGAGTGAGCCGGAAGGACCACAGTCACCTCAAGGTCAGATTACAATGACCACGTGGATTCGCGGAGAAGCAGGGCTGCGGGGAGCCTCCTGAGGGGCGGGTCACACAGCCGGCCTTTACTCCCGTGTTAGTGATGGTCAGACACTCTGCCAGCCATGACACGCGGCCCAAGATGTGCGTCCTGTCCCTGTCCCAAAGAACTGCAGCCCAGTCGGGGCAGGAAGACACACAAAAGGAGAAATAAAATAATAGGTCAAGTGGGAGTCTAGGCAGTGGAGATCAGTGTGGGCCATGATACTCAGATCAAATTTTCTTCCAACTCTAATTCTTCCACTTCCAGGAGAAAAACAAAGGACTCTGTCCCTTCCGCCACAACTGCGCGAGTTATCTTCAGGTGCAGGGGGAGGGGAAACTGGTATTTGTGTCAGTTTTGAGCTCTCTGTCCTCAGGTACGCTCACTTCAAGTAAACACCTGAATATTCAATTTACTAAATGGAAACGTGGGGAGAAGAGGAGTTTAGGTGGACTTATCCTTTCCTCTGCCTCACACGATGCACACCTCCTGGCTCCGGTGGAAAGCAGCTCCTCCAGCTGGCAAGATCCAGGCTACACGTGCCAGGTGTGGGCTGGTGGGGGCCGCTGCTGCCCAAGACGGTGGGAAAGCCGACAGAAGAAGGGGCCGGGGAGGGGGGGTCCTGAGCCGCTTCTGGGATCATCTGAGTCGTTTGGTAGAAATGCAGCTCTCTGAGCTCCTCGACCCGCGAGATGAAGAGGTGTGGGTACGGCCCAGGGCCAGGGAATCTGCATTCTAAATAGCATATCTGAGGTTCTGACACAGGGGAGCCACCACTAACACTGTGGGAACTCAAAAGGCTTACACTTGTTCCTAAGGGGAGCACGGGTGGGAGAGACGTCCGTCTGAAGACAGAGATGTTGTGTCCAAGAAAAGGCTTAAGACGAGCTGTAAATACACTCGTATGATTTCAAGACCCGTGATTTCTCAGATGTACAAGACAGAGGTAATAATAACACCTGATGAATTCTAAGGAGGACAGAGGAAGGGAAATCCAGGGTACAGGGAGATGTGTACAGGCTGCTAATATTTTGGGTGATGGGTGGTTCCGGAAACCTATCCACGTAGCTGAGACGTACTTGCTGAGACTAGTGTCGTGAACCTTCCCCCACACGACTCAGCTCCAAAGCACTAGGCAGGGCCCAGTCGGCCCGCTGGGCCGTCCACTACTGAGTGCTGCAGTTAGGGTTCCGGTGGGTGAGCCTCCAGGAGGGACAGCACTTCCGCTCCTCCTGGAACCAGCTCCCCAGTGGGCCGCCTTCCCCGAAGATCTTGGCGTACGTCTTTGTCCCCTCCCCACCTCTAATGTCAAGTCAGTTGCCAGGGAAATGGAAGTCACAACAAGTTCCTGCACGTCTCCAACCAATGGAAAAGCAAAGAGGTTAATTTTAGGTTTCCTGGGGTGAAGACATTTTTCTCTAAACTCACGGCTAGGGGAGATCACTTAATGGAAACTTAGGAGGGATGAGAGTCCTCCTGGTATCATCCTGATAACAGTGCCGGGTGAGCTGATCACTTGTGTAAGAAATGTATCAGTAGGGTCTCTCTCTTTCTCTCTTTTTAAACCCAAGGGGTTGCCTAAGACCTAATGCTTCCCAAGTGCATAGTTCAACTTCGTGTACGTATAAACTGCTGGGTGATTTTGCCGGACCGTGAAGTTCTCAACCACTTACCTTACCTGAATATCCCTCTTCATCTATTATCCTTTATTATGAGTGCATAAGGTCAGTGCTGATTATTCAGAGCTATTACTCAAGTTAAAGTTACAAGAAACTTTGCAATTGGGAAATATCACATTTCTCTTACCGGCCAGTCCGTTTACTCCAATTAATCCAGCTGAACTTGAAATGCAAACCAAATGTCCATGGTCATTAGCGATCATCGCGGGTAGAAAGGCTTTATAAGTCTAAGAAGATCAAGGTGAAATGTTTAACATCTGATGCCACATTTTATATTTTTTTCAGATGTTTATAAGATCACTGTGATTGAAAAAAAAATGAAGCTCAAAAAAATACCTGAAGGCACTGGGATATTCAAACTTAACCGTCTGGGAAATAACCATCTTAACTGGTTTAATCTATATCGATGCTTTCCTGATGGCAATTCCAATATTATTAAAAATAACTTATTCAGACGTATATTTTGCTCGTGTTTGACTTTTAAAAACACAGTATTAAGACAATAATTGAAGCAGTATAGGAAACTCTTAGTTGTGGCAGCCACGACCCACAAACCAATAAGAACGCTCAAGGATATGATTATTTCAACTCATGGTGCCTTTTTTCCTCCCTGGGCTTACAGCCGAATTTCAAATTTTTCTGAACATTGTTCACAGGACATGCGACTGCTGGCTTCAGTTTAAAAATATCACTTTATTTTTAAACTCATCTATACTTCTTTGAACGATGGTTTCTTATTTTTATTCCATGTCATAAAGGAGAATATCTGTTAGACAGAGGAGACACACACTGTGTCTCAGCATGTATTATATAGAATACCTTCACCTTTCCTGTGGGACCTGGGAGAAAAAGCTAAAAGAGAAATAAATTTGGGGACATGTATTCTGCAACAAAGGAATAATGAATCAAATATGGATAGTTGCATATTTATATGAAATAAATTTATATTCGTATTTTCAAATAGGAATAATACGAATAAATATGAGAAAAGGGATCTCTAATGAAAGTCAAGCAACCTTTGTCTGCATCTCGATGAGTTTCAGAGAGAAACGAACAGAGAGAGAGAGAAGTGGAAAGTCAGAGAGGCACCAAGAGCTCAGCGTGACCCACGGCATCCCGAGTTCCGACAGTCCATGATGATGGGCATCACTGCTCCGTGGGACACGCCCCTTGGGAGCACGGTCACCACGAGCTCTCTGACCCTCGGCAGTCACGTGCCTACTCCGGGCAGGTGCTTAAAGGGCGTTTGCGAACTCGCCTGGGAAGAGTGTACAGAGTGTGAGGACTCGAGGGCATGACAGGGGCCAGGGAAACACCAGCAGCTCAGGAGCAACTAGCAGGGGAGAGAGAAAGAGGAGACCAGGATGGGGACGCGGACAGCGGTGGGGAAGGAACACAACGCCCCGGGGGTGGACACTTAGGAGACGACGCCCTCCCATTCATGCTGACCGTACCTTCTTCTAACCTCTGTCTCGAGAAGGAGCGGGGCATTTGCAACAAGACAACATCAATCCCGTGCAGTCGTTCCTGAAGGAACTCGGTGGCCCCTTAGCTCGGAATCTTTCCATCTTTCTCCCCCAAACTATACGGAACGCTGAAACTACCACAGCAGCGTTACGTTTTTGGTGAAACCAGGGGACACAAAACCTACAAACTCCAAATGGCACGTGAAGGCTGTCACAGGAGAGCTGGGCAGGAGCCCCTGAGGTTGGCGTGGGGAGAAAGGAGGGGGTCTCTGAAATGTCCGGCAAACTCTCACTCCCCGATGGAGAGAGCTGGTCTGGGGGACGGGCTGTGGGCAAGAGCCGGGTGGGGGGGCAGAACGAGGGCACGTGTGTGGCTGGGGAAGCTGACGTGACTGGTCTTTGCAGAAGCCAGGAAGACGCAGCCTGAATGTGGGCACGTCGCCTTGGAAGTCAGGGCTGTGCCTCAATGTCCAAGGCCCCTAGTCACCAGGTGGGACTGGTGGGAACTCTCCTTTCCCTGGTTAGGTACCGAGTAAGGTGACCATGCGTCTTGGTTCGCCCCGAACAGACCTGATTGATGCTTGCTTGTTAATTACGCCTCCTTTCACTTCAAGAGAGTTCTAGCCAGGAACTCTCTTAGGCAAACGATAAGGTCACCTGGTCATGTCTAAGCACGGTCACTTTTAACTTCTATGGTCCCTTGTCTCACTGGGCTGTTTTAAGGCTTCTTCATGAGGTGCCTGGGATAGTACCTGACACAGGTTGGCCTTCAGTTCATGATTATGACAGGAGGAGAGGACAGTTGTGTCTTTGTAGGATTCTCTGAGCAGAGGCGCTGGGAGGTGTAGGTTAAGTTGGGTCTGGAGAGGACAGCTCAAGCTAGAATTAAGAAGTCTGTGCTTTATTTAGAGACCAATACTACTGTAAGAGAACATGAGGAAGGCACTTTAAGATGACAGAGTAGGGGCTTCCCTGGTGGCGCAGTGGTTGAGAGTCCGCCTGCCGATGCAGGGAACGCGGGTTCATGGCCCGGTCCGGGAAGATCCCACATGCCGCAGAGCGGCTGGGCCCGTGAGCCATGGCCGCTGAGCCTGCGCGTCCGGAGCCTGTGCTCCGCAACGAGAGAGGCCACAACAGTGAGAGGCCCGCGTACCACAAAAAAAAAAGGTAAAATGACAGAGTATATTTATAATAAGAAGAAAAAATAATTACCCATAAATGTGCTTTGAAATTCACATCGAAAGACTTTTCCATAAGCTCATCCGGGCAGTCGAGGAACTTTTTGCCTGTTACGATTCCGGCATTGTTGATGAGGATTGAAACGTCGCCAACTTCTTTCTTAACCTGAATTGAATAAGGAGAACAGCATCACCAGTGCAGTGCAGGCAGACCTCGGAGATACTTCGGGTTCGGTTCCAGACCTCCGCAGAAAAGCAAATACCGCAATAAAGCGGGGTCACACGAATTTTTCGGTTTCCCAGTGCATATACAAGTTGTGTTTACACTATACTGTAGTCTATTAAGTGTGCGATAGCATTGTGTCTTAGAGACAAGTTGCCTTAATTTTTTTTTTTTTGCTAAAAATACTAACCATCTTCTGAGCCTTCAGTGAATTATCGTAGTAACAAAGATCACTGATTGCAGATTACCAGAACAGACATAATAATGATGAAAAAGTGTGAAACACTGTGAGAATTCCCAAAATGTGACCCCGAGACATGAAGTGAGCAAATGTTGGAAAAATGGTGCCAACACTGTTGCTGAAGGCAGGGCTGCCACAAACCTTCCATCTGTTAAAAACCTTCAAATGGAAAAAAAAAACACAGTACCTTTGAAGTGCAATGAGATGAGGTATGCCTGTAATTCCTTACATCATCCGGGTTCACTTCCCCATAGTTAACTCAGACTGAGTTAATGCGCTCTAAAAACAAAGTATGTTTATCTCCTTTGCAGAGTTTATGGCGCACCAGAAATCTAGGTCTGATGCCTCTCTACTCATTCTCCTCCCGTCCTATGATGGTTCCAACACTGCAATGCTACTTTCCTTCTACAGGTAGAGCTACTCTTATACTCAGTGGTCCTATGCGAAAATGATGTATAAGCAGCACACCATTTTAATTAATGCGATGGCACACCAGGCATGACAGCCATGCCATATAAATCACGACCTGGCCCGCAGAGCGATGGGGGCGGGGGGGGGGGCGGAAACGGAGGGTTTACGATATTCACATGCATATTTCAAACACACCGTTGGGCTCAGAACCCGTCTGTCCTGTTCTCACCAGCTGGCTGGTTCTCTTCTCCCCAACACAGACTTTCAGGTGTAAGATCTGTGAAAGGAGGATCAGAGAGGGGCCCCCGTCTGCTGCTGTCACGCTGGCCAGAGTAGGTGTCAATAACCTTGAGGAATAAAAATTCTGGGAGCGCCGCTGGAGCCTTCCCCTTAGAGCAAACCTTCAGCTTGTGGCCCAGGCCCTTTGTCAGAAACGAGCAACAGGATTTTCTAGGCTTGACGACAGGGGACGCGGCTGTCCCTCTGCCTTTGTGTTTTGAATTTCATTCCTGTGATGTGTCGCACAGCAGGGGCCCTGTCCCCCGCGAATCAGAGGGCGCCACTGGTTGCAGCACCGCTTACATCTCTAGCTCTGTGTATGTGTGCACACGTGTGGGTGTGCACGTATGGGGGTGAACCTGCCTATGAGGATGGTGCAGCTGGGCACAGGGAGGCTGTACTACTGAAGCCAGGTGGATGCTGCCACCTTCCCCATCTGCTGTTGCAGAAGGCCCGGGTCCCAGCAAGGAGGCTGACGTGCTGGGTATCCACTAGCCAAGGAGATCCATAGCCTGGGGGAAATTTAGGATGCAATCGAGAAAGTTTCTGGATCTGAAAGTTTGCCCCTTGTTTACTCCTTTTTATGGGAAAAAAAATCTCTGGTACCTATCGTCTATCAAGAACAAGAAGTGGAAATGGTTGCTTTATAGTATCAATATCTTAAGGTCTTTTGTGTTTAAATATGAACCAGTCACTGCTTAAGAGTGGCTGGAGACGTCAGTCATAGCCAGTGGAAGTCAATGTGCCGGGCGATTGGCGCTCCAAGTGCAAAGAGCTTACTCTGTGAGGGTGACCACAGCAAACACCCCTGCGCTTTGAAGGGTGGTCCCTGCATAAGTCCATGCCAGTGTGTTAGGTTTGGATCCCCAGACTGCTGGGCAGCCTGTGACTGGTGACGGTGGTGGTCTCGGACGTATAAAACGTAAAGACAAACTTAAAACCAAAGAAACTCACTGGCCAGGGATCTGTGCTAGGGAGTGAGGTGAGAAGCCGCAAGGGGATCCGGGTTCGAGCCAACAGGCTGCGCAGGACCCTTCCCACAGGCCGGTCTGCTTCCTTCCTTGCTAAACTGGGGGATTCTGAGAGCCGTAGAGGGTGATGTGTGGAGCGCTCGTGCCGGTGAGCGGGATTTCCCAGGGAAAAGAGGCAACCACCAAACAGGTACGTGCCTCCGTGAGCTAAGAACGCCCGTACCGCCAGCCTACTGGAGCTCTGGTTTCCTGAAAGCGTTCTTTCTAAGAGCATCTGTGTCATTGCCAAAGCAGCAGCTGTAGTTGAGTCTTTAGGATGAATGTTCTGAGTTTCATATGGCCACTTAAGAGAAATACACGTAAATGGAAAGCACTGATGGGGGCAGGGGGGACAGCTGGACTTACAATGAGGCTAGATACGGGTTCACATCCTGGCTTGGTCCCATGCTAGCTCTGTGACCCCAAACAGGTTATTTAATAGCCCTGTTTCTCAGTTTCTTTACCCTCAAAGGGGTGCTACGGCCCATCTCTCGCACGGTAACGGGGGCCAGCACAGCCAGCACACGCGCTGGTGAGAGTGCATTCTTCAGAGTTAAAAGACTCAAGTCCCAGCGGTCGCTCTGCTACTTATTACCTGTGTTTCTCAGGTAAGCGACTCACCTGCCCTAAGTTTCCATTTTCTTATCTGTGATGTGGAGACAATAGGAGCCCTGACTTTACGGGATTGTGATACAACTCACACAGGGCGCTAAGCATGGTGTATCGCACACGGCGAGAACTCAAACATCCTAATTCCCACTCTCCGGTATTTTTTAAAGTAAAGGGATGTGGGAGAGGTACATCAGCACTGAGGAAGGCGAACAGACAAAGAAACTGATGGCTGTCAAAGAATTTACATAGCGGTCTCACTACCCACAGGCAACAGCAAGCACCCAAGATTTACCTGATCGGCCACTCTATACACTTCCTCCTTCCGGCTGCAATCACAGGTATACGCATAAACCTCTGTGGCTCCAGCTTCCCGAGCCATCTTGCAGGTCTCCTCATTCCCCTCCCGGCTGACATCCCAGAGAACAAGCACCGATCCAAGGCGGGCAAATTTGACGGCTAAGAGCCTTCCAAGTCCACTCCCAGAGCCTGTTATAAGTACGATTTCACCAGCAACATTCTTCTGTGGCCTTGGGATTATGGCAAAAACCATAACCTCCAGAAGGGCAAACACTGATTTTCCCAAGAAAACGAAAAATGTCTTGACTGAGTTCAGGTTCGCCATGTTCTGGCTGACACCTATAAAGCAAGAGAGACTCATGTAAGGACCTCGGTATCCATTCCCTCTGAGCTTGCTTACTCCATGGAGCTCATACTTTCTGCAACAGTGAAAGAAACCAAGAAGCGTGATGTAAACATCTCTCCTGGCAGCAGACTCTCGACTTAGAAGGGGGAGGGAACCCACAGGGACCATCTCGGCCAACTTGCCTTCATAGCAGCAAGGTCATCGCTATCTGCACACCTGCTAAGCATTATACTGACAGAAATGTTCAGTAATCAGGAACTGTACACGTGCCCAGATTTAACCCAAAGGAGAAGTTCACTATTTGTCATAGTTAACATTTCTTCATAATAATCACAGGTCCTGATTATTCATGGTCAAAGCCTTGACCATGTGGTGTTTATGACGTAACTGCTCCCTTCTGGTTTTATTTTTACCTCCGTTTAGGTTTCTTATTTGCACTGTTTTCTTATTTGCACTGTTGTTCTTTACAATCTGAGATTCAAGAGGAAAATGTGAGGAGGGGAATAACCAGACGTTCGAAACCTCTCCCCCGGACTTGCTGTCAGCACACGGTACCCCTTCCCCACGCTCTGAGGCCCGCACGCCAGATCATTTACCACTCGGCCCTGTGATTGTAGGATATCGGTGGGAGATGGGTAGGCCCTGCCCCTGCCTAGCTGTGGAACCTGGGGCGGCCCACGAAGGCCCTCTGGGCCTCGGTCTCTGCACCTCTACTGGTCCTGTGGCCTCGGGTGGTTTTGCAGATGGGATGAAAATGTCTGCGGTGCATGTGACCACAGTGCTGGCCAGCAGTAAGTGCTTTACGATGTTACCTTGTTTCTCAGACCCACGGGAAGGCACTCAGTAGGTCTGCTGAATGAATAAAAGGCCTCCCCTTGACAAATGCATACAAGGCTCAGTGCTTCCATCCTATCAGTTACTCACACTTTAGTGAGAATGAGTGTATAAGATGCTTCGCTAACAACCAGCTGAGAAAGAAGGGAAGGTCTTATTTCCTCCGGGATGAGGAGAGAAGGGGCAAACTGCTGTGGGTGGAAGGCTTCCCTGAATGGAGCGGTCACCTGAGAGGCAGGGATGAGGACAGAAGATGGACATCATGAGTGAGGTGAAGCGGTTCTTCACTTACTTTGCAGCGTGGCTGAGGACAGACTAATTCTCGCAGATTCATCCGCAGGATGGCTTGAAGCATGGTCAGACCCTTAGGAAATTGTGACTTAAACTGTTGTTTCTGGCTCATTCTACAGATGGGACTGCGGACCAGAAGAATATGTGTGTGGTTTAGCCAGGGTCCCTGTGCTAGTTCGTGCAGGCCAGGTGAGTTCACGATCCTGTTTACTGAGCACCGACCCCGGGCAGGTAAGATGCTGGTCCCTGGGGCTGAAGGGGTGGGCAGCCTCCCATAATCTCTGCCCTGGTGAGGCGCCTCTCTCCTCAGTGTCTCCAGCACCACAAGAGTGGCCGGAAGCCTCACCACTGTGCTGGCTGATGTGAAAGTTACCGGATTCTAGACTTCGGTGTTCCGCTGTCTCAGTGCCGGCATGGTGCAAGCCCTGAAACGAGCCCCTCGTTAATCCCTGTCCTGGCAGATTCTTCCTGGGTTCTCCAGAGCCTAGCATCCTGAGACCTCCCTCATTTGGGGTTTAGGGTGTCTGCTGGGCACCTGCACAGGTAGTGAGGTCTAGAGATTAAGGTTTGGGTTGGAATTCGGGATCTGCCACTGACCTCTCAGCATCCTTGCTAAAAACTGTTGCATCTCTTCTGCCTCAGCTTCCTTATCTAAATAGTGGGATTCTACGGGTACATGCCAACATTTATGAAATAGGGAAGGTGTGTAAGTTAAATGAGGTTAATACAGGTATTAAGGAAGGGAGGGTAGTATGGTCACTACTACCCCGTAGGAAACTTCCGAGCAGACTGGGGAAAAACAAAGAAGGGGGCAGCCCTCTCCAGGAGGTAGAGGAGGGCGTGCCGTGGGATCTCAGCCCCTGCCAGGTTACGCACCCCTCCACCCCCCCGCCCCCCATAATGCGGAAGCCAGGCACATGAGAGCAAAGTAAATAATAGCTAGGGCTGTGATTGGTGTTCCTGCTAGCAATGTGAACTTCGGATCCTCAGCTATACCAAAGAAAGAGGGTTACAGCATGCAGACGATGTACCCAGGCAAACGTCCGGTTCTGTTTTAGTATAAAGTTTAGCAAGTCAGGGAGCATGTGCATTACATTTAATCAGGCTGAAGGCGTCTTTGGTGTCTCCATCCCATGGCTTTCACCCCCTTAGTCCAAAAGCTGAGCTAACTTGGTGCAGCCTAAACAGGTGACTTCCGCTTCCCCGGCCAGGGCGCGGCCGCAAGTCGGCCCTGGTACCGGGGGTGCGGAATGGGGTGAATGCGGGGGGATGGCTGGGGAGGGGCAGGCAGATGCAAAGAGCAGCGGGGAGCAGGGCACCTGGTCAGAATGCCCCGAAGGTGACGAGGTGACCAGGGATCAACCCCGCGCTCTCCGGGATGGGGCGGGAGGCCACCAGCTCACTCCTCGGGGGCTCGCGGCGCTCCCCCGCGCTCGTCCCCGCCGCCCAGGCTCCCGGGCTGCGCCGTCTCGAGCCCCCGCCCCGCCTTGACCTTAACGCCGCCGGCGGGCCTCGGCTACTCACCCGGGATGCGCTGCCCTCGCTGCGACCGAGTGGCCGGCCTGCTCCGCCACGGGCCTCGCGTCACTGGTTCTCAGCCTCGCGAGGTTCCGGCTTTATCCCCGCGCCGCCGGAGACGAAGTCCAAGGGCGGGACGGCCACGCCCGCGCGGGGGTGGGGCGCCCGGGGACCCCGCCCGCCGTGTGGGCGCGCGCTCTTTTTTTTTTTCCCAGGCAGCCGCATGCAGGAGCTGGAGATTCTGTTGCGGGGACCCATCGCGCACCTGGATTCCGAGCAGGAGAATCACCAGGGGATGTTTAAGCATTGCGATGCCCAAGCTGCACCCGGGATTATTAAGTCAGAATTGCCGGCTTGGCAGGAGGCCCTGGTACGAGCGATTAAAAAGCTCCCCAAGTTGGGGATTGGCATGTACACACGCCTATATTTAAAATGGATACCCAACAAGGACCTACTGTAGAGCCCAGGGAACTCTGCTCAATGTTATGTGGCAGCCTGGATGGGAGGGGAGTTTTGGGGGAGAGTGGATACATGTATACGTATGGCCGGGTCGCTTTGCTGTGTACCTGAAACTCTCACAACAGGTAATCGGCTCTACTCCCACATAAAATAAAACGTTTAAAGGAAAAAAAAAAAGCTCCCCAGGTGTTTTTAAAGAACAGCCGGAGGTTGGGGCCCCCGTAGAAGAGAACCAGGGGGCGGCAGATGCGGAGTCCCTGCAGGAGGGGGCCAAGTCCAGCCTCTGCAGCCTGCAGTGCGGGGCACAGATAACAGTTCGGGTCATAGTGTGACTCCTCCGCTTGGGATCAAGGTCTACAGCTTCGCTGGCCCGGACTTTGGCGTGTGGGCCTGGGGGAGGCGAGTGGGGGCGGAGCTAGCTGGGGGCCGAGGAGAAGCGGAAGAAGTTTGTTCTGACTAGATCAGGTTGGGAAAAAGGAAGTCAGCAGTGCTTCTGATCCAACCGGTGTTTATCGAACGTCTTCTCTGTGTGCAAATATGCAGAAGACATAGCAGTGCTACATCTGTCAGGGGAAAAAAAGAAAAACTTCGGTTAAGAACCTTAGCTAATCATTTAATATGAGTCACCACTGAAATGACTGAGGTTGGAGTTTGATGGGTGGCGTGAGGAGAAGAAACATCCAATTACAGGGTGCTGGAAGAAAAACTGGGAGTCGGGACAAGATTGCCTTTGGAGTTCAGCCCGGGTTGAGTAGCAGGTCCAGGAGTGCTGAACACGCAGAGGAGAGCTGGTTAGCCAACGTATATCTGGGACAGACCTGGGTATGTGAGGAACTGCACCTTTGTTCTTTTTTCGGCTGTGAGAAGAGCCAGGTAGGCTGTATAAGCCTGGAGAACGGGGCAGGTGTGCTCATTGGTTTCAAGTCAGCGAACATCACCCGAGGACACGTGCCGTGGGGGCCTCTGCATGGCTGGGGGAACCGCAAAGTCTTTTTTTGGGGGGTGAGACACAGTCAGGAAATGCACACCTGCAGATGATATAGACATGCAGGGTGCTGCCCCGGGTGCATGGAAGAGGGGCACCTGCAGCCTGGATGAGGAGCGGTAGCTGGGAAGAGCCTTCCGCACTCGGGGACAGAATGGGTCAAGGTGCGGGGGGCACTCAGCAGGGAGTGAGAAGTTGGGTGATGGACACCAGGTCACACAGCCCACCTGCAAGAGCTCAGATCGGGGGACGTCAGAAAACGGCAGCCTTATGTCATCTTCATGGTTTCTCTGAGAATAATCCTAGGCGGTCTTTCTTCTTTCTGGTGAGAAGTTCACAGTAGACCTCAAGAAAGAAGTCTCCAGCAGTATTAGAAAGCTCATTGAAACAAAACAGGAATGTAAAGCAGTGGGGCTCCACTGATGTTGCAGTTCAGGGAACTAGAGGCCCCGCCTTTGGAGAAGGCCTCAGTCTGACTTGGTGTGGGAACGCTCAGTGGATGACCATAATCCTGAAAACTAAGAAAGTACATTTTTTCTTTCCTTTTTTTTTTTGCGGTACGCTGGCCTCTCACTGCTGTGGCCCTTTCCCGTTGCGGAGCACAGGCTCCGGACGCGCAGGCTCAGCGGCCATGGCTCATGGGCCCAGCCGCTCCGCGGCACGTGGGATCTTCGCGGACCGGGGCACGAACCCGCGTCCCCTGCATCGGCAGGCGGACTCGCAACCACTGCGCCACCAGGGAAGCCGTAAGAAAGTGCTTTTAAAGGGTCCTTTGTGGCAAAGGCTATAGGGACAGATAGTTTATGGTGGCAGGTGTACAGTAGAATGGGCTAATGAACATATGAAAGAAACTGCTCTAACTTTATTCTTAGAGAAATGCATATTAAATCATTCCTTGCCTTCCAAATTGACAAATATTAGAGAGAGAGAGAGAGAGAGAGAGAATGTCTTCATATGGAGGTAGTATAAGTTATACAAATCTGGAGAGCAAGTAGGTATCAGAAACTAGAAAGGTACGTAACCTCTCACCCAGTTCCACATATGGGTTTATCTTTACGAAATAATCAGATATCATTTGTTGACTCCAGGAATGGAAACTGGCTACTGGGAGTCGGGGTTGGAAAGGAGAATTCTGATTGTATTGATTCATGGAAGTGTATTACTCTTTCTGGAAATACATATATTATTAAAAAGAAACTGATCATTAATTTCTAAGAAACATGTGCAGATGGAGTACTCTACAGTCATTTTACAAATAAAATCATGTTCTCGAGGATATAGAAAAATACTCTTCACATAATATGAGTTTAAAAAGCATAGTAGAAGACTAAATATATGATACGATCCAACATTTCTATGAAAACTGTATTTATATGCATTAGAAATGCTGGTAGTGAATTCGCCAGCATCTTGATATTTTTTATTATCGAATAGTGGAATTTTGGTTGGTTTTTATTTTTTCTTTGTGTCTTTTTGTATTTTCCAAATTTTCGATTATGTGCATGTTTTTACTTCATAATAAAAAGTGTTTCTCAGAACATATATACACAGACATTTCCATTCAAGATGGCAGACAAGCATTTTCTGCCAAAATTCCATTGAAATGAAAGGGAAGTTGTAAAAATGTGAATACAAACAAAGTAGTGCTAGAAAAAAAGGAAAGGATCTATCAGTGAGGACTGACTAGAGGTCGGTAAGCAGATGGATCCCGTTTCCAGAAACCAGAGCAAAAGATACTTAACCTAAAACACACCCGTGGCAGGAGCTACAGAAATGAGTCATTCTTCCCAACAAAACCCTGAGTAACTACAATTCAGTAAATAAACACGAAAGAGTGGAAATAGGATACAGGGCATCCGGATGGAATAAGAGTCTTGATATAAAAAACAAGACACTGAAAGTACTGAAATAAAATATAGAAAACTTATTTTGTAATTTGGGGCTAGGCAAGCGCCCACCCCGAAACCATCAGTTATTGATCTGGCTCCATAAAGAGTGTAAACCACCACACAGTAAAAAAAATATCATAAGCAACAGACTAAGGAGGCAATATTTTCACATAAAGAATCGACATTTGATAATTAGGCATAATTTAGAGCATTCCTCTAAACCACTCTGAGTAGGGCAGTAGGAAAAATGGGTAAAGAAATGCACAGGAATTAATAGGCAAATAAATACAAATGACTGAAAACATCTGAAAAGATGCTAGATGTCACTAGTATTCAGGAAAATGCAAACTGAAAAAGAATATCCTCTTTTTAATCCATTGATATCGAGATATTAAGAAGTTAGAGAAAATCCAGGAATGATGAGGGTGTGGGAACACAGGTATTCTCGTGCACTGAGCGTGAGAGCAGATTCTGATGTATCCTTTATGGAAGGTGATTCGGCAGTAGCTGTCATGCCTTTGACTCTGCTCTTTCACATCTGGGGATCGATCACATAGGAATGTTGACACTTGTGCATAAAGAATTCTCACTGAAGCTTGTTTGCAATAGCAAAAAAATGGAAACTCCGTTAATCATGGTGTAGTCATATAACAGAATTCTATGAAGCAACAAAAAGAATGACGTTAGAACTCTATATACTGACAGGGAAAGATCTCCATGGTATGTTAAGTGAAAAAAAAAAAGTACAGACTTATCCCATGAAAGTTAAATTTAAGATTGCACTGTGTGTGTGTGCGTGCGCGCGTGTGTGAATACAGATGGAAACACTTAGAGCAATGGGTTTGAGGACACACACCGAACTGTTCAAATGGTTACCCCTAGGAGGGGACCAAATTCAGTGAGGGCCATTAAGGGAGGCTTCTCGCTTTAGGATATAGGTTTCTTTTCTTTTTTTTTTTAACTTAATTTTTACTAGAGTATAGTTGATTTACAATGTTGTGTCAGTTTCTGCTGTACAGCAAAGTGACTCAGTTATACATATACATATATCCACTCTTTTTTAGATTCTATTCCCATATAGGTCATTACAGAGTACTGAGTAGAGTTCCCTGTGCTATACAGTAGGTCCTTATTAGTTATCTATTTTACATATAGTAGTGTGTGTATGTCAATACCAATCTCCCAGTTTAGCCCTCCCCCCTTTCCACCTTGGGAACCATAAGTTTGTTTTCTACATCTGTATGTTTCTTATTATTAGACATTTTACAAATGTTGTGCGTTATTTTGTAATCTTAAAAATGAAAATACCGTTTAAAATGGACATACTGTCTGTTTAGAAAAGACTCATTTTAAGAACAGATTGTCAACACAACATTGTAAGTCAACTATACTTTAACTAAAAAAATAAAAGTTTTAATTCCAAATCTCCAGAAAAAAAAAAAAAAAAAAAAAGACCAGGTTGCCTTTGGGAATTACTTTGTAAAATAGTGGAAGAAGTCTAGTCAACAGGTGACACATTCAAACTATATTAGTTTTACCAAAATGTATTATTTTGGGATACTGTCTGGATTTGGTTAGAAGGAAATTATAAAATTCTCAGAGAAAAACAAAATTAGCTTAAAAAATACTCTTGTCTGTTCCATGACAAGAGGAAAGCAGTGTTAGCTGGGACAGAAGTAGGAAATGGGTGTATGTGAAAACTTCAAGGAGGTACGAAGCAGAGTGGGCTGATTTTAAGGGAATTAATTTCCAGGTCTTAAACCCCACATGTGATCTTTCCTAAAGTGACTCACGTGAGTGGGTAGGAAGAACAATACATATAAACAAGTAACCCAAGAGTTGAAGGAGGCGAGGGACAGTTCTGCTGACACATGGCTGGGGAGAGTAACCATATACCACAGAAACCCACAAGTTCCCCTAAGACTTGGGGAAGACAGTGATAGGACAGGGCACATGACTGGCATTCCCTGTGTGCTGCATTTCTCAGGAGGGCTGGTCACACAGCCAAACACTCTTCATTCCACCTCTCACAGAAAAAGACAAAAGGAGGGGTTGTTATGAGTTTGTTCTTGCGCCTCTATTTATCCCAAGATCACTTTTTTTTTCCTGAGTAATCATAGCGTGAGTGTCATGGTGGTGAATTAATGCAGATTTGACCTGGTTTGCTATGCCAAGGTTGCTTGAGTCATGTTGGAAGACAATTCAGACACAGCCGGTGTCTCACGACACGGATAAGTTTTCTCCTCTTCATTCTGCCTTTCTGTTCTTGGATTTCTTTTCCCTTTTGATTCTGTCTTTGGTCAGGAAACACTGCTGGTGAAGGGCATTAGCTGCCTGTATTGGCTATTGATATACGATCAGATCGGGAGCAAGACAGGCAATCTGCCTCCTACCTCTGCCCCCAAAGCGTTACTGAAGTATAATTTACATGCTATAGAATTCACCCATTTTAAGTGTACACTTTGGGTTTTAGTAATTTACATAGCAAATTTACATATGCAAGTTTCGTTAATTTAGCATATTTACATAGTTGTGCATTATTGGGCTGCCTTCCATCACCCCAATAAGTTGTTGGCAGCGTTTTAAACCAACCATCTGGCTGAGATTTATTGTAGGGGATAACACGGATGATAGCAATTCTGGTCCCAGCTACACTGTATCTCACTAGGGCAGTTCTCTAGAGAGAACCCCCTCCCCAGCTCAACCCTCTGACAGTGTATCCTTTCTGGGATTCTGGGTTCATGTGGATGTTTCCCAATCCATCCTCTTGACTTTTACAGGCCCCGTGTTTTTGTCTTTTCTCCCCACTCTATGACCACCTAGGAGACCCAGGTACACATGCCTGCCCCACCTCCTGACAAACGCCAGCATAAGAGAGGCTTAACTCTCAGGATTTTCACGTTCTTATCCTTATCTATCCTTTTCAAAACAGTTCTACCAATTGGTTTAAAATATTAAAAAAATTTTATCCAGAATGTTTAGATCCATATCAGAAGGCTTTCTCCGGACATCTAGTCCCTCATATAACCAGAAATGGAAGTCATTACACTCATCCTTAAAAACTTTCCTTTTTTGAGTTTTGAAATAATATTTAGAATATTCCAGGAGTCTTCAAAATGGGTGTATGTGAAAACTTCAAGGAGGTACGAAGCAGAGTGGGCTGATTTTAAGGGAATTAATTTCCGGGTCTTAAACCCCACATGTGCTCTTTCCTAAAGTGACCTGCCCGGAACTAGACTGTGCTCTGCTGGTTCTGCTTTTCCACCTTCCCTCATAATCGAGCTGGTCCTGTTATACAAAGTCTGGGGGTGCTTCTCACTCTTTCTGAACTTTACTCATGTTTTGCCCTGGATGCAAACCCCTCCTGGATGACAGTTAGATAATTCTAGAATGGATAGCTCCTGAGGAAGAGATGCACGAGGGCAAAGGAAAGCTAGCACAGAGCTGAAGGGGGCAGTGCCTTTTCATCCAGGTGGCCAACTCATGACAATGCTTCCTGCTTTCTCTATCTTAGTGCTAGAATTTAGAAGTGAGGTTTTTTTTTGTTTTTTTAAATTTTATATTGGGATATAGTTGATTAACAATGGTGTGTTAGTTTCAGGTGTACAGCAAAATGATTCAGTTATACATATACGTGTATCTATTCTTTTTCAAATTCTTTTCCCATTTAGGTTATTACAGAATATCGAGCAGAGTTCCCTGTGCTCTACAGTGGGTCCTTGTTGGTTATCTATTTTAAATATAGCCGTGGGTACATGTCAATCCCAAACTCCCAATGTATCCCTCCCTCCCCCCCATTCCCCCCTGGCAACCAGAAGTTAGTTCTCTAAGTCTGTGAATCTATTTCTGTTTTTAAAATAAGTTCATTTGTATCTTTTTTTTTGGATTCTGCATATAAGCAATATCATATTATATTTATCTTTCTCTGTCTGACTTACTTCACTTAGGATGACAATCTCCAGGTCCATCCATGTTGCTGCAAATGGCCTTATTTCATTCTTTTTAATGGCCGAGTAATATTCCATTGTATATATGTACCACATATTCTGTATCCATTCCTCTGTCGATGGACATTTAGGTTGCTTCCACGTCTTGACTATTGTAAACAGTGCTGCAATGAACATTGGGGTGCGTGTATCCTTTTGAACCATTTTTCTTCTCCAGTTATCTGCCCAGGAGTGGGATTACTGGATCATATGGTAGCTCTATTTTTAGTTTTTTAAGGAACCTCCATACTGTTTTCCATAGAGGCTGTACCAATTTACATTCCCACCAACAGTGCAAGAGTGTTCCCTTTTCTCCACACCCTCTCCAGCGTTTACTGTTTATAAATTCTTTTGATGATGGCCATTCTGACTGGTGTGAGGTGATATAGCTCATTGTAGTTTTGATTTGCATTTCCTGACCTTGGAGAAGTGGCTTTATGTAGGGGACGTCCTGTGGGCCCAGCGGTGCATTTCCCTCTGGTCACCAGGGTTACATGCTCTAGGGGTGCCCTTTATGTGGGCTGCGTGGGCCCTTCTGTTGTGGCAGGCTGACTACTGTGGGCAACTAGTTAGTTGCTGGGCCCTGACTAATGCAGAGGCTGCTGGCCCACTGGTGCATGGGGCTGGGTCACGAGGTGGCTGGCTTTGGAGCCCTAGGAGGGTCCTGGGGCTAGTGCTGGCCCATTGGTGGGTGAAGCCAGGTCCCGGAGTGACTGACTGTGGGGCGGGGGGTCCTGGAGCTAGTGTTGGCCTGCTGGGTGGGCTGGGTCCTGACATGGCTGGCTGCAGGGCCACTGTGGTCCCGGGCCTGATGCCCACCCACTGATGGGTGAGGCCAGGTCCTGGGGTCTCTGAGCTTGTGTCAGCCTGCTGGCACGTGGGACCGGTCCTGGCACTGATAAACTAGAGGGAGGATTCCAATGTTGTGCTTCCCAGCACCAGTGTCCTCGTGGTAGAACGAGCTCCCAGAACGGCTGCTCCCAGTTTCCGTGTCCCCAGGGTGAGTCCCAGTTGCCTCCTGCCTCTCCAGGAGGTTCTCCAAGATCAGCAGATGGGTCTGACCCAGGCTCCTTTCAAATTACTGCTTCTGTTCTGGGTCCCAGAGCATGTGAGGTTTTGTGTGCACCCTTTAAGACTGGAGTCTCTATTTCCCAAGCCCTTTGGCTCTCCCGGAAGTAACCCTGCTGGCCTTAAAAGCCAAGTGTTCTGGGGGCTGATCTTCTTGGTGCAGGATCCCGGGACTGGGGAGCTTGATGCAGGGCTCGGGCCCCTCGCTGCTTGGAGAGAACCTCCGCGATTGTAATTATCCTCCTGCTTGTGTGTCTTGACTGTACTGCGTCTCTGCCCCTCCTACCCATCTCCTGAGGTTCCTTCTTTGTATCTTTGCTGTAGATCTCTTCTGCTAGTCCTCAGGTTGCTCTCATAATGGTTGCTCTGTAAATAGTTGTAACGTTGGTGTGCCCGTGGGAGGGGGTGAGCCCAGGGTCTCACTTCTCTGCCATCTTGGCCATTCCTCAGGATTTACAATTTTAAAAGTTTTAACAAGTTTGAAGACTATTGACATATACCAATTTTTCTTTAGCGTTTTTATATTGTCTTTTTCTAAATTGCTTTTGCAATTACCATTTTAGAGTTTTATCATTTTAGTCACTTTAGTAATAGATTTTGTAATTAATATTGATTAATCCGTAAAACTTTAAAAATCTGCTCCATCTAGCAAGAAACAATGGAAAAAAATAAACAGACGAACCATTCAATTGTCAAATACAGTAAAGCCATGGTTAGAAATTAGTTTTGAGTTAAAGGGCTTCTACTGAGTTAGGTCAACGTCCCTTTAATGATATAGACAGAGTGCTCATTTTAGCATTATCTTAGTGGCTCCAAACTGGACCAGGTATCCAGATAGCTTGTGGCATATTCATACAAGGGAATACTATACAGTCATGACAAGGAATGAACTACTCTGGACACAATCTGTGGATGCATCTCACAAACAAAATGTTGAGTAAAAGAATGATACACACAAGTAGATACTGTGTGATACCACTTATATAAAGTTCAAAACCAGCAAGATTTATCTCCAATGCTAAAAGTCAGAAGAGTGGTTACCTAGATGGAGTAATGACTGAGAGAGGGGTCAAAGGGGGTGGTCCTGGGGTGTCCTTTATCGGCTACATCATGATCCGGGTGGAAGTCACAGAAATGAGTTCACTATAAAGAAAATCTATCAAGCTATATACACTGGGTGTACTTCACAGAATGTATGTTCTATTTCAATAAAAAGCTTACTTTAAAAAAAGGCATCGTGCTTCTTTTACCCAATTAAAACCATGGCAACTCTTTAACATTAAATACTCTCTGTTTTACCTTTTTACTGTTGCCGATAACGATGATGATTTTCAGGTGAATTTTTTCACTTAGCGTATCTTTTAGCCTTAGCCTGTGGAGAAAACACAGCGTAGTGATATTTTTATGCCAGGTCCCACCTTGTTAAGGATTTGCATCCTTCTGCAGCCTTTTTGGCTGAAGAAATCGCTGAGAAGCAGGTTACTTTTGAGTCTGATCATATTTAACAAGCTTTCACTTGAGCTTGGTTTCCTGTAGCATCTCTCATTTACAGCAGGACTGAGGTGGGGTCTGAAACGCCAAGTGCCCAGAAGATTTTCTCGTCGAATTGCAAAAGCCAGTGCTTGGTGGGGACGCTGTGGGACCGCCCGCTGGCTTCCAGGGGTGCAGGTGGGTGCAGCGAACAGCACCCCGAGGCGGTGGGACACGTGCCTACCGCATGACCAGGCTTCCACCACTCCTACCCACGTCCTTCCAGCCACTCCCACCGCCTCCCAGGGGGCCAGCTCACATGCAACCAGAGCCTCGGGGGCCAAGACAGCCAATCTCTTTGCCTTTAGGCTTAACTGATCCCTTGAAAATTTAGCCATAGGCTCACGTATTCTCAAGAGATTCATTCACAGACAGCTTCCATATTATCAAATTCATAATCATGGGTTTTGCATATCTGCTGCCACAGTCTAACCTCTACAGTTTGAAAAATGACAGTAGTGAAACCTGGAGAAGCACCCCTCTAGGTTTATTAGGTGCCGAGGACCTCCCTCCCAGAGTGGGAGCAATACCGGCCTCTGGGAGGACCAGCAGGGCATCCTTCATCCTCTCTGCGACCCCAGCCACTGGCCGCTCCTGGTGAGTTGGGAGCCCAGCCTGGCCTCTGCTGAAATGTGGCTGTTCCTGAGGAGGGGGGTTCCAGGGTGCATGGGAGGGAGAGGGAGAGAGGGCAGTGGGGCGCAAGTGACCCTGGACCCTGGCTCAGCAGAAAGGGAGGAGGAAACTGCCTCGCTGGCTTGTGGATGGAGGCTGACAGCAGGCCGTCCCATCAGGTGACGACAGCACAGATCCCAACGTGTCTGTTGATCTGTTCCATCCGTCAGGGCCAGTTGGGGAATGTCAGCGCATACGGTGGAAACTGCAGGGAAGTTTGAATGCAGGAAAGTCCACAGGCGATGTCGTCCGGCTTTGCCTTGGGTTTACAGGATGTTAGAGCTGGGAAGGATTCTGGAAATCAGTTAAACCCAGAAGTTTTCTACCTGTGGTTTTGCAGACGTGACTTAGGTGCTGTGGGACCCTCACCACCCAGTCAACTAGATCAGGTGCGTCTTGAGCCTCTTCTGTATTCGGGAACAGCAAGTGTTTCTGAGTTTGGGCCCTGAGCCCAGCGGGGGCAGGATGGAGGTGCAGCAGCCCGGACGAGACCCGAATCTACCCCTCCTGGGCCCTGTGACGCTGGGTGACCTGCTGCTGGACCTACTGGAGCTTCAGTTTTCTTCTCTGTAAACTGAGCGTCACAGCATGTACTTATTCTGGGTGTAAGAAGTAAATGATGATAATGAAAAATAGTCAAAGCTAACACTTACCGAATCCTTGCAACTTGCCAGGTGCTTTTCTGAGTTCTTTCCGTGAATCGCTCAGTGAGTTCTGTTATAGACAGGACACCTGTAGTGCAGAGAGGATGACTTGCCCAGAGTTACAGTTGCAATTGGTGGCACCAGGGCCGGATTCCAAACAGGGCTACCATCTTGACGACAGTGTTCTCCTGCCTCTCGCCATGGGTAATAAACTATGGAGAACTGTAATGTATTGAGCCTGGACGGTGTACCAGGCACTGTGCTAAGAGCCTTCCATGGGTGCTTGCAACGCACCTCCTCCAGCAGTGTTTGGAGTTGTGGTGTGTTACTGCTCTCATCTTCCAGGCAAGAAAACTGCAGCTTAGTGAGTGACCTTGGCGAAGGTCAGCTAGTTGGTAGGTCGGGAGTTGACCTTGAACCAGCCACCACGTGGCCTCTCTTGCAGGAGATCCAGCACAGTGTGTGACACGGAGCGTCACGACCGGCTTCAAGGACCCTCGAGTGTGAGGAGGCACAGGGTCCTGTGTCGGAGGGCTTTGTATGGACTTAGCGTAATGCTCTGCCTTTGCTCTCTTCGATTTGCTCATCATTTAACCTTGAGCTTGTGTGTTGTGAGTTAAGTTTGATAGGACAGCAGAGTGTGTGCGTGGGCACACACAGTGAGCAGGTAGCTGTGTGCACGCAGGGCTGTGGTCCAGCTCCGCCCACGTGCACAGTGGGTGGCGCACAGAGAGATGACTCCGAAGGTCTGTGCTTTTGCTGTGGGGCAGTTTGGGGTGCACGGGGCCCAAGAAGGTGGCTGGGCCTGGACCTGGCCTGGTGATGGCCGCAGGGGATAGAGGGCTCCACACGGGGGCAGTGCCGAGATGCGGGGTGGAAGGCTGGCTTGTCCTTTGCCCCCAGAGCCTGTCCCCGAGGCACCCACCTGAGCGCCGGAATAGAACCTGCCGTCTGTCTTGCCTCTTGCTTCAGGGAGGGCTTATTCATCATTCCAAGACGTTTCTGGAATTCTTGCCAGCTAACGCCTAAGGTTCATCCTAAGATGATCTTCTCTTCTCAGAAAAGATATTCTCCATTTTCTTTTTTGCTTCACTTGCCTTTCATCGTTTTTCTTCCAAATTCTGCAGAGTTACCCTCAAATTCTCCTATTTTCCTTTTCTCTTACTGAGTCCGACTAGTGAGTCAAAAGTATGTTCAATAATTTCACAAACATTTATGATTTGCACTTAGGTTCTCGATAAAGATTTATGACAAGAATGAACCCTAAATAAAGATTTTCCAGATTGGAAGGGATCCAGATAATTTAATCATTAACCTCCTCTGCTTTTCAAAAATGGGAAACTTCATTTTTCAAGAGTCTAAAGTCATTTTTATCTCAAGCAGCTGTTATTATTAGAAAGTTCTTTCTTAGGTTAAGCCAAAAATCTGCCTCCTTTCCAGTATCAAGAAGAAAAGGCTACTTTAAGAAATGAACTTACGTAAAAGAAAGTGCTCTCAATTTCCAAACCCTTGGAAGAGTCATCAATTTCAGAACCATCACAAACTTCTCCTATCTCTTCAGCCTATACATTTTTTTCAAGCATTTAACTAAAAAATGGCTAATTCATTATTAAATACTGTTTTCACATATTTTAGTTTTTAATATTTTTACTATTTTTTATTGTATTGGATTAGGAAAACTTTTGTAGGATGAGAGTCACTATCAAGTATAATATTATTCTGTTGCAAAAATGAATCTTCACTTCTCAAAACACGCCCATGAAGTGTTTTAAGTACGGGGAAAGGGTGAGGGGGGCCTTCACGTGTAAAGTACTAGGGTAACGGGGGTTTTGAGAACTTGGTGGAAGGAAATAATAGAGGCGGCCAAACTTCGGACACGATAATCAATTCAGTTTTGCTGCTTCTGTTGGACAGAATTCATTGTTATATATGAAAACTGGGAACAGAGTTACATGGACAGCTGTTATATATTCTCAAATTTCAAAGATACTGAAATAGGAAGAGAAAATGCAGTGCCCACCAGGAAATCGTTTTTAGGTTCAACTCCACATTCAGACTCAGGGGACGGGTATCTCCTCCGAGGTGGAGAGGAGGAACCGGGGAGGGGGTCCTTCCCTCAGTCCAGGTAGCACTGGGCACAGATGTCAGGGAACTTCTCAGGTGCCAGCTCGTAAGTGCGACGTCCCTCCCCATCATGTCCTTAGAATTCATTCACAGCTCCTCTCAATCTGAAACAAGGTACCGATCATTGGTCCTTTTCATCATGAGCAACGCTGCTTAAAAACGTGTTTGACATTTGACTCTTGCCAGGTTACCAGGGGAACAGAGCTAGGATGTCAACCTAAGGGAACATTCTCTTGAAGAAAAAAGGTTGGTTAACCCTTTACCTACAATACAAATGAAAGATAACAGAGAAACAGACTATGCAGTTTCTAGATACAGTAAACCTAGGAGATGAGAAAGCCAGACTTCCAACAGTATTAAAATAGGCAAAACCCAGCCAAAGCCCCTATGTGGCTGAAAGTTGTCACAAAGATCTTGTACCTCACTTAGTGACTGTCTTATTCGCCACTGTGTTTCTAGTGCCACACATAGTAGGTACTCAGGAAATACGTGTGGAATGAATGAACAAGTGAATGCCTAAGAGGCCCTCCTGAGGCCTAACAATTGAAAATAAGATGGGCCCGAATTAGAAGTAGCAGTACCCCTCTTGGCTGAGTGAAGTGGAAGGTGATGCCCAGTGAGGGGGTGTGGACCAGTTTACTTAGAGATAAATGGCCGTTCAAAAGCTACTACTGGGGGTCAACCCAGGTAGACAAAAATATGTCAGTGCTCCTTAGGCATTAAGGAAAATTGATGGAAATTTATGGAAGTTTAAGAAAAATTTAAGTGGTTCTTTGAATACTTGGTTTAAGAGGGTATAGAGATGTCAAAATTTTACAAAGGTTTTACCTAAGAAATGACCAGATTTGGTTGTATAGCTGATTCACTTTGTTATAAAGCAGAAACGAACACTCCATTGTAAAGCAATTATACTCCAATAAAAATGTTTAAAAAAAAAAAAGGTTTTACCTACAAAACTGTTAAAAGAGAACTCATTTCCTGAAAGTTATTGCACTTTGGAATTTTTATCCCTCTTTTAGTTCAAAAGTTTTCTCTAGTTTGTTCACCGCAAGTTAAAGTTTCTTTGCAAGAATATAGAAATATTACGTCCCCAATAATGGGATAGATCTTATGTGTTGAGTGTTCACTTTTTGGTTAACAAATATTTACTTTACTTGATACTTCTTTTTTTGGTTTTACCGTTACTCACTAGCTCTTGACCTGTTAGAGGCAAAGCTACGTTGCTGTTCTGTAACCCAGCTCAAGAACATTTCCAAACTCGGAGCGTCATTTAGGAAAGTTTGCTGAGAGCTGGCAAGGTGAGGTGCACATTCGAACGAGCATATACTTTTTTAAGGGGAGTGGCTCCTATTGTGTATACAAATTCATCAGAGTTAAGGCTACTTTATTGACCGAATTATGAAAATAAGTCTCCTCCTCAAACCAGCAGTACCTAGTCTAATGTGTACTTTTTTTCTTATGGAATAAAGAAGTTAGGAATTTTTGGCATGTTCAGATGCAAACAAACATGATTAGTTGTGGACTTATTTTGTTCAATCTCCCTAAGGACCTTGATGTGGTCATCCAACTCCAGTAGGAATTAATAGGCAAACAGAAAAGTGTTATTTTTCTTCATTGCAAAACTGAAATGTTTCTTTACATCTGATGTTGAAAAATTACCATCCTAAAACGCTGATTTACAAGGTCATTATTTATAATGACTCCTTTTCTAAAAGTATCCTATACTATTTAAAAATTAAATTAGTGTCAATTTGCATTAATATGTTTTTATTAATACATTATATTCTCTGAGTTCATTGGAATGGCTGCACTATCGTTATTTACCAAACTAAAAAGTGACAGGAAAAACTGTCCAATATATAATTTGAACGCCTAGGGAAATTATCAGTGTGCAAACCATGTCCTGGGAAGTAGCCTAGCCCTTCTGAAAGCCTCAGTAATCCTTGGTAGACCGGACTGCTCTAAGCGTGAGGAAGAGCTCCACATGGTCTATCCTCACAACACTTGGTTTTATTACCGCATGTGAGGCTTCAGCTCTAGGTGTTTCCTCTCGTTTTCAGTCTGAACGTCACCTGTTTTCTCTTGACCTGTCAACGAAGCCACGGAAGTGTCCATTCCAATGTTTCGGCAAGGGTGATCATCATGTCTGGAGATACTATTCTAGAGAAAAGCAGAGGAAAAAAAGCAGAATCCTTTAAAAGGAGTCAAAGTGACATCTTTAGGGACTGCCCTGGCGGTCCAGTGGTTAGGGCTCTGTGCTTCCACTGCAGGGGGCGCGGGTTCCATCCCTGGTGGGTGAACTAAGATCCTACAAGCTACACAACGCAGCCAAACCCGCCCCCAAAACAAACAAATAGAAAAGGGACATCTTTGTAAAGATTACTTTGAATTACACGACGCGCGAGTTGTCGTGATTCACACGGCACGCGTCACCGTCGACAAGGACGGGCAAACACTGCGTCACGTGCGCTGAGCGCAGTCCGCAACCAGGGAGCCTCGAACAATCCCAATGCTCAGGCCACAGCTTAGCCTTTTTTTTTTTTTTTTTTTTTTGTGGACCGTCTTTAAAGTCTTTATTGAATTTGTTACAATATTGCTTCTGTTTTACATTTTGTTTTTTTGGCCACGAGGCATGTGGGATCTTAGCTCCCCGACCAGGGATGGAACCTGCCCCCTCTAAACTGGAAGACGAAGTCTTAACCACTGGACCGCCAGGGAAGTCCCTTCATATGTTAACTCACTGCCTTCTGTGGTAAGACTGTGTATATCCTGATTCACTAAACGAACACATGGTAGCAAAAAGTAGAAAGAAAACCAGACCGATTAAAGCAGAATTCCTCGGGAGGGGGTAGGCATCAGTTGTTTTAAGTGATTCCAGTGGACACCCGAGGTGGAGAATCATTGCTTTAGTTTCTTGAAGAGAGAGGAACTGTGCCTTTGGCTGAATTCTGCTTAGATCAGCTCAGCTCTGCTCAACTCAGCAATTACTTATTGCGTGCATATTCTGTGTTAGGTACTCAGCCTGGAGCGTGGAGCAGAAAACTGTGTCCTGCCCTCAGGCCGTGTGTGCTATCAGCAAGGAGGACAGATATCATACGCGCAACCCACAGGTATGGTGGGTGCTGCAAAGGCCAGGGACAGATGTGAGGGTTTGCAACATAAGGGACTTTGACCTAGTTCAGCAGCCAAGGCAGGATGAACGGGAGGTGGTGTCTTAGAATCTCCTGTGTGCCTCCCTGTTCAGGGAATGCGTGAATAAACCCACAGGTCCCAAAAATATGTTGAAGAGGGTATAAAGAGTAAAGAGAGTCCTAGATTTATTAATAACATAATTTCATAATAGTGAATCACCGGTTGTGTTTTCCACTCTGCTAGTAACTTACAGCAGGGGAGGAGTATATCTGATGGTAAGAACTTAAGATCGTGATCAGATGAAAACTTTGTTCCAGAGTTTATTAGCTGTTTAATCCTATAAAAATGACTTGCTCTCTGTAATCCTCAGATTCCGTAAGTGTGATAAAATGCATGCAAGGCTGTTGTGCAGAGTCGGGCACATATAGCCTCCTGATGAATGTGAGATGTTGTTCCAGAGAAGACAGTGGGCCTGGCCTGAATGCACCCGCAAAGACTCCAGAACTCTTAGCATGAAGGTGCCGGTGCTCTTTTACTAAAAGCAGTGAGGAGCTTGCCAAATATCCTTAATACTTTTCCGTCAACACACTGAGGTTTATTTGTCCTTTGTTTTCAAAATAGAATTTTACATTAGCTGAACCAAAAGAATTCACCAAAAAAATTGGTGTTCTATTTGTTTCTCTTGAAGTTAATAATTTGTACTCTGTAAGACCCAATAGTTTCTAAATTTTCTCAGTGTCTGGAGTAACCAAGCCCAGATAGAAACAGTCCAATAAATTACCCTTGAACTATTTAAATATTACTTTTCCTTTATCATTTAAAAGGTATGAGGTTGCTTTCTGGCAAAAGAGGAAGCAATGATGAGACAATTTGTTCACACATAACCAAAATGATAGAGAAGTCATTATTAACTTACGCTTTAAGGAACAACACAACATGCAAAAGTGTGGGCATTATCAAGTAAACCTGTTCCTCTAAAACAGCATTTATTATCCAGTAAACCTGTTCCTCTAAAACAGCATTTATTATCCAGTAAACCTGTTCCTCTAAAACAGCATTTATTATCCAGTAAACCTGTTCCTCTAAAACAGCATTTATTATCCAGTAAACCTGTTCCTCTAAAACAGCATTTATTATCCAGTAAACCTGTTCCTCTAAAACAGCATTTATTATCCAGTAAACCTGTTCCTCTAAAATAGCATTTATTATCCAGTAAACCTGTTCCTCTAAAACAGCATTTAAAACTTTTGGGGCAACATATTCCTGCTCCAGTATAGGCAGCAGAAGTGGATCCCTGGAATGAAAACAACAAAAAGTTATATTGTCAGAGTGGTATTTTTTTGCTGCCATCGTGAGCACTAATTATTAAATTTTAGATATCAAGTTATTAACTTGATAATTAATTAGATTACAGTAATTAATTAGATGTCATTAATTAGATGTCTCTAAATATGCAAACCAAATGTAAATATCAGCAACTGCCTTGTGTTTTCTCTCGTGACCAACATTGGGACCAGTGCTAATACATTTAATTTTTTAGAGTGAACGCCTGGCCTTTATTGATTTTCTGCTATGTGATGGTCTACACCTATGGAAGGAACTGCTTTGAGATTTTTTTTTTTTTGTATTTTTCTTTTCTCTCTTTCAGTCCAAACATCAAGCAATTGTACACTATTAAGAAGCAAAGTTGCAAAATTTTATTACCAAAAGGAAAAATCCCCTGAGCATGCGTCATGTGTCTTTACTTTAGGCAGACTATTGTTACCACGTTAAGCAGACTTAGATGTTTGTGAAATCAGTTGGAGTTGAGATGGGATAAGCATGGAATAAAGCTCCCATTAGGCATTACTTTGACATTTTATACTTTTATATTATGCTTCTCTATTATTTGAACTACACTGCCTCAAAAATTCTATTTATCTCAGCTGATTATTGAAAGCTGATCGATTTCTTGTAATTAAATGTTGGTAATTAGTCTTTATATTTTTTCTCCTAAAAGTTCCTTAGAACCATAGCCTAAAGGGCTCCAACATTTATTAAAAAACAGTTTTCCAAAGAAGAAATACAAATGGCCAACAGGTACCTGAAATCGAGCACATGAAAAAGGTGCTCAGTCATGATGCAAAGCAAAACTGCAATGAGATATCACCTCATACCTGTCAGATGGCTATCGTCAAAAAGACAAGTGATAACAAATGCTGGTGAGTGTGTGGAGAAAAGGGAATCCTTGTGCACTGCTGGTGGGAATGTAAATTGGTGCAGCCGCTATGAAAAACCATACGGCGGTTCCTCAAAAAATTGAAAATAGAGCTACCATATGATCCAGCAATTCCACTTCTGGGTATAAATCCAAAGGATTTGGCATCAGGATCTTGTAGATATATCTGCACTCTCATGTCCATTGCAGCATTATTCACAATAGCCAAGATATGGAAATATCCTGTGTCCGTGGGTGGATGAATGGATAAAGAAAATCTGGTGTGGATAAAGAAAATCCAAATACACAGTGGAATATCATTCAGCCAGGAGAAAGAAGGAAACCCTGCCGTTTGTGACAACTTGGATGAAACCTGTGGGCATTATGAAAAGTGAAATAATCAAGGACAAACACTGTATGATATATAACTTGTACGGAGAATGTAAAAGAGCTAAATTCATAGAAATAGAGAGCAGAGTGGTGATTACCAAGAGCTGGAGGTTGGGGAAACGGGGAGATATTGATCAAAGGGTACAAACTTCCAGTTATAGCATTATCAATTTCTGGGGATCTAAAATACAGCTGTGATTATAGCTAACAGTATTTTGTTACATACTTGAATGTAGCTAAGAGAGTAAATCTTAAATATTCTCACCACAAAAAAGAAATGGTAATTATGTGATGAGATGGAGGTTTTAGCTAATGCTATGGTGGTAATCCTTTTGCGGCATATAAATGTATCAAATCAACACATTTGTACGTCTTAAACTCACACAATTTTATATGATGATTATGTCTCAGTGAAGCTGGAAAAAATATAATCTACACATCATTGTTCATTTCATACTCTACCAGTTAGGATTATTCATCTTTCTTTTTCTAGAGACTTTGTTTTTACCTTTTATGAACTTAGGAACTCCACGTTTATATGGGCCATCATTTAATATCACTGTTTTCATTGGCTACCATGCCACCTCCTCTTGGCTGGTCACATTTATTCTGTGACCTTGACCCTCTAGCTTTTGAAACTAATGTTCTGTTAAGTTATCAGCAAAAGTTTCTTAGCAAACGCGAAGGTCTCATTTCTGATTTTATCATTTGAAACTCTTCCTGCCATTCACGGCTGTCCTTTCCAACCAGATATACCTTATCTCTGCTGAATTCCAGAGCTTTTAAACTCTTCTGTGTAGAGTTCTTTTGTAGACACACTTCCTTCAAATTTTCTAGAAGTCTATTTCCAATAATACTACATTTTCCCTTTATGGCCGTTCCGTCAGCTAATATGAATTTTTAATTCATTATTTTATTTAAAATATTTATTATAAAGAATTTCAAAGAAACAAAAGTAGAAAAGTATAATGAACAGTGATGTGATGGTAAATGGTGAACAATGGTTCCTCTGGGGGGAAAAGTGTATTTATGGTTTCTAACCTCACCTGACTTTCCTCTCTACTTTCCTCACTGTGCTAAGACACAGCAGCCTTCTTTCAGGTTCTTAAGAATCCCCATTTCCTTCTGATCTCAAGGGCTTTGTGCAGGGTACTTAGATGCTCTTCCCACTTGCTCTTTACCTAGTTAATTCCTACTTCTCTGACTTTTGGGTCTCAGTTTTCTTTTCTTTTCTTTTCTTTTTTTTTTTTGGCTGCTCTGTGTGGCATGTGGGATCTTAGTTCCCCAACCAAGGATCGAACCCATGCCCCCTGCAGTGGAAGCATGGACTGCCAGGGAAGTCCCCAGGTCTCAGTTTTCAATGTCACTTCCTCTGAGAAACTATCACTGACTCCTCCTCCCCATTCTAAAGTATATGTCCTTTATTCTCTCTCATAACACCTTTTTACTTTTATATCACTTAATCACATATTATTATCAATTCTTACTAATATTGTTATTTAAATAATAATATTAGAACAAAGAAGTAGAGAAAATAATTCTTAAAGAGGAAACTTACTTCAGTATAACAAAGGTCATATATAAAGCCCAGAGCTAATATCATATTCAATGGTGAAAAGACAGTTTTTGATTAATGTTTTTAGCCTGGTTTTCTACTAGACAGCAAGAAAATTTTGAACAAAAAGGAAAGATCCGTGGGGGGTGCTGGAGATTACAATACTTTTGATAAAAGGAAGAGGATTGTGAGGCCGTCGTTTCATTGCTCACACGTTTGTGGGTCACTACTGGGGAGGCACCAGGGCCCCTGACGCCAGGCAGATGGAATCACAGCTCTGCTCTATCACTAATTTCCTTCATGACTTGGTTTCTTGTCATCAGTAGAGTGGACAATGTTATAGTACCTACTTTATTATAAAGACTATATATAATAATGCTGCAGGCTTCAGAGTCCTGATCTGTGACTTAGTGCTGGCACTGGGACTGGGGCCCCTCCTCCGCAAGCTCCTTCCTTGAGCTCACCCCAAAGACCTTTATCTGTGAACCTTTCCTGTCACACTGTTTTTGCTTTTGCAGAATAAGAACTGATATTGATTCCACTTGTTCTGTTCTAAAATACACCTAGTGGGGGCTTCCTTGGTGGTGCAGTGGTTAAGAATCCACCTGCCAATACAGGGGACACGGGTTCGAGCCCTGGTCCGGGAAGATCCCACATGCCGCGGAGCAACGAAGCCCATGCGCCACAACTACTGAGCCTGCGCTCTGGAGCCCGTGAGCCACAACTACTGAGCCCGCAAGCCACAACTACTGAAGCTCACGTGCCTAGAGCCCGTGCTCCGCCACAAGAGAAGCCACCGCAATGAGAAGCCCGCGCACCGCAACGAAGAGTAGCCCCCGCTCACTGCAACTAGAGAAAGCCCGCACGCAGCAATGAGGACCCAACGTAGCCCAAACTAAAATTAAATAAATAAATAAATTTATTAAAAAAAATAAAATACACCTAGGGATCTATATATAATCCCTAGGTTAATATTCTCATTAGCTGGTGGTGCATTATAAAGAACAAATCCTATGGGGCCCCAAAGAAAAATGGAGGCGATAGAAATTGAAGGAGAAAAGTGAAGAGGAGGTTTCAGAAGGTAAGTGTCCCAGAGCCGGGAGTTGATCAATGTTTTCTGAGTGAGTAAGTGTATTCTACACTTGGAGCATGGATTGCCAGAGGAAAGGACAGTCTCTCGGAGATTCTGCTATCAAACCGAGCTGTGTGCACCCTTTCAGATCATGGTGCAGAGGATGAGAGCGACTTTGACTCTAAGTCCTGGTGGGTTTGGCTCTGCCTATGATCAGTTTCAGGATCTTGGGCAACTTACACATTCTCCTCACTCCTAAGTTTCCTCATTTGTAAATGGGGAGGGTGATGACAATATACTCCCAAGAGGGCTGCGTGTGTTTTATTAAATGAGTTATTAGGTGCCTATAGTGTTTAGAATAATAGCTCCTGGTTAATACTGTGTTTTGTCCTGTCTTCACCCAGTTTTGAGGCCCTGGCTAGAGGCTAGTCCATTCCCCCTCTTGATCAGCTGATTAAGTCTGCACCCCAAGCACCTCCCTTACTGGGCTCTCACTCTGTAGACTACCATACACCTGTCCTAATCGCCCCAGGGTCAGGTATCAGACGGCCAGGGATGCTCTGTGTGGCCCAGATCCTGCTGACATGATTCAGATCAATCCATCCTAAGCCTGCTGGTCCTGCCTCACCTGTTCCTACTTGTGGAAACCACAATAAAGTCTCTGGTCCACGTCCTCTGTCTCACCTGCCTCCTGACCAGCCTGGTGCTTCCCCTGGTGGCCCTGCGTGGCATGCCGTGTTCTCCCCAGGGAACTGTTAGTCTAGCAGGACTGTGACTCTATTTCTGGTTTCTCTGCTTCATCTGTGTATTTAGCTTCACTGCATCTCACCCAAGGCATATGGTCGAAACACCACTCAGCAGCTAGACCGTTGTTAGAGTGCATGGAAACTGCACAGCAAATAGCTGTTATTATTAAAGTATTTATCGATATTTAGTGTGAAGTTAGAACGAATATCCACAGGCTAAATCTAAGAGAAAATTTAGTCTAGAAACGTGCTTAATGCTTCTTCCCTATTCTCCATACTTTCTACCCTCAGTACAGGTTGACAGTGGATGTACATTGGAATCATACCATGAAGAGACTTAAGTTAAAGCTGAGTGTCATATTGAAGATCATCTGGTCCAGTCTTTTCATTTTACTGATAAAGAAACAGAGACGTAGAGAGGACAGGTAACTAGGTAAATGAACAGCAGAGCCAGTGCTAGTTCTAGTTTCTACTGACCTCTGATGGCAAATGAGTCACCAGAAGAAAGCAGCTGGGCAACAACTCAAAAGGCTCAGCAAATGCCCACTTGCATTGTTTTCTTCCGTCTCCCTTTCTGGAGGCCACAGAGTCAGATTTCTGACTTGCAGAATCAAGCGAGAGGCACACAGAACTCTCAGAGGAAGTGGATGACAGATTTTCTCCTCTTCTCGTTGTAAAATCATACTAGATGCAATGCTTTTCTTGGGCATAGAAACTAAGAACACCAATCAGCTTACCTGATCAGCAAATCTGTCGACGTCTTGCCTGTTGCCACAGTTACATGTGTAGGCAAATGCTTTCACATCACCCTTTTCTTTGATCATTTGACACGTTTCCATGTTGCCTTCTTCGTTAATGTCCCATAGAACTAAAATGGCTCCAAGGCTGGCAAATGTTATGGCCGATAACCCCCCAAGTCCACTTCCAGCTCCTGTTATAAGGACAATCTTTCTAGCAACATTCTTTTTCTTCTTGGGAATTATCCTGTAAACTAAAGATTCTAAAATATAATAGAGACATTTTCCCCCAAATATGGAGGTGTCCAAAATTGTACTCATGTTAATTCACTGAAGAAAGGAACGTCTTAATTAGGAAAGAGGTAACTGATAAATTCATGACACTATCACAACGACTGCAAAACACGTAAAGCACATAGTCCAAGGGAAATTACCTTTGAGACATCAGTTCTTCAAAATACAAATTTCAGCAATAACTACTACCATCTTTGAATGCTTAAATTATATAAATAATGAGTATGAAAATATTTTATGTTAACAAGAATCTTTCCAACTTACAGGGCGCTTTCTTACAGGTAATCTAATTTGACCTACAGGTAGATCGCATGTCACTAGGAGAGCTTCATAGTGAGGGACATAAGATCTTTGAGTATCAACTTGCCCAACATTATGTGACTTGTACACCAAGACTTCGGATTCTTAGTCTGGTCAGTTTTCTATTACATGAACTCGATTCATGATCTCGTATCTAATAGAAATTTGCTTTTCATTAAGAAGTTGTTCAATAACGTAGAAATAATATTTATTGTAATACAAATAAAGTCTTTTTATGTTTTCACGTGATATTTGTAATATCCCTCTGAGAGAGTCAAACCAGGTACAGTTATTACTGGTTTATAGTGAAGACCTGAGACTAAAATGATTGAGTAGACTTATTCAAGGTCACATAGGCAGCTAATAAAATAGGGAATATCTGGATTGGGGACAGAGGTCTTCTGAATGCCCAGGCCTTTACCATTAGAACAGGCTTTTTCTGGAGCTAATGTGCCTTTTGCCAAGACCCACCTTTCAAAAAATAAAACAATGGAGCATTTTTTGTTTTCGGTGACATTTCCTTGGTTTTTGATAATCATCTTGGTACACTTGAACATTCTCACATGATCATTTCTGTAGAAGTTAGATGTGGACACCTATAAAAACCCACATTAAAGCGCATCACAGCTCCTACACTGTTGGTGGGAAAGTAATTTCGTGCAGCCGCTGTGGAGAACAGTATGGAGGTTCCTCTGAAAACTAAACATAGAACTACCATACGATCCAGCAATCCCATTCCTGGGCATATACCTGGAAAAAACTATAATTCATGAAGATACATTCAACCCTATATTCACAGTGGCACTCTTCACAATTGCCAAAGCACGGAAACAACCTAAATGTCCATCGACAGATGAATGGATAGATAAAGATGTGGTAATATATACAATGGAATACTACTCAGCCATAAAAAACCACAAAATAATGCCACCTGCAGCAACATGGATGTAACCAGAGATTATCATACTAAGTGAAGTAAGTCAGAACAGAAAGACAAATACCATATGATATCGCTTATATATGGAATCTAAAATATGGCACAAATGAACCTATCTACAAAACAGAAACAGACTCACACACAGAGATCAGACTTGTGGTTGCCAAGGAGGAGGAGGGGAGGGAGAGGGATGGATTGGGAGTTTGGGGTTGTTAGATGCAAACTATTACATCGAGAATGGATAAACAACAAGGTCCTACTGTAGAGCACGGGGAACCATATTCAACATCCCGTGATGAACCATAATTGAGAAGAATATGAAAAAGAATGTATATATATGTATAACTGAGTCACTTTGCTGTACAGGAGAGATTGCTGCAATACGGTAAATCAACTATACTTAAATAAAAAAACAAAACGAAAAAACAGACCACAGCTTCTTGAGGAAATAACAAACACTAGCGCCATAATAATAATAGTAATAACAACAGCAATACGTTTGGACTCTTCCTACACACCTGGCAAGTTGTAAGTGTTCTGCATGCGTTGATTCATTTAACTCTTCCAAGCGCTGCCCTGTTTTACAGTTGAGAGATCAGAGTTACTAAGAGGCTAAGCCAACTAGCCCACGGTCACACAGTTAAAAATAATGAAGATGGAATTTGAAGCCACAGTGACTTCACAGCCAAGCTCCAGATGACAAGAGATATAACAACAAAAACAAAAATGCAAAAGTTGAGTCTGGTAAAAAGAATTATTTTTGTGTTACATCTATTTCATTTTAAGTCAGTGAGGAATTAACGTTGAGATGTCTCTGGGACCCAAGTGAGATTGCCAAAAGACCCAGGCTACTTTCATCTTGCTGTCAGTCCTGACCAGCCAGAACTTTCCACTGAGAAAAGATATAAAAGAGCATTACTGCAAGAACACTGTTATAAATATTTATGTGAATTTCCATAGGGACACAAAAAGTCCCCAGGAAAGCATCTGGGCCTTCACTGGATTAAATGAGTATGTACTGAACCTGAGTCACTTTCAAAACATTAGGCATTGAGGTTTTTTTTATGAAATAACATTTATTTTCCTGTTGATATATTTGAACAATTTGCATTGAAGTTAACACACACAGGAAAGGAAGAATTCCCTAAAGATTATTGCTTTTTTTTTTTTAGTTTATGTAGCTTTTTTTTAATTTTTTTACATCTTTATTGGAGTATAATTGCTTTACAATGGTGTGTTAGATGGAAGGAAAAAAGAAAGGAGATAAAGTAAAATAATATAAAGTAAGATAAAATATAATAAAGTTATTAAAAAAATAGTTATTAAGAGAAAAAAAGAAAAATATTAAAAAAACAAAAAAACACGGACAGATAGAACTCTAGGACAAATGTTGGAAGCAAAGCTATACAGACAAAATCTCACACAGAAGCATATATAACAACCCCAGTCCTCTCCCTGCGCTCCGACTGAAACCCGAGCCTCAGCTCCCAGCTCCGTCCGCCCCGGTAAGTGAGCAGACAAGCCTCTCGGCCTGGTGAGTGCCGGTCGGCCCCGATCCTCTGTGCGGGAATCTCTCCACTTTGCTCTCCGCACCCCTGTTGCTGCGCTCTCCTCCGCCACCCGCAGTCTCCGCCCGCGAAGGGGCTCCTAGTGTGTGGGAACTTTTCCTCCTTCACGGCTCCCTCCCACTGGTGCAGGTCCCGTCCCTATCCTTTTGTCTCTGTTTATTCTTTTGTCTTTTGCCCTACCATGGTACGTGGAGGGTTTCTTGCCTTTTGGGAGGTCTGAGGTCTTCTGCCAGCGTTCAGTAGGTGTTCTGTAGTTGTTCCACGTGTAGATGTATTTCTGGTGTATATGTGGGGAGGAAGGTGATCTCCGCGTCTTACTCTTCCGCCGTCTTCTAGGCATTGAGTTTTAAAAATGCTGAGTTACAGTCCCTGGCCTTGAGGAGCATGGAGTCCAGTTCTGGAAAATGACAAGTAAACACAGGGTTGCAGAGTGAAAAGTGCTGCAGATAAAACCTGGACAAAGCTTGGTCCCAGGTTTGGGGACAGGGAATGAGTTTCTTGGTAGAGGAGTGAAGAAAATGGACAGGAGGATTGCATCTGAGTTCTCGCCAGAAGGCTGTGCCTTTAAGACAGCAAGAGAAAGGGCATTTCAGATCTCTCCCATTAACCTATTTGCATTTATGAAGAATATTAACTATATCCCTAATGGTATTATCCTAGGAAAACTTTAGAGACTCCCACTTACCTTAATGTTCAGCAGGAGTTAATGCAGATGTCAAGTATCCAGTCAGGAAAGAGATCAAGCTTCGGAAAGTTCTCTCTTCTCCAAGCTTATATAGACTTTTCTGGCTTAAGCACAATCCTGGCAACATGTAGTGTGTTGCCATCGTGAAAGGAAACCGTATCTTATCATCTATTAAAAACAAATACAGGGCCTCCCTGGTGGCGCAGTTGGTTGAGAGTCCGCCTGCCGACGCAGGGGACGCGGGTTCATGCCTCGGTCCGGGAGGATCCCACGTGCCGCGGAGCGGCTGGGCCCGTGAGCCATGGCCGCTGAGCCTGCGCGTCCGGAGCCTGTACTCTGCAATGGCAGAGGCCACAGCAGTGAGAGGCCCGCGTACCGCAAAAAGAACCCCCCAAAAACCAAAAACAAATACAAACGCAACAGAGAAGGCATTCTGGATCACAGGGTTCTCATGTGGAGAACGAGAAGATTTCAGCTTTCCTCTCCTCCTACTTTTTCTGTAGGAGGAAGTTCGTTCTCGAAGTAGATGATTTATCTTGAAAGAAGTTCAAGTAGCTTTCTCTAAAAATTATTAAATTTCAGCAACAGATTGTTATGCTTTGGGACCATTTTGAGGACAATATTTTGACATTTCTCCAATCATTCATTGTTTAAAGTTTCCCTGAACTAAGAGGCCGCACTCTCGGGCCTCGGAAAGCATTCAGTTTGGGAACAAAGGGAAAAAGTACACGTAAGCCCTAGATGTAGGAAGTACTGGTGAGAAAAGATGACTACTCCCAGGTGGTCCTTGGGCGGTCATGGTAACCAGGCAGTTAGAAAAAAAATGATGAAGCATTGTGATGAACAAACATTTATCAAGTTCTAAACCGCATCACACCTTTCCATTACCTCGTTTTTCTGTAAGCCTCAAAAAGGCCCTGTGGGGTGAGTATGAGACTCAGGTAGAGACAAAACTCAGCGGCACATGGTTTGTGAATAGAAGTGGGACTTGAACGCAGACTGTGATTCTGGAACTTCTTCTGCCCCTTTGACCACCACATGTTGAACTTCCCATTCTATAAACTGGACTTTGAATCACAAGGACCTTCTTTCATTTTTCAGGCCCTCCTGAGCCCTTCGGCTTCAAAGGTTGTCTGTGAGCATGGAATATGTATTTGTAGAAATCTCCGACTCTCAGGAATGTTAAAAATATTGAAATAACCCATATAACAAAAGCCTTTTGTAAATTGTAAAGTGCTGCGCAAACATTGATTTTTATCAGCTGCATCGGCGGCTTTTGGGTAATGGTGCTGAACCCGCAGCCGGTCACCCGGGAGGATACCCGTCAGGGAGGTATGGAAAGCTCTTCTTTACCGCGGAGGGTGTGTCTGCGCTGTTACCTTGCTGAGTGGGGCTTGGGAGCCGGGTTCGCACAGGATTTCATCTGAGTCGCAGTCCTCACGTTAGCTGTTGGTGAATGAAGGCCCTGTTGCAAGGTCAAACGCATGCAGTCGCCTGTGTGCACAGCGGCGCCCACAAGTACCAGCCCCTGGGCTCCTTCCTGGCTTTCTCCGCTGTCCTTTCACCACCTTTTCCCTCACCTCGCCCAGAGTGAGCAAAACCAGAAAAGAAAAAAGAGACCCTGGAGATGAGAACGGAATTACCTCATGCCCCTGTTCGGGAAACAGCACTAAATTTTGCCCAGAGAAACTGGTTCTCAGCAGCGGGAGCCTAATATTTGCTCCTGAGGGGCCAGGAAGCCCAAATCTTACCTGCAGAGACACTGAACTCCAGTGGCACAAAGTCCTCCTTACAGGGGATGAAGCAACAGAGCTCAGGTCGCAGCCAGACGCTGTCTTTTTAAATGATTTTGGTTTTACGTGTCTTCCCACACCTTCTGCTGTCTCTATGGCTCTCAGATAAAGGAGTGTCAACTGAGAGAACCTGCCAGAGTTTCACCCACTTTGACCTTACCGAAGCGGGTGATATACATCTTAAACTTTCACATCCCACAGTGAGCTGGAGTGAAGGTGTGTCCTGTGAAGGGACATGTTTAAAGTGATTTGCAGGCTTAAGCCCTCCTGAAGGTGTCCTGAAATTTTACTTCTAGCTCAGTTAGGAAAGTGGGGAACAGAGTTTGACTCATCTCAGCATCTCGATGATCGGGATACATCATTTTCCCCCAATTTTTATTATGAAAAATTTTCCAACTCACATAAAACTTGAATAGTACGTAAGTGTTCCAAGAACCTACACAAAGACAATTTTAACATTTTACCGTATTTGCTTTTTATCTCCTTCACTCTGGGTGAACTATTGCAACATACGCTGCAGGCATGAGCCTTCACTACAAGTACCATGCACTCATCTCCTGAGAAGGAAGTTACCATACGTAACCACAGTAAGATGACCACACCTCATGGAATTAATATTAATGCTATAACATCATCTAACATGGACCTATATTTAAATTTGCCCACTTGTCCCAAAGATCCAATTAAATTTTATGCACTACTTATGGCTGTCATACCCGTTTAGTAATTTTCACCTAGGATAGCTCTGTCCATCTCAAAAATTTTTGAAAAATATATAGTCACTGACTTTTTGAAAAGTCTAGGCCAGGTTTCTTATAGAATGTCCTATAATTCTCTATTTGTCTGTCTTTTCTCATGGTGTCATTTAACTTGACCTCCATACCCTGTATTTTTTGCAAACTTTAAGTTAGACTTAGAGCCTTGATGATATTCAGTTTAAACATTTTTGGCAAGAAAACATCATACATTCTGTTGAACACTTCCTACTGCAACCTGGCGTAATGTCTGGTGTCAGGCTGTTCCACCAACAGAGATGCTAAATTTGGTCCCCAGGAGAAGGTGGCACCACAAGTTTTCTCCATCGAATTTCTCCATTACAATTCATAGTGGTCTGGGGGATGGCACCTGGGCACCCTGGGACTATATTGCTTCCCACAATCTTTTACTTACTGATTTTTAAAAATATATAGTTTTTAGAGCAGTTTTAGGTTAATACCAAAATTGAGTAGAAAACACAGAACATTTCCATATACTCCCTCCCCTGCCACACAAACACTTCCCCCACTACCAACATCTGCACCAGTTGGTACCCTGGTTATAATCGATCAGCCTACATTGACATGTCATTCCCACCCCAAGTCCATAGTTTACATTAGGGTTCATTCTATTCTTGGGTTTTGACAGATGTATAGTGACATGTATCCACAATTACAGGATCATACAAAGTAGTTTCACTGTCCTGAAAATCCTCTGTATTCACCCCTCCCTCCTCCAGCCCCTGATCTTTTTATTGTATGCATAGTTTTGCCTTTTCCAGAATGTCAGAGTTGGATTCATACAGACTGTAATCCTGTAAGATGGACTTTTTTTACTTGGTATTATAGTATACATTTAAGTTTCCTCTTTGTTTTTTATGGCTTGAGAGCGCATTTCTGTTTTTATTGTTTTATTTTATTTTTAAATTTTTATTTTATATTGGAGCATAGTTGATTCACGATGTTGTGTTAGTTTCAGGTGTACAGCAAAGTGATTCAGTTATACATATACATGTATCTATTCTTTTTCAAATTCTTTTCCCATTTCTTTTTATTTAATGTATAGATTTTTAGTTTCTTTTTTTAAAAATTTATTTATTGATTGATTTTTGACTGCATTGGGTCTTTGTTGCTGTGCACAGGCTTTCTCTAGTTGCGGTGAGCGGGGGTTACTCTTTGTTGCAGTGTTCAGGCTTCTCATTGCAGTAGCTTCTCTTACTGCAGAGCATGGGCTCTAGGTGTGTGGGCTTCAGTAGTTGTGGCTCGTGGGCTCAGCAGTTGTGACACACGGGCTTAGTTGCTCTGCGGCATGTAGGATCTTCCCGGACCAGACCTCGAACCCGTGTCCCCTGCATTGGCAGGTGGATTCTTAACCATGTGCCACCAGGGAAGCCCCGCATTTCTTTTTATTGTGGAATAATCTTCCATTGTCTGGACACACCGCAGTTTATTTATCCATTTACCCATTGAAGGACACCTTAGTTGCATCTTAGTTGACAAATATGATTGAGGCTGCTAAAAACATCTGTGTGCGACTTTTTCTGTGGACATAAATTTTCAGCTCCTTTGGATAAATACCAAGGAGTGTGATTACTGGATTGCATGGTAAAAGTATGGTCAGTTTTATGAGAAACTGCGAGACTGCACCATTTTGCATCCCCATCGGCAATGAATGAGAGTTCCTGTTGCTTCACATCTTCACCAGCACTGAGTGCTTTCAGTGTCTTCATCTTAGCCATTCGAACAGGTGTGGGTGCACCCATTGATTTTAACCTCCACTCATGACCCTTGCCTGAGTCAGTGTTTATGCTGGGGCTTGCAAAATGGTGAATTTCTAATTTAGCATCCCTTACTACATTTATTAAATAGCCTTCTTCTGTAACAGGAAACATTTTGCCATGTTTCTTTCTTTTTTTTTTTAATCTCTCTTTCACAGTGGGGAATTCTAAAGAAAAGAATGACTCTCTTGCCCATGTAGCTTTAGCATGCTTTGTGCCCCCCTGGGACTCACAGAAAGCTACATGAAGACTGACTGTTACTCCATCATTTTTTATATTCCCCATAAAACCTAGCCCAGTGCCTTGCATATAACAAGTACTCAGTAATTATTTGTTGAATTGAATAATGAGCTTCAAATGTTATTATGGCTGTGGTCAATAAACTCTCAATGTATTTTCAAGGTCTTGGAAAATAGAAAATGACATGAAAGAAATATATGATAGCAGAAGAGATATATTTTGAAGTATAATAACTATAGAAGCTCAGCGTTTGCCACATCATCTTTCAGATTATTTATCATCCTGTAATTGCTGGTTTACATGGCTCTCTCTTCCCCTAGACTATGACGTTCTTAAGGGAAAGGACTGGGCTGATTCACTCTGTCTACCCAGCACCTGACGAGAGGTGTGACTCACAGTCAGTTCTCCATAAACATTTGATGAATCCCTGAGATGAAGATGTAAGATTGGTTCACTGTTGAGTTATTGTTCTGTAGTCAGCACTGCTCTTTATTTTTTAATTATTTATTTTACAAATTTTTATTGGAGTATAGTTGATTTACAGTGTGGTGTTAGTTTCTGCTGTACGGCAAAGTGAATCAGTTATACATATACATATATCCACTCTTTTTTAGATTCTTAAGTCAGACAGAGAAAGACAAATGTCGTATGATATCGCTTATATGTGGAATCTAAAAAAATGGTGTAAATGAACTTATTTACAAAACAGAAATAGACTCACAGATGTAGAAAAGAAACCTATGGTTACAAGGAGAGAAAGAGGGGGGAGGGATAAATTGGGAGATTGGGATTGACACGTACACACTACTATATATAAAATAGAGAACTAATAAGGACCTACTGTAGAGCACAGGTGCTGGTTTTTAAATGTAGATACACATACAATGGCTAAGTGTTCCTGGACAAGAATGGCAACTCCCCAATGTCATTGGGATTTCAGGCTCCTTCTGTCCTTTGAGTCTGTCTTTTCAGCCCCTGGCTTCAGTATTTACTGATTTCTTGCTGTGAGCCCGTATTCCAAATCATCATTTTGCTTTCTGCCCTAACTAGCATCATCAAAGCGCTGTGTGTCCATTGCTGGGGTTGTGCAAGCCAGTGCCTCTGCTCCGGCCATGGACCGAGGAGCCCCGGGGAGCCCAGTGCCCAGCTCCAGAGGAGGCCTGAGCTCAGCGAGGGGGTCTCCTCCGTGCCCCTGGACACTGCCGAGCAGAGGAGGGAGGCCACAGATAGACAGGTGGCCCTCCTCCGTCTACCCCTTATACCTTTGTCCGTGGAAGTCTGTCCTCTAAACCCCACTGCCCCAAAGACGCTTCCCCTCTGCCACTGACATCTTCATCATCAACTAACCAGTGCACACCTAATTGCCACTCCTTCTCCAGGGGCCGCAAGACCCAAGTGCAGAAACAGTACTTATTCCCCTAGAAATAAATGATCTTTGTTCTCAAGCCTTCATTTGTACTGATGGCAGATAATTCATCTTATCAATTCAAGATGATGCCGTATTTCTTCTAGGTTCAAGCTTGGTCTTTTTTGGAAAGGTAGTCAGTTCAAAATATTACACCTGCCCCACGCCATCGGGCAGACTCTAGGGCACTGCAGGGAGATGGGGGGGCCTCTCCTTGGGAGACTCTCTCCAAGGCTTTTGCCGCTGATGTAACTTCCCTTTTTATCTTGTGAGCTTCTACCCCGCGGTGTCTCCTAATGGGCTCCCCACACGATTCTGCTCCCCAGGGGCCAGGCCACACATGTCACTCTGCTTCCTGTTGCCCATCAGCGGCTCTCTCTCTTTCCTGAGTTCCCTGTAGGCCTTTCCCTCAAAAAGGAGTGGCCGTGTCCTGTCCATGTCGTGGGCCCCTTGTACTTGCTTCATCCCGAGCTCCTTCCTTTCCTAAGTGGAGTCCTCCAGGCTCAACCTCCAGAAGCTCAAAACATGTTTTCTCACTCATTTGTTTTGTTTCTTTAGATTCCATATCTAAGTGATAACAACACTGTCTGTCTTTCGACTTATTTCACTTAGCATAATACCCTCCAATCCATCCATGTTGCTGCAAATGGCTTTTTAATGGCTGAGTAATATTCCACTGTGTATGTGTATATATATATACCACATCTTCTTCATCCATTCACCTGTTGACACTTAAGTTGCTTCCATATCTTGGCTATTGTAAATAATGCTGCTGTGAATGTAGGGGTGCATGTATCTTTTTGAATTAGTGTTTTCGTTTTCTTCGGCTGTGTACCCAGGAGTGGAACAAATGAATGGATATAGCAAAACAGAAACAGACTCACAGATATAGAGAAGAAACTAGTGGTTACCAGTAGGGAGAGGGAAGGGGGAGGGGCAAGATAGGGGTGGGGATTAAGAGGTACAAACTACTGTGTATAAAATAAATAAGCCACAAGGACATATTGTGCAGCACAGGGTATATAGACAATATTTTATAATAACTATAAATGGAGTATAATCTATAAAAATATCGAATCACTATGTTTTACACGGAAACTAATATAATATTGTAAATCAACTATACCTCAATTAAAAAAAAGCTTTTCCTTTCCCAGGTTCAGGTCTCCATCACTGCCTTCAAAGGCCTGTTTAGCAATGCAAAGCCCTGAATTTGAGGCTTTGTTCTGGTTAAGTAGTTTTTCCTCCTTCTTTCACTTGGATTGGACAATAAACCTGGGAGGCTCAGAACCTCCCACAAGGAATGCTGCCTTGGGCAACGTTTCAGTTCCAGAGGGCTTCTGGGGATGGCCTCTAAGGTCACAGAAGCAGTGCCTTGGGAGGAGAGATTGTGCTTGATGAAAAACCTAGAAGCAACCTTATCAGAGTCTCTTTAGGAAGACCCTTGCCCTAGGCCTGGGGTCGGGATACAGCCGGTAAAACATCAGAGGCAGAAAAGTTCAGAGAGAGGAGGGGTCTGAGAAGTGGAATGTCGCCTCCCATATCAGTAAACAAAGGACGTCACAGTCATCAGCCATTATGGTCAGCTGCTGAGCCCTGAGGAAACTCCGGAAGGAAAGAATACCTGCCATCTAGCAGCCATCAGACTGAAGCCACTCCCTAGGTGAGCCCTTCGGAAACTCAGGATGTGAAAACACAGGATACTGGCCCCAGAGAGCTGAGGTGCATGTCAAAGGAATGATTTCAGTGAGCCCAGACGCTTGCATCTTCCCATACAGAGAAAAGCGCTAAATTTCTTAACTTGGGATATCTGGTTTCCTTTAATCAACAATACTCTTCTGACGTTCAGACTACCTGCCCTTTGTTGCAAAACTCCTATATTACCTGGCTCCCCCCTCACCTCCTCAACTTGAGATGCTGCCTCTGGGCTTGAAGTCCTAAAATTCCTGCCGAATGAAACAGAACTCTCAACTTCTAGGTTGTGCATATATTTTTTTAAGTCAACAGGTCTAAACCCAGCCAAGCCTGTCTCCCATCCAAGACGAGCCACCCTCCCAGGGGACCCCGCTTGTTCCCCGCCTCCCCCCACGGGGCTTCCAGCAGCTTGAGCAGGGTTTGGGACGTGCGTGTAGGGCTCTTTAAATTTAAAGTGCAATTACATCAAATCAAATTAAAAATCAAAAATTCAGTACTCAGTTGCACCAGCCACATTTAAAATGCTTAATTGGGATTGACATATACACACTAATATGTATAAAATGGATGACTAATAAGAACCTGCTGTATAAAAAAATAAGTAAAATAAAATTCAAAAATTCAAAAAAGCAGTTTACTTTTAACAAATAGTATACTATAGAAAATAGCTAAGATTTGAGGGTTCATATGTGCCAGGCGCTGTCCCAAACCTTTTTTGTATAAAAAAAAAAAAAAAAAAAGAAGCTTAATGGCTCCATACGGCTGGTGGCTACCTTGATGGATAACAGAGATGTTCACCACTCACCATTCTCGGGTCTTTTAAAGTTGAGGACGACCTGGCTGACAGGAAGAGGGCAGGCCGCTTGGGGGAGACGTTTCTTGCCTTGGATAAATGGCTGCTTCTGAAATGAAGCAATTTTAACAACAGAAAGACTCCTGGGATTCTTTTCCTGGAGTTCTGTTTAGGCTTTAACTCTGTTCTGTTCTCACATTAGTTTTTTTGACCAAAACCTGGTTTACCTGGACGCCCCCACTATTTGTGACTGTTAAAAAACAAGCCAACAGGCCCCCAACGGAGTCACTCATGCTAGGTCCCCCATGACCAAACCGAGACTTAACTACAGTTTGGGTTCCCCCAGAAATGGAATGTGAGTCCAGTCAATCGGGGATCACCCGATTAGCACTAGGGGGGTCATTCGTCTGCCAGACCCCTGGCATCCCCTAAAGGAAAGTGCGACAACCAGTCCGCTTTTTTCCAGTATAACTTCCTTGTCCCTGCTCCCTTCTGCCTATACAAGTCTTTCACCTTGTGCAGCTCCTTGGGGCACCTTTCTATCTGCTGGATGGGATGCTGCTCGATGCATGAATCACTAAATAAAGCCAATAAGATCTTTGAAATTCACTCAGTTGAATTTTGTTTTTTCTAACATGACCAAGCATAATGCCGCACTTACCAGTACATTTTTTTAATTAAAAAAAATAGCCTTTTGATGTAAACTACCTTTATGAAAGCAGTTGTTGAGGATTAGCAAAAGTAAGAAAATAAGACAACTATATCCCAGATTTGTCACTGTTAGCGCCCTGTGTTGTAAATGTAGATGTGTGTATGTTCACACACACACTATGCGAATAATATCATTCCAGAAAATTTGTTTTGTAACTTCTTTTAAGTTAATGACCTCCAACTTTTTTACACCCTGCTGAGCACCCAGTCCGTATTTGAATTTCTCCATTGGACTCCTAAATGTCTTTTCCAGCAGTTCATCCGGGTTTTTAGCACTCCAGTCCAGAGGCATGCAGTGCATCTGTTGCTTTGCCCACGTTTCCCTTTGAATTTAGCGCAAGCCATGGCTGCACTGGTGAAGAATAATTAATGCTAGCTGTTGCAGCTGACAAGGCTGAAGTCAACAAAGTCAGCAAAGGTTACATGGCCCTCCCCTCCCCTGTGTTGGCCGTCTGGATCCGGGTGGTGGCCTCCAAGAGAGGAACCGAGAAGGGCCGCTGGCTCCTAACTGTCTTGGACCAGAATTGACACCCTCACAGGCCACACGGTCCCAACCTAATGGCCAGGGAAGCTGGAAAATGTAGAGGATCATCTGGAACTGTAAGTGAGCACGTCTCTGCCCTAAGCTTCTCCTTTTTAAGCCCCCGACCTGTCATGTTGAAGAGGCCCAGGTGCTATCCTGTGGGTGTCACATCTTTCAGCTTTTCTGGTGCAGTTTAAGTGGTTCTTCTATCTCCTGTATTTCCTATAAACTACAAGATAGATGCAGAAGCTTAAAGGTTGTAAAGGAAGAATAATCTTCTACCTCCCGGGTAGGGGAAAGCCCAGTTCTTCCCTAGTCTAAGTTTCTTCCCTGTGAGTCTCTTTTATTACTCACACAAAACAGTTCATTTCTGGTCACCAAGCGTGTGGAGGTCTTTCCCCCATCAATCGATTCTCCAAGATACCAGCTGGGCATCTTATAATTTAATTCAATTCTGACACTAACTACCCTGAGATGGTGTCAGATTCCCACGTTAAGAGCTCAGTTCCACAGGACTGCCCACTCCACTGCCACCACACTTCAGATGCAAGACGCAAGCCCAGGTGACACGTACTTCTGACCAGCCAGCTGTAGGTCAGAAGTCCCCATGACCACCTCCTTGGGTTCCATTGATTTGCTAGAGCAGCTCACAGAACTCGGGGAGATACTTACTTACATTTACCCGTTTATTGAAGGATATGATAAAGGATACAGAAGAATAGCCATACGAAGAGATAGGCTGAGGTCTGGAAGGGTCCCAGGCTCAGGACTTGGGGTACATTGGCCTCCCAGTACCTACCAGGGATGTATGTGTTCATCCACCTGGAAGTTCCCTGAACGCCATATTGTTGGGGTTTTAGGGAGGCTTCCTCACATAGGCATGATCAATTAGTAACTCAGTTCCTTGCCCCTCTCCTCTCTCTGGAGGATGGGAGGGAGGCTGAAAATCCTAAACTTCTAATCTTGGCTTTTGGTCTTTCTGGTGACCAGCCCTTTTCCAGGAGCCCACCCAGAGCTGCCACAGCAGAACAAATATGCACCTAATGCTCTTATCGCTTCGGAAATTATAGGAGTTTTAGGAGCTCCGTGCCAGGAACTGCGGGCAGAGACCAATATATATTTTCTGTTATCTCACAGGACATACGTTAAACATTTTTATCTAGACAAATGATAGGCAATGTGCAATTTGTATTATATCACATAAGGAAATTTAAATATCTGAGATGGTCTGATGATTAGTGAAACGCGCCTTTGGTTACTTCATTAGACAGTTACATTTTCCCATTTATGAATAGTAAAAATACACCTAATACATTTAATCTTGACATAATTTTTGTATGAGTCAGTAATCTTGTTAGGTGTTGCAGAATGATGATTTTCTAATTCAATCATTCCTTATGCTTTGTTAGCTAGCTTTCTCTGCAAAGATTTGTCTTCATTTGGTTTCCCTGAAATACAGTGCCTACTGGAAATGCTTAGTTATTTCTCTTTAGTTACTGATTTTCTAAGTAAGGAGTTGGTTTATTAGATGCCTCAAATAGAGGCTGTTTTCCAGTTCTCGCTTTTATTTTTTTTGTGGTACGCGGGCCTCTCACTGTTGTGGCCTCTCCCGTTGCGGAGCACAGGCTCCCGACAAACAGGACCAGCGGCCATGGCTCACGCGCCCAGCCGCTCCGCGGCACGTGGGATCTTCCCGGACCGGGGCACGAACCCGTGTCCCCTGCATCGGCAGGTGGACTCCCAACCACTGCGCCACCAGGGAAGCCCTCGCTTTTTTTAAATTGAAGTTTGATTAAGTAGACTCACATGCAGTTGTAATGAATAACAGAGAGATTCCTGGGTACCCTTTACCGAGTTTCATACCATGGAAACCACTGTATAATATCATAGCTGAGATGGTGACATTTATACAATCTACCTCATCTTACTCAGATTCCCCAGATTTTGCTGTACTCATTTGTGAGTGTGTGTGTTTGTGTGTATATGTGCATTTAGTTTTATACAGTTTTCTCACATATATTTACACCACAGCCCAGACACTCGCTACAAGGATCCCCTGAAATTGCCCTTTTGTAACCACACCCACCGCAATCCCACACCCCATCACCTCCTCCTGATCTGTAACCCTGACAATCCCTAATCTGTTCTCTATTTCTACAATGTTGGCATTTCAAAAATGTCATATCAAGGAAGTCGTACAGTATGTAACGTTTTGGGACTTTTTTTCACTTAGCGTCATTCCCCAGCAATTTATCCAATTTGTTACATGCATCAGTGGTTCAAATTCTCTTATTTGGGGGGATTATTATAAACTCATACATTTTCATTGGTTAAATGCACTTGAATCAACTAAACTCATTAATATTTTTGATGCTGAAATTGTCACAACTTTGATGTATGGGGTCACCTCCCAACAGGTGCCTAAATGCTTTTTATGTGGCCCCATCATTTTAAAACAATACATTTATTTATTAAAGTATGCTCTTATTACCAAAAAGTGCACATCATAAATGTATGGTTCCATGGATCTTCAAAAGAACACAAAGTTAAGATCAGGAAAAAGAAAATTACCAGCCCTCTACATCCTTTGTGTGCCCACACCTAGTCATTACTCCCCAAACCCCACTGGCCTGACACCACAGTCCTGTTTTGGGACTTTATGTAAATGAAATTTTACAACACGTATTTTTGCTGCTGTTCTTTCTGTCTTCTTTTGCTCAACATTAAGTTCATGAAACTTATGTTGTTGCCTATAGTGGTAGCTTGTTCATTTTCATTGCAATTGAATACTCAGTTGTGTTAATGTACCATTCTACTAGTGATGGACATTTGAGTTGTTACCAGGTTTGGATACTACAAACAATGCTGTGAACATTCTTATACATGTTTTTGGGTGCACATAAATATGAATTTCTGTTGGATAAGAACTGAAGAATAGAATTGCTGAATCAAAGAGCATGTGTATATTGTGGTTTAGGAAATATTGCCAAAGAGTTTTACAAAGAAATTGTACCAACTTATATGTCTGCCAGGTATGAGAATCCCAGTTGCCCTGTATCCTGAATAGCACTTGGTATTGTCTGTCTTTTAAATTTTAGCCATTCTGGTAAATGCAGGCAGTCTTCTCATACACGTGGATTTTAGTTACCACAGTTGAGCTAAACCACACTAATCCCCCCAAAACATTGTTCAGATTTCAGTTATGGGTATCAACTGTGAGTAACTGCATAAAACACAGACTTGGTTGCTAGCTCTCGAGTCTGAAAATCATCACGTAAATAACAGATGAGCATCATGGTCTGTGACCGATCATAGTCTGTTGGTGATGAGTCACTGTATCTATTCATTTCCCACGTAGACAACAAAGTACGTAGTTGTGTTACCTCCTTGTCTCCCAGTGATTAACTCACCTGATATTTTTTATAAATAGATAATCAAAAGAGAGAATTGGCCAAAAAAGATTAAAGTACAGCAAAGAAATGAAAACTGGTAACATCAAAAGTAAATTAGATGTGATTAGAAGATTTGAAAAGGATGACAGTAAAGTGAAGATAGGACAAGACCTAGGCCTGCGTGGAGCTGGGTACAAACCATATTGAAACATTCTGTGAATAGAAAACCAAGGTAAAGAGGCTTCAGTACCTTTTAATTTAAACTGCACAATGAATAGAGAGCTGCTTATGGTTGAAATGGAGTGTTTACTTCTACTCTGGAACGAAAACTGTAAAAAGGAAAAACTCAAGCGTTTTGGCTGGCAGGCAAGCTAAAGTGTTGAATTGCCACATTGAAAGAAAACAGTGATTACAAGGAGACTGAAGGAGACCCCTTATGCTAGTATGGGCTGGTTTCATCATTTCAGCAGCTGGCATGAATTAACAGATGTGAAGTGATCTGGTGACCCTGCTAGTGCGGGCTAGGATGCTGCTGTGAAACTTGTACCGTATTCTAAGAGTTGGTTAAGGCAGGTGGCAGTGCTGATCGTCAGATATTTATTGTTGATCAGACAAGTCTTTTTTCAGAAGGTGTAATGGTTTGAAAGGTGGTCCCAAAGATACGTCCAAACCCGAATCCCTGCAGCCTTTGAATCTTAATATGGTGGAAGTTGTGATTACATAGAGATGTTGAGAGGAGGAGATTTAGCTTGTGTAAACCTGGGTGGGTCCCAAATGCAATCACATATATGCTTATAAGAGAAAGGCAGAGGGAGTTTCGGGACAGACACCCAGAGGAGGACAGACAGACATGCAGAGAAGAGGCTGGGGTAGGAGGCAATGTGACCTCAATGGCAGAGACTGGAGTGACATGGCCACAAGCCAAGGATCGCTTGGAGCCAACAGAAGCTGGGAAAGGCAAGGAAGGCATTCTCTCCTAGAGCCTCATGGATGGAGCACGGACTTCTGGCCTCAGAACAGGAAGCTGCTCCAATGAGAAAGTTGGCGCTGCAAAACAGTGTGGCTTTGGACGTGTGGACAGCCCCGTAGGGAGGGACGTGTGCCTTAATCAGGCAGGAATGTTGTATATACACCGTCATATGAATCCAACATGACTGGTTTGCTCTCCCAGATGGAAACAGTCATTAATCAAATAGATACAATTTCCTTTGCTGAAGCTGTTACTCCTTGGCTTACTTCCTCCTGGGTAAAAGGGGAACCATATTTCTTAGTATTCTTTCATGTTTGGGAGGAATCCTTTGATCTTACTGCTGTTTATATTGTTGCTGTGGGCTCGAGATGCAAGCCACCTCCCCGTATCTGGCCCTCCGGCCTACCTAGAAGAATGACAGATAAGATTGCACTGACGGATAAGCTTATACGGTAAGTCCCCTACATACGAACCTTCAAGTTGCGAACTTTCAAAGATGCTAACGTGTGTTCGCATGTCCAATAACGTAAGTTAGTTCACATGTCTGCTGTACATTGTCACATGTGTGCATCCTGCACAAGTGCTTGTGCTTTTGTGGACTTTACTGTACAGGACTGTATAGAGTACAGTAGTACAGTATCTTTATTTCAAGCCCAGGATGTCTGGAAGCAAGCGTAAAAGCAGTGGTGATGTAGCTGGTACCGCTAAGAAGTGCCAGGAGTTGGAGGCCCAGAGAAAGGACGAAGAGAGACAAGAGGAAGAAGAAGTAACTGAAGAACCAAAGGGATTCACGATGCAGGAAATGGCAAGAGGATTTTCTTTATTTGAGGAGGCGCTGTTAGTTTTTGAGGCACAGGACCTGAACATAGAACGGTACATGAAGGTTGCAGCAGCCGTTCAGAATGCAATCCAGTGCTACCGTGTCATCTATGACGAGAAAAAAAGAGCTACTACCCAGACACCACTGGACCGTTTTTTCAAGAGGGTAGATAGACTCGAATCCAGCAAGGAACCAGAACCTGTGCCATCAGCGTCAGGCATGAGTGAAATGGCAGGTCGCCCTCCGTCTGCTATTGCTGACGACCCTTCAGCTCTACCATCGTCCGCCTCCTCTCCCTCCTCCAGTCAGTAACTCTTCCTGCCTGTTCACTCGATGCCAGCCCCTGGATGCCAGCTGTTATACCGTGCTACTGCACTTTCCAAGGTACTGTACTGTAAGGTTAAAAATGTTTTCTTTCTTTTTGGTGTTTGTTTTTTTCTGTATGATTTGTGTGATAAGTATTATAAACCTCCTACCGGGTAGTACTCTATAGCTGATTGTGTTTGTTGGGTACCTAGGCTGACTTTCTTGGACTTGCGAACAAATTGGACTCACGAATGTGCTCTTGGAATTGAACTCGTTTCTTCTTAGGGGACCGACTGTATGGCCTCTCAGAATATGGGGCTGGAGTGTATGACTGTTAGCGTTCCTGACGCCAGCTTGGGCCCTTAGTTTCTGCTGTCCTTTCGCTGACCCGACCCAGGACCGTCCTGTGCAGTAAATCCCTTCTCTGCATCTAGGGCTTTGTAATTAATAGATATTGTTTAATTATCATTAGGGCCAGATGGCCTCTATGCTCTGTTAGTCCCCAAACAGTGATGAAGACCTTCCCTGACATACTCCCAGTGGCCACGGGACTAGTTACCCATTCATAAAGCTTGATTAGGGATGCACGTCTTGTTGCTAGGCACCTGCCCTCATATCCTAGGTTAACTATCAGATTGTCACAGTGGCCCCTTGGTGGCGTGGACGGCAGCCGCGAAAGCTCCTGGGTGGTTGTCCGCCAGATCCCATCCTGCGAGTAAGTTACCCTACGAGAAACTGATTCGTTGATTTTATGGAGCTGCCTGCCTTGAATTTCGGTCTCAAGATGTCTTCTCAGCTCAGTGGGCATTTTTCATTCCCTCTGTCCTCCAACAGAGAGAATGTATTTCTCTGTGTTAAGCCACCTAGTTAGTGATAATTGGTTGTGACATCCCTAGGAAACTAATACAGAAGGCGACTCTGGTAGGCAGAAAAATGGCCCCAGAAGGTGCCCACAGGCTTCCCTAGAACCTCTGTGTTACATAGCAAAGGGGAATTAACAGTGCTAATCAGCTGTCCTAAAAACAGAGATATATTTTGCATTAGTTGGGTGGGCCCAGCTTTATCACAAGGGTCTTTCAATGTGGAAGGGGAGGCAGGAGAGCCAGGAAATTTAAAACTTGAGTTTCTTCGCATCTGCAGCAAATATTCTGCTATGTCTGTATAAAGCACTATGTGCTATAGTCAACTGGGATCAGTCTTTTCCCGTGCAGTTTGGGTTATCAGTTTGATATACAGATAGGTTCATTTGTTTCAGCTTGCTTAAAAGTAAAATCATTTTGAAAAAATTTGGTTTTATCGATTTTTTTAGAAGAGGTGGTTTATCTTCATTATTCAAAAGACAAAATTATACAGAAAAGTCCTGCCTCCAATGAAGCTATGCCTACTCCTACCCTGTTTTTTCTGCTTTCTCTCTTTTTATGCACACACACACGTGTATATACACACATATATGTACCTATACATAGAATTTTAAAATACTTATTAATTTAATTTATTTATTTTTGGCTGTGCTGGGTCTCCGTTGCTGCGCGCAGGCTTTCTTTAGTTGTGGCGAGCGGGGGCTACTCTTTGTTGCGGTGCGTGGGCTTCTCATTGCGTTGGCTTCTCTTGTTGCGGAGCACGGGCTCTAGGTGTGTGGACTTCAGCAGTTGTGGCTCATAGGCTCAGTAGTTGTGGTACACCGCCTTAGCTGCTCCACGGCATGTGGGATCTTCCCAGACCAGGGATTGAACCCGTGTCCCCTGCATTGGCAGGCAGACTCGTAACCACTGCGCCACCAGGGAGGTCCCTATACATAGAATTTTGTAGTATTTGCTTGTTTCTCTTTTTGTGCTTACTTTTACGAATACTGATACTTGTGTTTGCATGTGTGTATTTATATGTTCATGGTCTTAGTTCTCACTTATTCTGCACACAGAAATAGCATTGTATATAATGTTGGGTGCTTTGATTTTTCCCTTAGAAATGTATCCCAGTGATACTTTCATGTTAGCACAGAGACCTTGCTCTTTTTGTTTGTTTGTTTTTTACTCTGCATAGTATTCCATGGTGTGGATCGTTTCCAATCTTTTGCTATTTCAAACAATGCTGAAACTAATAGCTTTGAATAAATTTCAGCTTATACTTTGGCAGGCATACCTGAAGGATAGATCACTAGATGTGAGCTTAATGGGTCAAAGGGTAAACGCACTGGATAATGTCAGATATTGCCACACTCCTGCCTCTAGGTTTGTTTTTCTTCTGTTCCCATGTGTGAAAGTGCTGCTACCCGGGGTGGGCAAGAGTCTGCGTTGTTAACTTTTGGGATTTTTAAAACTCTGATGAATGAAAACCAGGGTCCAGCAGTAGTTTTAATTTTCCTTTCTCTAATTATCAGTTGGGTATTATTTCATTTGTTCAAGCGCCATTTATAATTTTTTTTTAGTGCCTTGTTATTTATGCTCTTCACCTATTTTTCTGTAAGATATTGGTTTTTCGTCCTGATTTTTACCAGCACTTATATATATACTAGTCAGATTCACCCTTTAACTGTGACAAGTGTACGAAATATTTTTTTCTCAGTTTGCCTTCTGTCCTTTTTTATGATTTTTTTCCATGCATAATTTTTAAAAAGTAGTTGAATTTATCAATGTTTTCTTTTATGATTTCTGAATATTGAGTCATAGCTAGAAAGGCCTATCACAGTCCAACTTTAAAAGTAAAGGAATTCACACATGTTTTCTTCTGATGGTGTATAGTTTTGTTTACTTTTAGGTCTTTGATTATTCAGATTAAGTGATACGACCCCTCTAGCACAGAACTCAGCAGTATCTAACACGCTAGGGATGCACTTACCCTCTGGCTCAACAATCTCCGATTTATGTTCGTGGTGTGGAGTGTGGGTTCAATTTTACCTTTTTAAATTATTACTGGTCATACACACAGCATTTCTTTCCAGAGTCCATTTTAATGCACCCAGTTGAAATTATGCCTATCATATTCTAAATTCTCATGTATATTTGTGTGTTTCTAGCTTTCTACTATGTTTCTTGGTTTGTTTATTTGCTCATGGGCCATACTGTTTGCAATATTGATGCTTTCTATCTTTGTTTTACTGTCTGGTAGGGTCACTCCTCAGTATTTGCTCTTCTTTTCCACTGTTTTTTAATTTTTCCCCTGAGTTTACTTTTTATTTTTGGCAGGTAAATCTGAGCTCCCTGGAGCAGAGAGAGTTTTCAAGCTCTTCTTGATTTTTCTAATGAAATGTGTTAGTTTCAGGCTACATGCAACAGTGGGTTGTATAAACCAGTATTTCATTCCTTTCTTGAGCCTCACAAGGGTGGTTTTCAGGATTTCTTTTTTTTTTTTTAAACATCTTTATTGGAGTACAATTGCTTTACAATGGTGTGTTAGTTTCTGCTTTATAACAAAGTGAATCAGCTATATATGTACATATTCTTTAAGGCAGCAGATCAAAACCTTGCCATGGTTGAGAAATTGGTGAAAAGCTTCTGTTCTGTACCTGGTTCTCGTTCTCTCTCTTTTTTACCAGGAGGATAAGGCGCTGAGCCAGGAAGCTGAGCTGTCAGGCTGCAGGCTGTGGGGAGGGAGCCCTCAGAGGCTGGCGAGCGGGGCACAGACCAGCTGGGGTTCCCTGAGGCACTCACAGCCCCTGCCCTGCTGCCGGTGCCACAGCCAGTGCCGCCGCAGTATCTGCTCTGGCATCTCCCAGCCATGCAGCCTTGGCGCTGGCTTGGTCCCTGCAGCCTCTGCTGAAGCCTCCGGATGTGCCCGGAGCACAGAGCAGCAGAGTCCACCTCCCAGCGCCTACCCTGCTCCACGCCAGGCTGGGCACGCCTCTCCTCCACTGTTTTCTTATTTAATTTTTCCTTATGAAATTTAGAGTCAACGTGTTTAGTTCCAGAAGGAAAAACTGTTGGTATTTTTCTTGGGATGAAATGGATACATTCACTTAGGAAGGACTGACATCTTCAGACCTTCTTATCCAGAAACCTGGAATTTCTTTCTTGATGTTCAGGTCTAAGTTTGTGTCTCTCAACAATATTTGAAAGTTTCCTAACTCAGACGGCTCACATTTTAACCTCCCTTTACCACTAGTGTACAAAAGGCTGTGCTATGAAAAAAATAAAGCCCTACAGCTTAGTCGCAAAATACAGTCAAGACTTGTCTGTCACTCATGCAAGGACCTAGGTGGGTCAGTCGACTCAGCGGTCCAGGCTGATTCCTTGCTGTGGTGCCACCATCAGTAAGGTCACCTCACAGTTGACCTCGCACTGGAATTAGTCCCAGGGCCTTGCCTACCTGTGGGAGGGCTAGATGTCCAGTTTTTCTGTGTGAGGCCTGTATTCTCTTAGTTATATCTTCTGACAAGTTGTATATTATGCTATTAATTTCTCTCTGTTAACTTCATAGCCTGTTTTCGTAGTGACTTTTTCGACTGTCGCTTTTCAGTTGATATTCTTGCATTTGTAGATGGACATAGTTTTATCTCTTCCTTTTCAATCCTTACACTTGTGACGTCTCTTGTCAAATGCATTGACTGAGGCCTCCAGGACAATGTTAAATAGTGGTGGTAATAGTGGGCATCCTTGCCTGGCTCCTGCCCTCTGTGCTTTCCCATTCGGTTGGATGCTTTGCCAACAGTCCTCACCTGTGAAACTCGCCTCTGACCTAAATTAGGGATCACTCGTGGCCGTTCTCCCATCCCACACTTGTGAGATGTTGCTACCCAGTATTTGCTGAACCCTGATATGTCCTCAATCTTTTCAACCCTTATAGATATGAATCACACTTGGCACCTGGGGTGAAGTCTCTGTGCCATCCCATACCCAAGCTGTGGCTTCAGAGTTTCACTTAATGGGTCATAGTTTTAACCCAGAAGACACACTGAAGTATAATTTTGATAAGGACACAACTACCGAACTTATTAAAAAATACTAATCCTCGGTGCTGTTGAGGTGATGTGTCTAATCCTTGGTGCTGTTGAGGTGAGGTATCCCATCGTAAGCATAATCTTCTTGGGTGGACCGCTATGACTGAGTATATGTAAGACTTAGTTATGTGACACCCAGGCACCCACTCCATGCTCCCCAGAGCACGTTCCGGGAAGGTCAGGTCCTCTCTCCAATCACAGCTCAAGTTCATCTCCTCCATGCAGCACCCAGGGACACCTCTTTTTCTGAATTGTTGCCTGAGCCCATCATTTCCCCCCTTGCATTGATAATCAGCTCTGTGCACTGTCCTCCCGGCTAATTTGTAAGCCATTCATTTATTCACAAATATTTTTCAAACACCTGTTTTGTTGAGACCTGTGTGCTAGGCTCCCAGGATACAGCTATGACGAAGCACCAAGGATTCTTTTTTTCTCAGAAGTTGTGTGGAAGTCAAGTAGAAAACACTGCGATTGAGCAAAAAATATTTAATTACTTGTGACATTTTGAAATGTGGATTTCAAAGTGTGGACTTCCGCATGGCCTCTCCCCTATTCTTAGCACTTTTTCTGTGCTTGGAAGATCTAGCCTTTTACTTGATTGAGAAATTGAAGGGGGAATTGTGGAAAGTTGGCACTTTCAGTTCCTCCTTGCATACCCCTCCCCCTTCCAATTTCTTTTCTAGGTCAAGCCCCAGATGAGGGGAACCAGAGGCCCTCGAGTTCTCTGGGGTTCTCCAGGGAAGAGAGGAGCGTGGAGCCTCATGTCCCTCGGGCTGGGGTGAGGGGCGAGCACCCAGTGATGAGGGGAGAGGATGACTCTGCAAGACCTGGATGAAGAGGATTCCTTGAAACTACTCATCAAAACCTGGGAATCCCCTTAGAAATGCTCCCTTCACCTTGCTGAGGACGGTGCTGGGAGGACCTCCCCCTTCTACTAATGGCAGGAGACCCTGGGGACTCACAGGCACCCAGCTGGGAGGGGGCTGCTCTACCAAACACTCTACCTCATGTTCCAACCATGAAAAAACATGGCAGGGAGATCGTAAAGCATATCGGGTATTCTGCCAGCAATGCCATGGAGTCAGTCTATGGGCAGGGTTATAGGCGCGCTGTGGAGATTGTAACCGGGAGGTAAAAAAAGTGACTCCTGGGGGTATTTTATAGTTGAAAAATCTCATGCATTTATGTCGTGGTTTAAGGCCATTTACCACAGAGCAGAAAATAGTTCAGATGCATAGCTTGAAAAATACATTTGAAAAGCGAAAGAATAACTAAAGATACCCAAGCGGTCAATAAGCGTATACGGTGGTGTTCCCTCTCATTAGTAATTAGGGAAATGTAAATCAAAACAGAATGGCTAAAATTTAAAAGAGACAGTATGAAGTATTGGTGAGGCATGCACTGCGGTTAGGAGTCCAAAGTAGTACACTCTTTAAAAGCTGTTTGGCGTGACAGCCTACAGTTGAACCTATGCATATCCTAGTATCTGGCAAATCTACTCTAGTTATATTCCCAAGAGAAATGTGTCACCTGTGATAAGCGACATGGTCGCAGCAGTATTTGCAATAACCCCAAACTGGAAGCAACGTGAGCCTCCATTAATAACAAAATGGGACGTGCGTTATTTTCAGGCAATGGAATACTCTTTGGCAATAAAAATAATAAGCCAGCCACAGCTATATGCAACGGGATGGTTGAATCTTGTCAATATAACGCCAGCCACGTGGTTAAATAGAAAAAAGTGTATCTTCTTTTTATGGAAAGTTTTAAAACATACAAATTAATCAATGGTTACAGAAGTTAGGAGAGTGGTTACCTTTGGGGAACAGGGGAGAGCTACTTATTCGGAAGGGCATGTGAGTGGGTGCTGGTGATGCTGTATTCTAGGTGTCAGAGGTCTTCTGTTTCTTCTGTTTCTTGACCGGGATGATGGTTCATGGGTACGTTTGTTTGCAGCTTACGATGTACACTTACGATGTGTGGACTCCTCTGGAGATATGTTATACTTGATAAAAAAAAAAAAGCTAAGAGAAGACGTATAAGCACGTGACATAGATGGGTATGTTTAAACTATTGCCTAGTTCCCGCTGCTGATGTGAGTTTTGCAGTCCAAGTCCCCGAGAGGCCCAGGTGAAGGACACTTGGTCTCTGAGAGACCAGGGGTGAGGGGTACCTGATCCCTGAGAGGATCAGGTGAGGGATAGCCGGTCACTGAGAGCCTGGGGGTAAGGGATACCTGGTCCCGAGAGGCCCAGGTGAGGCAGGGCGAGGTGGAGAAAAGCCCAAGACCCATTAGTACCAGCTGGGTGTTTTGAAGCCGGTAGCTAGCCCTGTGGGCGCTGACCCTGGCGGGGCTGAAGCATCCGTGCATATTACCGTGTTAGCGTATTCCCACCCCCTACTGAGCTTCCGCTCACACCATCAGCTGGGATTTCAACCCAGGCAGGCTGGCCCCAGAGGTCACAGGTTATCACCTCCCAGGAGGAACCAGATCAGGACTCAGGCTCGGAGGTGGAGCTGGGGAGCCCCCGTGCCAGGACAGGTACAGAGTGGAGCAGTGCCGCTCTCTGCAGTCTGTGGGGATCAACTCTGTAAAAGGCGCACAGAGTTTCCCAGAGACCCTCTCAGAGAGCTGCAGCTTCCAGTTCATCTTACCCTACACTCTAGCCCATCAACTCGAAGTCCTCGTCCTGGGCTACTCCCACCCCTTCCGCGGTTATGGGGCCCAGAGCACCTGTGCTGGACGCACGCTGAGCGCCACAGCCAGGGCACAGTTATTTGCGTTTACAAGAGCATCCCACTAGCTATCTACCTTACATTTGATAGCACAGGAGATCAGCTCGGTGCTGTGTGACCGCCCGGAGGGGTGGGATAGGGAGGGTGGGAGGGAGGGAGATGCAAGAGGGAAGAGATATGGGGACATATGTATATGTATAACTGATCCACTTTGTTATAAAGCAGAAACTAACACATCATTGTAAAGCAATTATACTCTAATAAAGATGTTAAAATAAATAAATAAAAGAGCATCCCAGGGGCCTCTTAGGCAAATGCCCCTCAGCATTTAAATAGGAAAGTCTTGAAAATGAAAGCCTTTAAGAGATAAAGCTGGTGATGGTATTTCAGACTGAAGGCTGGACAGCCTGGGGGATATCTGGGGACACAGGAAGACCTACCCAGCACCCCTTGAGCCACAGGAGTCACGTTTTGTGCACAGCCGCCCTTGCTGTGCACACAATGTGACCTTACTGTTAAGGTCAGCCCGAGTGAGGTCCTTGCTTCGTTGGATGTTCCGGGCAGGAGTTGACAGCCCCACGTGCACCCAAGGGGAACGAACCATCTTGTCCCGTGGTCTCCTCCCTTCCTCTGTTTCCCCGTCCCTCTCCTCTGTTCCTTCCCTCCCTAAACATTTGTGGTGCATCCACCAGGCCCTCAATTCACCACCCTCAGAAGAGGCCCCAGATGGTGACGTAGAGGGCCGGACGTTTGTCTGTTAGCTACCCTGAGCACCTGAGCTCGGGCTGCACAGCTACCCCAAGTAGAAACGAAAAGGCTCCCCGGGAAGAACTATGCTTGATTTGAAAAAGAGTGCATATTCATTTGACTGTATTTTCTCATACATATTGGATGAGATATATATGTACACATATTGCTTTACTGTAACATAATAATTGGATTATTATCTTAAAGTGAAGGAACCAGTCATTCTGCTTTTACTGTCTCCGGGGTGCAGGCTGGATTTCTGTTTCTCAGATTTGGGTATCCTTAGTTTTAAGGGAGAGAATTTTTTTTTTTTTAACATCTTTATTGGAGTATAATTGCTTTACAATGGTGTGTTAGTTTCTGCTTTATAACAAAGTGAATCAGCTATACATGTACATATATCCCCATATCTCCTCCCTCTTGTGTCTCCGAGGGAGAGAATTAAGTGACTTTTTTTCCCTCAAAGGACTAGCCCCTTGTCTCTCAAATCTGACCTGCAGATGGGTTTTGTTTGGGCCACCCTGTTTTAAATGGAATCAATAGACCAAAATTAAGAACTTGAGATATTATCGTGAAAATTGAGGTTTCAGATTTCTTTGGAAAAGTACTGGGCTGGCGTTTCCAAGGGAAAGAGTTGGCTCAGGGTGAATAGAGACCCAAGATCTCTGATGTGTTTCAGCCCTACCATTTCTTACTGCTCCAGACACGGATTTCCACAGGCCTGCTGCTGTTTATCAGCTCCTTTCCAACCTGCTTCAAACGCTTACATTACCTGCATCTCTAGTTCAAAAGGAGGAGGAAAGATCACGGAGATAGCTGCTGGTGGGGATCAGTGAGTGGCAGGGACCTGTGACCCCTTGCACTGACCGGGGGGACAGCACATGGCCGTGGGGAGGTCCCGGGAACCCAGCAGGGCTGGACTCAGAGGGGCGGTGGGCGGCCCCATCGGGATACAGCACATGGTCTTGCACAGACCTGGGTTGCAGAGCAGAGGCTCTTCCTCTGTCTCCCTCAGTCGCTAAACTCTGATTTGGGGGGAAGAACGCAAAGGAAAGGATGAGCGAGGGTCCTGGGAAAATGACTCAGTGGATGGGAATTTAGCTGCAGGTGGTTTCAGTTAGAAAAACAAAGACATGTTACCTGTTTTGTACCTGTTGTCCCAAATGTTTTAATTAATGTGAAGTAGTCATAAACTCCTTGTGTGATGAGAATTTGCCTTCCAAAACATTCATAATACCTTGCCCAGTGATCTGGTCACCAAATCCCTCCATTCATGCATCTGTCCATTCATCAGATTCTGGAGGACCCACTGGGGGTTATGGTGTAGGGGGTGGACAACAGTGGAGATAGAGACACAAGTCCTTCCGATTCTTGGTAGTGGCCTGGATGAGAGACAGGGAACTGGAGTGGAAAGGACATTGCTTGGGAGCAAGAAGTTTCGGGTCTTAATTCCATTTCTATCCTTCAACTGCTGGGCAATCTTGGGCCAATGAATTGACCTTTCTGGGCTCCACTTTCTGTATTTGTAAAATGGGGCTAAATTATCTTTAATTTTCTTTTTAATTAACGTCTAAAATATTTTGCTGAAGAAAAGAGACGTAAACATTTGGATGTAAATGCAGAGTTCCTTATATATGAGGGTACAGTTTGTATCTTTATTAGGCTTTGGTTATTCCTCACGTACCTGAATTCCGGAAAAGAGAGTGGAAATACATTTTGTTTTGCTACTGTGTTTGCTCATCTAAGATGTCATATACAAGGAATTAAATGCAAAATGTTTTTGCAGCCTCAGCAGTTGGAAGAGGAGGGGGCCAGTGATGCTTCTGTTTAAAGCAGATGGTTTCACTGTCTGTGAGTGTAGGATATGCGGTGGAAACCTAAGGGCGAGTGAGAGCTTCGGAGGGGAAGAAACTTGCAAGAATGTTGTGCAGTTGGGGTGATGGGTTTATTATATCTACATACAAGTATGCATTTATTGGCGTTTTGTCAAAAATAAAGGACAAGGTAATACCAAAAACTATTTGAGCATGTAAACAAGACAGCTGCAAGAGACCAATACTTAAAGGCTTAAGGATTCTCAAAAGAACACAGGACCTGGAATGACAGCTTTCAGGTTGTACAGTTAAGTTATCCAGACAATCAAGTCAACTGTATAATGCAAGCAACACAGGACAATACAACACGGCCGGCGAAGCAGTCTCTCACTGGGGGGTGGAGGAAGGCTTGCTGGGGCCTGGGCTCACTGATGGGAAAGGGGATTAAAATCTCATAAATCCTCCATATCTTTTCTCCATTTCGGGAACTTCCTTTGAGTAACTTTCACCTTCTTCGTCAGAGGGCAGGGAATCTGGAAAGCGCTTGAGGAAGCCGCCATACCTTTTCTGGTAGTCCGTCCACCACTCTGGGCGACCCACTCTTCTCATGAAGCCGCCGTACCGCTTCTGCAGCTCTTTGGCTTCGTCTTCCAGCTGGGGGCTTCTCTTTAAGCCTCGCATGAAGCCCCCGTATCTCTTGCTCACGTCTGCGTCATCCTTGCCTTCCTGGTGGGGAGCCCCTTCTCGCTGGTTCCCCTCTCCCAGCAGCTCTTTCAGCAGGTCGGAGGGATTGCCTATGGAGTCGTCTTCCTCCGTATCCTTCTTCATGAAGCCCCCGTATCTCTTGCCAAGGATTTGACCTCCATTTGCCTCTTCCTCCGGCTCCAGGGGATACAGCTCATCCATCTTCTTCATGAAGCCTCCATACCTCTTCATGAAGCCCCCGTATCTCTTGCCAAGGATGTCACCTCCATTTGCCCCTTCCTCCGGCTCCAGGGGATACAGCTCATCCATCCTCTTCATGAAGCCCCCGTACTTCTTGGCGAGCAGGCGGTGGTCCTCCTGTTTGCCGAGGGCACTGTTGCCGTCTGGAGGGAGCTCCAGCTTGGACAGCTGCAGAAGCTCCTTGCAAGTTTCCCAGGTCTTGAGAGAAGGCAGTTTCCCCTCACATTCCAGTGTGCAAGCCTGGGAAAAGAATTCGATTTAGTGATAAAAAGAGGCTTTTCTGATTTCGTTCATCAAACACATTTTTTTTTTAGACCACTCTATGCTTGCTTTGATGTGGAAACTCCCACATAATGGTCTCATTTTCCTTATTACAACTTTTTGCCGTACTGAACAGGCAAATCAAAGGAAATTCAGAAGGGGGGAATCAAATTAGAATTTTTCTTTGCATTTTAACAGATTGTATATGCTGTGCCCTTGCAATATTGTAAAGATATTTTCCCACCCAATTTTAACCTATATATGATATTTCCTAGCAATTCAGGGGTTTTTATGGCCCCCTGAAGTCTACTTATAGAGTCCAGTTACCAACCCATGATTTAGACATAAAAACCAGGCATTTTCTGGAGATTTAAAAATATATTGGTAGGGATTCCCTGGTGGCACAGTGGTTGAGAGTCCCCCTGCCGATGCAGGGGGAGCGGCTGGGCCCGTGAGTCATGGTCTCTGAGCCTGTGTGTCCGGAGCCTGTGCTCCACAACGGGAGAGGCCACAATAGTGAGAAGCCCACGTACCGCAAAAAAAAAAAATATATATGTATATATGTATATATATATATATATATTACTTAATATGAAATACACACATATTATTTTCACAATGAAAGGAAGCATTTTATTAGTGCAACAAAATTCTTTAGGGTATATATTTAAGCAGCTCTTAATGATTTATTTATTAATTTTGTGTCTAAGAAAATTAAATATATGCATATATAAAAATCTAAAGATCTAATTAAAATGGTTCTGTTTTATTCTTGACATCTGATTAAGAAATCAAAACATCATTAAAAATTTAAGATGTTCAGGTGTCAAGAATATTTCCATCCTAAAATGAAATTTAAATAATCTATTGGCCAAAAATTAATGTTGAATATTTGTATACTGTTACCAAAAGGCTTTTAAAAAGGGATTCCTTCAAAAACAAATAATGGCAAATAATCGGAATAGCACAGTCACAGAATGGAAGTGGTGTTAACTTATATGCTCCTGTAGCCATCTATGAATTTTTGTATTATTCACCCTCTGTGTTAGAGGGTAAATTCAATTTGGACATCAATCATGGCATGCCTGCTCATCTTTGTATCCACCACAGAATGAAGCACAAGTGTCTTTCACATGCTAGAAACTCAATAAATATGTGTTACATTGATTTTACTACATAGTTCTGGCCAAGCAACCTAATTTCTCATGTGTCTTTTTCATCTAAGTGAAAATTCCAGAGCTGCTATAATTCTAACAATATAGTCATCAACAAGCCTTTTTTCACAGAGAAAATAACAATCCTAAATGTAAGCTTCAATAGAAAACTAACCAGTTAAACAAAAAACAAATCAGAAAGAAAAAAGATGGATGGAGGGGATTGTTACCCCTACTTAAGATGCAGCATTTTTCTCAGAGTTTAAATATAAAGCCCTACTACTTGTCTTGTCAAATGAAGTGGATCAGGTAATCCAATGGAACGAAGAAACATTTAACCTGAAATATACACCTTGGGTTTTGTGGAATCCTTTCCTTAATTTTTGTCCCTGTTTTATGCATCTACATAATAAAATTGCTTCAAAAGCTCTAGTGAGGAGCTGAGCTCTTTGGATTAATACATTATTCTCTGCCCAACTTAAGTTATCACAGAAGTTCAACAAATTGAGGAGACAGTGCAAAGGAATTATTGGGGGAACTAGTTAAAATGAAGCTTCCCGAGTCCCAGCTTCAGAGATTCTGACTCAGTAGAGCAACAGGAGTGATTCAAGAGCACACAGACCATGATTAGAAAGACAGTTCTTTTGACCTTAGATTCCCCCCCAACCCCAAGCCCCTGTGTAATTTATCTTTGCATTGCGGCCACCTCTTTGGACTCCGCCACGTCTCCTGTGCCCTCTTCATAGCCAAAGTAAACTGCTGTCTTAGTAGGTGTTACAAAAGTACGTTCTAGACAAGACAGAAGTTGAATTCCAGCATCACTTGCTGTCTGTAAAACGGTGGCTGACCCCCTTCTCTCCAGCCTCCTGCGGTCTCCCTTCCTCCCCTCCCTTTATCCCTTCCCCATCCCATTGCTCTCTCTTACCCGCAAGTGAGGGTCAGGGTCTGAGAGACCTGAGCTTAAAAGGGCTAGAGATATGACATTCGAATAAAGGCAGCGGAATATCACTAATAAAAAAGGCTATATTCTTTGCGGGAAGGATGGGAAGATGGCTGTGTGCGGAAGGAGCCCTTGGTGGGCTACGTGAGGAGGCGGGGTAACTGAGCATCTTCCTGGCGGCAGGTGAGGCGACAACCCAGTGCTCTCCGAGGTGCTGAAGACAGTACAGCTCGGGGCTCCCGCCTCCCCGGGGTGAAAACAAACTTGGCTTGCGGGGAGACCCCGCCGCCCTTTCCGGTCCCTAGATAGTCGTGGGTCCCGAGAGCTACTTGGTCAGCGTTCGGGGAACAGTCGGGACGCCTGGGTCACCAGGGGTCCGCGCCGGCTGTGATCACGAGATCCGCCGCGCGGAGGACCCGGGCTGTCCGCTCAGGGTCGCGGTTACCAGCTCCCGCGCCGCGCGGAACACTCACCAGCGGGTTGAGATCGGTCGGGCGCGCCAGGCGGTAGATGCAGGTCGCGCAGTCCTGGCTGCATTCCGCCCGCACGGTCGCCAGGAGCCCGGGGCCGAGCGCCAACAGCCAAGTGCAGAGTCTCAGGAACCGCGCCATGGTCTGCGGGGAGAGGGCACACGAACTCCGAGCCCGCCCGGGGCGCAGAGCGGCTCCCTGGCAGGGACTCCTCGCGGGGCAGCTGCAACGGGGGCGTTCGTCGAGCCCGCCGGGACACTCTTTCCCGGTCCCCTCGCCCGCCTGGGGGACGGCTCCGATCGCCTCGCGGTTCCCGAGTTGTCACTGTCACCCGGACCCCGGGGCGGCCCCAGACGCTCGCTCCCTTTCCGGGCGGCCGCTGGCCCGGGCAGGATTCTGGAGGGAACTACGGAGACCAAATTCGAGAGCGCGCCAGCCCGGGGAGGGGCGATATTGACCGGGGTCACATACAAGGAGCGGAAGAAAGTTGGGGAACCCCATGCAACGCAACGCGGAATAAAACGCAGCTGGCGGACGGCCCCAAACCCACGCAGCAAGGCGAGCTTTGGCCAAGTTCACTCACGTTGCCACTGTTCCGGGCGCACAGGCTGGTCGGAGAAAGCCGGTGCGGGCGACTCCAGGAGGGAGAGGAGAGCTAAGGCAGGCGGGCGGGCGGCGCGGTGCTCACCGTCACGGTCCTCGGCGTCGCCGCGGCCGCAGCGCGGGGTTGGGGGCCCGCCTCTACAGCCTCCCTCGCCTTCCGGGCTGGGGCGGCCGGAGCCACTTTATAATTCGCCCCGGAGCGCAGGAGGCGTGCGCGCCCCAATCGCCGGCGGGCTGCCGCTGACGCAGGCCCTACGCCGGCCGCGTGCCGCCCCCGCCGGAAGGGGGGTCCGGACCGCGGCGGGGGAATGCGCGTGGCGGCCCACCCCTCGGCCGGGTGACACACCAAGGCAGTTAGGAAAGTTGGGGAGAGAGTGGGATGAGATCAAGGGCCCCCGCGCAAAGTCACTGCCATCGCCTTCCCTGGCGTGCGGGCTCCGGTCGAGGGCCCAGGCGGGAGGGGGAGTTAGCGGGGCACACGGAATGTGCTGGAGACCCTCCGAGTATATGCGGGGGTACCCTTCCCCCGCCTCCTCCTGGAGCTGCCCCGTGGCCCGGGTGGGCGCCGGGCGCAGCCGTCCGGAATGTGGCCACTTGTCCACCGGTCTGTCCCCGCACTAGACTCCCTTGCTGACAGCATCAGGCGCGTAGTAAGCGCTCAGTTAACAGTTAAAGGAATGACTGAAACTTTCCGGGGATCTTAAAATCTCTGGACAGAGCTTTCCCCTTTTTCGTTAGTGAGACCCCTTGCCAAGCGCGCACGCGGTAAAGCCCACGCTTCGTTAACGATGTTTCCACCTACCAGGGTGTCCTGGGGGATTTCCACGAGTGAGACTGGGTGCGGGGCCGGGGCGATGTCCGCATCAGGGCTGGTGGCCAAGGAGCGAGGTTGGAGGGACGCGGTACCCAGGGCGTCTGGGGCTTGGGGCGCGGCCAGGCAGAGCGCCGATGGCGGAGGCTGGGGCCGTCGATTGAGACCCGCTCGCCATCCTCGCTCTGCGGAAGATTGCCAGGAAGCAAGCCATTTACCTTGTCTGAGGCCTTAGTTTCCCCATTTGGAAAATAGGGACAGAGGTAATGAGGGACAATAGGGCCGGAGGCTACGCATAGGGTTCCGGAGAGACGCAAATGAAATAATGGACCAAAGCACATAGCCTTGTGCCTGGCACATAGCAAGCCTTAAAAACGTGTTTCTAACCCTGCCATCCATCTATCTGCCTTTAGGTTTGTCTATCATTTACTTATCCTACGTTTATTGTTTATTGGTCGATCCATCCATCTATGTATCTATCAATCCTGGTCTTAGAGGGAAATCACAGAGTCCCACAGCTCGTACACAGAGAAAGAATCCCAGTGCTTTCCCAGTCAAAGCACCTTCTGCAAAGGATGCGCCAGCACTTGGACCTTCGCGCGGACCAGCCGCCGCAGGGCTCTTCCGAGCTCGGGCCGCGCTGCGTCTCCCACTCTGGTCACTAGAGGGCAGCGCTCTCCTGCGTAGGTCTGGGCTCCGGGGAGGGGTCTTAGGGTGCCAGCCGCGGAGCACCTCCCGCGCCCTGCCTGCCTCCCGGGCAAGGCAGCCCTGCACCGGGCCGGGAAGCGGAGCGCGGGGCTACGGCGGCAGAACGCTCCGCACAGATCGGAGGAGCCAGCATTGACATCTTGCCGGAAAAGCAGAACGTTTCCCCTTCGACGTTTTAGGCTTTTCACATGGACGAGGGTAGAGAGCTGGTGATGCTGTCTCCAGCCACTTACCCGTCCCCCAGCAGGAACTAGGTTTCCCCCTGCTGCCTGGGGTTTGGAAAGGCAGCGACTACACTGCAGTACTCAGTGCGAAAGCCGTGCACGAACAACCGGGCCTAAAAGGAGAGAAAACTTGCTATATCTGAGCACTGGCATCCTGGGGATCACCCAGGTACGAACATTAAACACGTAACCGGGGCCAAAGGCTGAGACCCGCGTGTGAGTGACCGCACCACGTGCTGTTTCCCTGGGTACACAGTGCTGGACGCCGAAAGACCCCTTAGAATCTTGGAAAAGTAGAAGCTGAAGACTGAAAGTGGACTTGGGGATAAGTTATTCCAACCTTTATTCTATAGACGGGAAAAACGAGGATCCGAGCATACAAGTGACGTCCAAGTGACCGGCCCAGACAGAACGAGGCAGAACCAGGTCCCATCACACCTCTCTAGGAGAGGTCCTCCCCCCGCCCCTCCCCTCACACCCTCAGGCCTGTTTTTTGTTTCTGTTGGAACAATTACTGTCTGCTCTGAGTTAGTGTCTCTTGGCGGACCTGCGTCATTCTCTGAGGCTTAAGTTAATTATTTATCTATTTTTGGCTGCGTTGGGTCTTCGTTGCAGTGCGCGGGCTTCTCATTGCGCTGGCTTCTCTTGTTGCAGAGCATGGGCTCTACGCACACGGGCTTCCGTAGTTGTGGCACGTGGGCTCAGTAGTTGTGGCTCACGGGCTCTAGAGCACAGGCTCAGTAGTTGTGGTGCATGGGCGTTGTTGCTCCGCGGCATGTGGGATCTTCCCGGACCAGGGCTCGAACTCGTGTCTCCTTTATCGGCAGGCGGATTCTCAAACACTGCACCACTGGGGAAGCTCTCTGAGGCGTTTTCAATGTCAGGAGAGAGAGAAAAGGAAAGAGAAGGCTGTCCCCTAGGAGTAGGGTGGGGATACTGACTGCCCCTGCACCCGCCTAGATACTTGGGGTGTAGGTGGTACTGAGTGAATTTGTGTTGACAGACTGACTGGAGGGATGCGGTGGGGAGAGGTGGGTGTGGTTTGCGTGCCCCAATCAGCGAGGATCTCTTCCTACCACCCTCCCCCATCTACCCTGGGGCTACAAGACATACATTTCTGTGTTCATTCCTTTATATTTGAACAGTGGTAGTGAGTTCCAAGGGATTCATTTTTCCACGATCCTCTAGATATTTATCAAGCACTGATAGATTTTGCCTTATCTTCTGGGAAAACGCTTTAGAAATCAGACTCAAAAAAGAGAAGGGAACCTTCTCTTAAAGCATTTAATCCACAGAATTCTGATTCCCAGGTTATGATCAAGACCTCACCTTCTTCTGATCCTAAGGTCCCAAACATCAGACAAAAGAGATTCATTCTAGAGACCAAGAAATGTGGCTTTTGAAGCCCCGATGATGAGTGGTGTTTTACTCAGTTCTTATGTATTCTGGGAGCCTGTAGGAGGGATTTTAACAAGTCCTTTCAGGGTCCTTTTCCATCATTTCCGGGATGTCTTTCAGGTTCCTCTCCTTCCCTCCACTTCCCGCCTCCCAAACACACATTCTTCGTTATGGAAACTTGCTTTTCTGCCCCTCTCTCTGTAAGATAGCAGCAGTGGGAACAAGGCAGTTCTGCACTCTGGGGATCGTGTAATGTTTCAGCATAAAAACACCATGTTCTCACATTTCAGATGTCTGGAGTCACACCAGAGGCAGGGCAAACTTGCCCATTTTCAGTTACACTGTAAAGTGTGGGCTTTGCAAGATAGGATTCTGTGAGCTGGGCATGTTACCGTGAAGGACCTCTGTTAAGGCGTCTTCTTCAGACTGGCACACAAAGAGCACCGTGGCAGAGAGGGTGTAAGCGGAGCTGGTGGGAAGATGATTTGTGCTGTAATAAATCCCCATTCTAAGGAGGGTGAATGCTGGCACATCCTCACCCTCAAACAGCCAGGGAGCAAAATAAACCCCTTGGAAGAAAAAGGAACCTGGTACAAAGTTGCCTGAAACGGAGTTTAAATAATAGAAACTGTGTTGATGTGTCAGAGAGAGAAAGAGAGTGAGGAAACAGTAACAAAGCAGCCAGGAAGGGAAACTAAAGGAAGCCTATGGAACACACTGTTTGTATCCTGTAAACTTAGAAAGACTTGATAAACTTAGCCTTCAACTCTCAGACAGGGAAACATACATTTTAGTGTTAAGTATAGGTAATTAGCCCGCGAATAGAGCAAGTCACACGATGACTCGTTAGATTCAAGGAAGACATAGCTGGGGATGCAACCAGACTCTGGAGCAGCTTGACTTTTGAAATGACTTCTGGAACGGCTTTGAAGGAATTTAACAGCCACCCCGGAGAACCAGGCATGTTAAAAAATGGTATTGCCTCATTGGACCTAATCCTTAGTTCATAACTTGACTTTGATTTGTTTTTGGTGGTTTCCAAAATCAAATTCAAGACCCCACCTGCAGGACCTGAAGAGAAGGGTATCAAAAGTATTAACTGAATGAGTGGACACATCCACCAAGGAAACGATTTCCGAAATCGAGGCGGTGCTAGAAGAGCAACTCAAAACAGGTTTTCGGTAACAATAAATCACTGTTGCAAGTGCAGTGGCTCCAGGTCATCAGCTTCTGGAGGGAACTCCTCTGCATACGACCCACAGCACAAGCTTTACACATGATAGATATTCAGTAAAGTCGTTTTTGAAAACCGTGTTCCTCTTGTAGCTACATCTTCCGTAGCTCACATGCTCATGGGATGGACCCCCAAAGTCAAACTGGTGCCATAAAAGTATATAGAGGAAGAGCTAAACCCAGCATATACTCACTTCTAACTCTATCATTACTCTCTTGGTATCTCTTTTGTTGTGCATAGACGTTACAGCTTAGACAAAAATATTATTTTGATGAATCTTGTGAAAATCAGTCTAGAGAAAGTGATCTTGTGTGGCACGAAATAGAATCAGAGGAGAAGAGTAAGGTCAAAATATATGCCTTTTTTCTACTCTGAAGCTGTTATCTGATTACACATTTAGTGAAAGAGCAACGTCAGGAAATATCTCAGCAGATGGCCTAGAAACTAACAAGTCGCATGATTTCATGCAGGAAAACAATTATTTTGCTCTTAAGAGTTTAGGATCAGAAAATACTAAGTTTAATTTCTGTTTTGTTGTCAGTTGAGCATGTAAACTTGGGAAAGTCAATCTCTAAACCTCATTTTTCTCGTCTCCATGCAATGGGGACAATAAAGCCAACCACACTAGTTTGTTGCATGGATTAAACGAAAAACTAATATGTATATGCATATATACTGTGTAGGAATTCAATTTATATTAATGACCTTTTGTTGTGCTGTGTTAAACTTGAATTTCTGAGGCAGAATGGTTTTTTTCTCAGTTTCTGGATTGTCATGTTCTTGGCCTCTTATTTTTGAAGCTAAGATTTGGCTTCCTTATTGGAGTGTTCAAATAATGAAAACAAGTGACTATTTTGATAATGGTTGAAGGAAAAAGGCTATTTATCTACCTGGATCCAGCGCTCCAAATTAAAAATCACATCGATAGAGCAATTTATAATAACTGCGGGTAGCAAGCTGCTTCATAAAACTGTAATAAGATATTGCTGGAAAAGAGGACTTGGGCATGGCATGCACAGTTTGATCAATTGTTATTTTATTTGGGAGAGATTATGTCGCATTAATCTTCAACACTTCTATGCGTGGCAGAGCCAATTAGGGGAGATAAGATGTAGAAGTGTTTGGATCAGAAAATCAGAAAATGTTTGGGGAACTCAGAGGCTCCCCAGGAGGGCAGGGTTCCTGGAACAAGTAGAGAAGACTGGAGAGAGAGTCCAGGAACAAGGCAGAGAGGCAGGAAGGAGCCTGTCGAAGGAGACAGCTGTCAGAGTGCAAGGTGTGTGAATGGGGAATTGATCTGCCATGGGAGCCTCCAGGGGAGTGGGCTGGGGGGCCGTGGGAGTGACGCAGGAAGGAAGGAAGTTGCTTAAGCGCTCTTGGGGGGGACTGCAGGGGAGCAACTGGTCACTCAGGAATGCATGATGGACAGGGCATTGGCTCCCATGAGCCCACCATTTTCTCTGCAATGCCCACTCCCACAGTGAGTTCTCTAAGGAGCCTGATGCCCCCAAGGAGATTTGCTCAGAGATGGGGGGTGGGGGGAGAAGAAATGCTTTTGTCCCTCATGTATAGTACGTTTGTGTTTTTAACTTCATATCCCCCAGGGAAGACGTGGGAATAAGACAGAATGTGAGCCTTTGGGATCATCTCTTATCATTCGCCCAGTCCATCATCCTTCCCTAGAGGACCACACACACTTTATTGATTAATGGATGTTCTCCAGGCAAGTCCTCCTTCAGCTTCTTGCCATATGTCCTCCAAACGTATTTGCTTCTTCCACTTAGATTGTCTCTGAATTTGCATGTGGCATGCTCCCTAGCCCTCAGGAAGCTCATGTCATTGACGACGTATTCCTCTCTTGGACGGTTAATTTTAGTTACTTCTTAGTCCTCATACACTCTCATAAGCATAAAAACTTTCTTATTTTCTCTTGTTTTTTAAAAAGGGCACTATCTTAAACCTGCCATCATTCTCCTCCATGCTCAATATCTATCTAACTCCATCTTGGCAGTGAAAACTGTCGGAAAATGGTCTGATTCCTTCGTTGGCCCTTCCTCGTCTCCTCTATGAATTTCTTATGCCGCTGCCGGTTTACTTTTGCTCTTACCACTCCGGTAAAACAGGACACGGTGACCTGTTAAGGTCAGTAGGAACTTCTAGATGAAAGCCCAAGAAACTCTTTTTAGACCTTATATTACTTGTCATATCTGCAGTACTGGACACTTGTATCTGCATTACTGGACACTTGTCATATCTGCAGTATTGGACACGTTGTATCTGCAGTGTTGGATATCGTTGTCCATTCCTTCTTTCTAGGAGTTCTCCCTAAAACTTTTCCTCTTCCTTTTTTCGGCTGTGCCTTCTTACTCTATCTCCTGGACTTTTCTTTCTCCATCTGTCCTTTAAATGGTGATGTTCCCGATGGTTTTGTCCTGTGCCTCATCTCAAGTTACGTGTTCTGCTTGGGAACTCTTATCCGCTCCAGGACTTTACCTCTCATCTATGCATCAATTATTTCTGTCTCCAGTTCTGGCTCCTCCTCTGTCTACATGAGGTTATCTCAATGTGTATGTGCTCTGGGCACCTCAAACTTGTCATGTATTCAACTGCTTAAATTATCTCTTCTTTAAATCTGCTCTTGCTGTGTATTCACTCTCAGTGGATGGCAGACAGAGGAAATCATTCTTTTTTATTTTAAATTTAGCCATTCTAATGGGTGTGTAGTGACATCTCCTAACTTTAATTTGTATTTCTCTGATGACTATTTAAAAAAAATTTTACTGGAGTATAGTTGATTTACAGTGTTTTCTCTCATGACTATTAACGTTGAGTTTCTTTTCACATGCTGTTTGGTCATTCATATCATTTGTGATATGTCAGTTCAAATATTTTGCCCATTTTTATTGGGTTGTTTATGATTGAGTTGTCAGAACTCTTTATATATTCTGGCTACAGGCCTTTTGTCATAAATCGGTGGTATGAGTATTTTCTCTTTTGTCATAAATCTGTGTTATGAGGCTTGCCTCCTTATTTTCTTAACCATGTCTTTTGAAGAGCCAAAGATTTGTGTCTTGTTTAAGAAAATTTTGCCTACCCTAAGATTGTGAAGACACTCCTATTTTCTTCTACCAGTATTATAGTTCTGGTTGCTATGTTTAGGTCTTTGATATATATCAAGTTAATATTTGGGTCTGTGATAAGGGTCAAAGTAAATTGTTTTTCAACAAACATCCAGTGTTCCAGACTATTTTTCCCATTGAATTATCTTGGCAACTTGGTCAAAAATCAATTGACCATGTAACTGTGGATCTATTTCTGAATTCTCTGTTCAGTTTTTTGTTCCACTGATCAATATGTTTACCTTTATGCTAACATTCCACACTGTCTTGATTACTGTAGCTTTATATGGAAATCAAACAGTAAATTCTCCAACCTTGTTCTTCGTAATTGTTTTAGCCATTACAGGTTCTTTACATTTCCATGTAAATTTTAGAATCAGTTCATCAATTTATACAGAAAAGCTTGCTGGGAATTTGATTGGACTCATTAAATCTGTACATCAGTTGTGGGAGAAGTGACGTCTTAACAACTGTGTCTCCCAATCCATGAGCATGGTATATCTCTCTATATATTCAGGTCTTCTTTAATTTTTATCAGTTTTAAATGTTTAGATATTGCATACATTTTATAAAATTTATTTCTAAGGATTTCATGCATTTTGATCTCTTTCAAATGGTATGACTTTAAAGTTTATTTTCCAGTTGTTTGTTACTAGTTCTGATTTTTTGTTAGCAAAGAGGAACAAACTCTTTTTTGTTTTTTATTTTTATTGGAGTATAGTTGATTTACAGTGTTGTGTTAGTTTCAGGTGTACAGCATAGTGGATCAGTTCTACATATACATATATCCACTCTTTTTTAGATTCTTTTCCCATAGAGGAACGAACTCTTATAGGTTCTAACCTGATGTTATTCTACCTTAGATTATAATCAATAGTGCATTTCTCCACTCCTAGCCTGTAGGTGACTTCACAGAGTCTTCTTTTCATTCCCATGTGTAGGCACAGGGACTTGTATTTAATAGGCCTCAATAAAAGTTTTTTTGAATAAGAGTATCACTTTCAAGATCAAGTTCATTTTGGTTTAGTTTTCAAAAGACCATTAAAAAGCACTCAGGATTTAAAACTCTGGGGATTCTCATAGCTTGAGCTATATCTGAAAAGTAGAATGAAGTGATTTGACAGTTACTTGACTGATCTGAAAAATGTGGACTTTTTCTACACTTGATTGGCACCCAGAGTATTCATTGTTCATCTTAACAAGGTAAGTGTCAAATCACATCCTAGATTACATTATCTCAAGAGGGAAGTCTAATAAAAGGAGAAAAAGGAGAGGGAATGGCTCTCCTTGAGAGCCATGTGCATCACTCAGCCGGGGTGGAATTCAGCAAGGAGGATTCTGGGAGGTTAGTAGGACATATGGACTGGCATCTCCTCTCTCCTTTTGGCCTTTCCCGAATTCTTCCGGTTGGTGGTAGCTTGTTAGTTCCATGTTCCTTACTAGGACCTCCTGTTGTGAGATGGCTCACCGCAAGTGGTTACTATGGGGCCTGGCCAGGGAGGGCAGTTTCGGTCAGTGGTTCCCCTAACTTGAACGAGGATGCTTTCCAGTTCTCAAAACCATTGAGCTAGCTATGAACACTGCATTTGACATGGGCAGAAGTGTCCACGCCACGCGTCACTTTTAAGCCCTCCTTTTCCTTCCTCTTCCCTGCCTGCATCTGTAGGGGCAGGGCTTCTGGCAAAGATTCTCTCCTTGACCAAACCCTAGCCTGACTCTCCTGAGTCTTCTTCTCCAGTAGACCTCAAACTTGGTTGAACAAACACTAATCCGGTTTCTAGCAATGCAAGTCCTTCTCCCAAGGATGACTCTAGCTCCCCTTAAAGTGCCTTGCCTGAGAAAACTCAAGGCTGCCGGAAGAATTTGCTGTTTGTTCCAGCCAAGACCTGAAGATAGGACCCCTGTCTCCAGCCTCTGTGGGAGGGGAGGAGATGAACTTCCATAAGTGCCAGCTGGCAAACCAGATGCATTTCCCATGGACCAATCCCTCCATCTCTTTCATGCTTTTTGTAAGGTCTCACTTCCCCTGATTCTTCTGAGCTTCTGCTCACCCCTCCTTACTTTCTCACTCTCCCTTAAAGGCCCAGTCACCTCTGTACAAATCAAAGATGAGGTCAGTCCCTGCTGGACTGTTTTCCCTACTGCAGTAGTATATTACCGATTAAAATGTGTCCTTGTTGCTTTGACTAGGGTCTTATTTGTTTGTCTTTGAAAGCACTCACACCCTGGAAGGTTCAGAGCCAGCCAGTATATGAGAAGCCCTTAGATGAACCCCAACGGTATCTTGCATGTAAAGCTTACTTCACAGTACTTGGTACTCAATTCCATTTTTGTGCCAGGGAGCATGTGGGCTCTCAGTAAGCATGTGTTGAGTGAACAGATGAATTGGTAGCAAGCTTGGCATTCAGACTTCCAGGGAGTGAGAGGCTGCTGTCCTAAAGATTAGATTTTCTTCCACACATCAAAAAAAGCAATTATCTTATGCCAGATACTTAAGAACATGCAATTAGCAAGAGCCCAGATGAGATCACTTCCCATAAACTGAGCTGCCAAAATGAGTGAGAAAATGTAGTTTATGACTGAGGTTCTCCCTCTTAAGGGATGCTTAGAATAAACTCTGTTTTTAGTAGGGTGTGTTTGGTGCAAATAAAACATTTAAAATGTGTAAGCAGCCGTAGAAAGACTGCTATGGTAAGAAAGTGATTTGAAATTTTAAGTATTATAGCTTGTTTCCCTATGAAATGAAAAGATGATTCAGAAGGTGTGGAAATGTGATAGAACCACTGGCTCATGGAATAGTGGTGGATTTAAGTGCCTTTCACCCCCTCATATCCGGTGCCTCATGTAAGTAACACTTATAGAAAAACAGAGAGGATAAAAGACAAACACATATATACCCACTACCTGGATGGAATGTCTATGATAAATATCACCATACATTTCCCCATTTTAAAGGTAATGAACTGTCAAGAGGTAAAGCATTTTTTTCCTACTCCTTTTCCATATTGTTGTGCTATCTCTGCCTTCAGAGTGACTCACTTCTGAGTATGTGGTTATATTCTCATCCACATATTTTTAAAACTTTGTTTCATCTCTTCGGGTTCATAAAATACACAGGGTCATGTTGATGTCTGTAGAATCACAGTTAAGATTTATCCATGTTAATACATGTATTTCTAGCTTAATCATTTTAATTGCTTTATGGAATGATTAAATCACAATTTAGGATTCATTACCTTCTTATGAGCATGTAGGTTATTTTCAATACAAACAGTGCTGCAGAGATACCCCTAAATGTATCTCATTGCCCTCATGCTCCAGAGACTCTCAAGAATCACACCCATGTTAGATTACCAAGGTGTTAGAGCACGTGCCCCTTTAACTGCGTAGTTATTGACACATTGTTCTCTGAAGCAGTTGTACTAATTTATGCTCCCAACAGCAGTATCAAAAGTTCTTTTTTCTCTACATCTTCTCCAAACTTGTTAGATATTAAAATTGTTACCAAGGGCTTCCCTGGTGGCGCAGTGGTTGAGAGTCCCACCTGCCGATGCAGGGGACATGGGTTTGTGCCCTGGTCTGGGAAGATCCCACCTGCCACGGAGCGGCTGGGCCCATGAGCCATGGCTGCTGAGCCTGCGCGTCCAGAGCCTGTGCTCCGCAACAGGCAAGGCCACAACAGTGAGAGGCCCACATACCGCAAAAAAAAAAAAAAAATTGTTACCAAGACCTTTTTTGACCCACTTAGAGTAATGAAAATAAAAACAAGACTAAACAAATGGGACCTAATGAAACTTAAAAGCTTTTGCACAGCAAAGGAAACTGTAAACAAGACTAAAAGACAACCCTCAGAATGGGAGAAAATATTTGCCAATGAAACAATGGACAAATGATTAATCTCCAAAATATACAAACAGCTCATGGAGGTCAATATCAAAAAACAAACAGCACAATTTAAAAAAAATGGGGGAGGACCTTCAAGGTGGTGGAGGAGTAAGATGTGGAGATCACCTTCCTCCCCACAAATACAACAGGAGTACATCTACATGTGGAACAACTCCTACAGAACACCAGCCTCATCCACCAGAACACAGGCACCAATCCCCACCACCAAGAAGTCTACACAACCCACTGAACCAACATTACCCACTACAGGCAGACATCAAAAGTAATGGGAAGTATGAATGTGCAGCCTGCGAAAAGGAGACCCCAAACACAGTAAGTTAATCAAAATGAGAAGACAGAGAAATATGCAGCAGATGAAGGAGGAAGGCAAAAACCCACCAGATTAAACAAATGAAGAGGAAAGAGGCAGTCTACCTGAAAAAGAATTCGGAGTAATGATAGTAAAGACGGTCCAAAATCTTGGAAATAGAACGGAGAGAATACAAGAAAAGTTTAACAAGGACCTAGAAGAACTAAAGAGCAAACAAACAATAATGAACAACACAATAAATGAAAGTAAAAATTCTCTAGAAGGAATCAATAGCAGAACACCTGAGACAGAAGAACGGCTAAGTTACCTGGAACATAAAATAGTGGAAATAACTACCACAGAGCAGAATAAAGAGAAGAGAATGAAACGAATTGAGGACAGTCTCAGAAACCACTGGGACAACATTAAACACACCAACATTCGAATTATAGGGGTCCCAGAAGAAGAAGAGATAAAAAGGGACTGAGAAAATATTTGAAGAGATTATAGTTGAAAACTTCCTTAATATGGGAAAGGAAATAGTCAATCAAGTCCAGGAAGCGCAGAGAGTCCCATATAGGTTAAATCCAAGGAGAAACACACCAAGACATATATTAATCAAACTATCAAAAATTAAATACAAAGAAAAAATACTAAAAGCAGCAAGGGAAAAGCAACAAATAACATACAAGGGAATCCCCATGAGGTTAACAGCTGATCTTTCAGCAGAAACTCTGCAAGCCAGAAGGGAGTGGCAGGACATATTTACAGGGATGAAAGGGAAAAACCTACAGCCAAGATTACTCTACCCAGCAAGGATCACATTCAGATTTGATAGAGAAATTAAAACCTTTACAGACAAGCAAAAGCTAAGAGAATTCAGCATCACCAAATCAGCTTTACAACAAATGCTAAAGGAACTTCTCTAGCTGGGAAACACAAGAGAAGGAAAAGACCTACAATAACAAACCCAAAACAATTAAGAAAATGGTAATAGGAACATACATATCGATAACTACCTTAAATGTAAATGGATTAAATGCTCCAACCAAAAGATATAGACTGGCTGAATAGATACAAAAACAAGACCCATATATATGTTGTCTACAAGCAACCCACTTCATACCTAGGGGCACATACAGACTCAAAGTGAGGGAATGGAAAAAGATACTCCATCCAAATGGAAATCAAAAGAAAGCAGGAGTAGCAATTCTCATATCAGACATGAAAGACTTTAAAATAAAGACTATTACAAAAGACAAAGAAGGACACTACATAATGATCAAGGGATCAATCCAGGCAGAAGATATAACAATTGTAAATATTTATGCACCCAACATAGGAGCACCTCAATACATAAGGCAAATACTAACAGCCATAAAAGGGGAAATCGACAGTAACACATTCATAGTAGGGGACTTTAACACCCCACTTTCACCAATGGACAGATCATCCAAAGTGAAAATAAATAAGGAAACACAAGCTTTAAATGACACATTAAAAAAGATGGACTTAGTTGATATTTATAGGACATTCCATCCCAAAACAACAGAATACACTTTCTTCTCAAGTGCTCATGGAACATTATCCAGCAGAGATCTTGGGTCACAAATCAAGCCTTGGTAAATTTAAGAAAATTGAAATCATATCAAGTATCTTTTCCGACCACAACACTGTGAGACTAGATATCAATTACAGAAAACAAACTGTAAAAAATACAAACACATGGAGGCTAATCAATATGATACTAAATAACCAAGAGATCACTGAAGAAATCAAAGAGGAAATAAAAAAAATACCTAGAAACAAATGACAATGGAGACACTACAACCCCAAACCTACGGGATGCAGCAAAAGCAGTTCTAAGAGGGAAGTTTATAACAATACAATCCTACCTCAAGAAACAAGAAAAATCTCACATAAACAACCTAAACTTACACCTAAAGCAATTAGAGAAAGAAGAACAAAAATACCCCAAAGTTAGCAGAAGGAAATAAATCATAAAGATCAGATCAGAAATAAGTGAAAAAGAAATGAAGGAAGTGATAGCAAAGATCAATAAAACTAAAAGATGGTTCTTTGAGAAGATAAACAAAATTGATAAACCATTAGCCAGACTCATCAAGTAAAAAAGGGAGAAGACTCAAATCAACAGAATTAGAAATGAAAAAGGAGAAGTAACAACTGACACTGCAGAAATACAAAGGATCATGAGAGATTACTGCCAGCAACTATATGCCAACAAAATGGACAACCTGGAAGAAATGCACATATTCTTAGAAAAGCACAACCTCCTGAGACTGAACCAGGAAGAAATAGAAAATATAAACAGATCAATCACAAGCATTGAAATTGAAACTGTGATTAAAAATCTTCCAACAAACAAAAGCCCAGGACCAGATGGCTTCACAGGTGAATTCTATCAATCATTTAAAGAAGAGCTAACACCTATCCTTCTCAAACTCTTCCAAAATATAGCAGAGGGAGAAACACTCCCAAACTCATTCTGTGAGGTCACCATCACCCTGATACCAAAACCAGACAAAGATGTTACAAAAAAAGAAAACTACAGGCCAATATCACTGATGAACATAGATGCAAAAATCCTCAACAAAATACCAGCAAACAGAATCCAACAGCACATTAAGCGGATCATACGCCATGATCAAGTGGTGTTTATCCCCAGAATGCAAGGATTCTTCAGTATAAGCAAATCAATCAGTGGGCTACACCATATTAATAAATTGAATGATATAAACCATATGATCATCTCAATAGATGCAGAAAAGCTTTCGACAAAATTCAACACTCATTTATGATAAAAACTCTACAGAAAGTAGGCATAGAGGGAACCTACCTCAACATAATAAAGGCCATGTATGTCAAACCCACAGCCAACATCATTCTCAATGGTGAAAAACTGAAACCATTTCCTCTAAGATCAGGAACAAGACAAGCTTGCCCACTCTCACCATTATTATTCAACACGGTTTTGGAAGTTTTAGCCACAGCAATCAGAAAAGAAAAAGAAATAAAAGGCATCCAAATCAGAAAAGAAGTAAAACTGTCACTGCAGGTGACATGATACTCTACATAAAGAATCCTAAAGATGCTACCAGAAAACTGCTAGAGTTATTCAATGAATTTGGTAGAGTAGCAGTATACAAAATTAATGCACAGAAATCTCTTGCATTCCTATACACTAATGATGAAAAATCTGAAAGAGAACTTAAGGAAACCATTTTTTTGCAAACAAAATAACTCAGTAGTTCTCTTAAGCCGTACATAAGGAGAGCTTTTACAGACGGATGAATTGGCAGCTACATTTTGTTTGGTAAAACAGAAACCAACAGGCAAACGTTCTATTTTCTGAGATGAACCCAGAAATATCTCTAACCACAACATTCTCATTTTTTTCTTAAACATTCTAAGTCATACTGAAGTGTATTTTCCCTTACAAAGGAATTTAGAATACACACTTATAAATTCTTTCCCTTGTGGAGTCAAATCTAGTTATTTGTTTGGGAAACAAAATGTGAGATGCTATATAATTGCTTATTCTGGACATTTCATATGAATAGAATCATAGAATATTTGTTTTCCTGTGACTAGATTCTTTTGCTTATTGTAATGTTTTCAAGGTTTATCCTTGATACTGTATGTATCAATATTTTATTACACTTTATTGCTGAATACTATTCTGTCGTACGGATATGCCACATACCTTTGGGGAAAACATTCAGTCTTTCTCTGCTGATTATGATGTTAGCTGTGATTTTTCATAGATGACCTTTTTTGGGTTGGGAAAGTTTTCCTCTATTGTGACTTTGCTGAGTGTTTTCGTCATGAAGGGATGTTGGATATTGTTAAATGTTTTTCCTTTGTCTGTGAGATGATCATGTGCTTTCTGTCCTTTTTTCTATTAATATGATGTATTATATTGATTGATTTTTGCATGTTGGCATTGATTTTTGCATCCCTGGCATTAATCCCATTTGGTCATGCTATATAAATTAAAAAAAAAAAGTGAGATGCATCCAGGTTGGTGAAAGGCAAGAAGGGATGTTGTTATGGTCCTTCTCAGGATGCTGTGGCTTCCTAGCCCCTCCCTTCCTCCGTGCTTCTCTTCTAGAATGATCTCTCTTTCTCCAGGCCTTGTAAATTAATTTTTCTCTCAAATGAACTTAGTTACATTTGCATTCTTTAGGCAGTCTTAATCTTGGTGGGAGAAGATACGCATTTACTATTTTCAGGCATGTTGATCAGGAGACCACCATGCTTCCCCAAAAAGAGATCTTCACGTTTCCACTGTTCATATATCTGTATCTCACGTCGGAGCCAATGGGGAGTTCCACATTCTGCCTTGAATCCTGTATCGGTCTCATCATTCAAGGGCAAGAACGAATTGCTGGCAAGCCATTATTTACTTGCGTATAAACACCAACGTATGCATTGCTACAACAAAAAGATGCATTTTTCCTACACACGTATATTGAGGATGGTTAGAAAAATTGGTTATGAGTTAAGCTTCCTCCCTTTGATATGTATTTCCAGTTGCTTTAATTTTGTTTGTAGGAAGCTGAACTGACACCATGCAAAAGCAGCCCGTTGTTTGGACTGTGTTCTACACTTGGCTGTTCCTGAGGTGGGAATCACCAACATCAGAGGTCTAGGAAGAAGTGACCTGTCAGGTTTAAGAAAACCCAGCAAGACGCTGCTATTATGTTTTTCCCTGCAGGTAGACCTAATTAGTGGATAGAGTGTACTTTTGCATGGGAATTGAAGAAATCTTTATCCCAAATATGAGGAACCAGTGGGACCCATGGCAGCTGTACAGCAACTGTATGGCAAATCTAATGACCTTTTATCTCTTTACAGATGGTCAGCTTTATGCACATTTCCACAGGCAGGCTGGCTTTCCTCTCTTTTTCTCCTCACAAATATCTCACTCTTAAAAAACAACAACAACAACAAAACAAATATCTCACTCTTGTATTAACTATGCATTAACACTGATGAATATTGATTTGAGTCTTCTCCCTCTTTTTCTTGATGAGTCTGGCTAATGGTTTATCAATTTTGTTTATCTTCTCAAAGAACCAGCTTTTAGTTTTATTGATCTTTGCTATTGTTTTCTTTGTTTCTATTTCATTTCTTTCTGCTCTGATCTTTATGATTTCTTTCCTTCTGCTAACTTTGGGTTTTGTTTGTTCTTCTTTCTCTAGTTCCTTTAGGTGTACGGATAGATTGTTTATTTGAGATTTTTCTTGTTTCTTGAGGTAGGCTTGTATTGCTATAAACTTGCCTCTTAGAACTGCTTTTGCTGCATCCCATAGGTTTTGGATCATTGTGTTTTCGTTGTAATTTGTCTCTAGGTATTTTTTTATTTCCTCTGATTTCCTCAGTGATCTCTTGGTTATTAAGTAACGTATTGTTTAGCCTCCATGTGTTTGTGTTTTTAACATTTTTTTCCCTGTAATTCATTTCTAATCTCATAGCGTTGTGGTCAGAAAAGATGCTTGATATGATTTCAATTTTCTTAAATTTACTAGGCTTGATTTGTGACCCAAGATGGGATCTACCCTGGAGAATATTCCATGCACACTTGAGAAGAAAGTATAATCTGCTGTTTTTGGATGGAATGTCCTATAAATATCAATTAAATCTATCTGGTCTATGGTGTCATTTAAAGCTGTGTTTCCTTATTAACTTTCTGTTTGGATGATCTGTCCATTGGTATAAGCGAGGTGTTAAAGTCGCCCACTATTATTGTGTTACTGTCAATTTCCTCTCTTAAGCTGTTAGCAGTTGCCTTATGTATTGAGGTGCTCCTATGTTGGGTGCAATATATATTTATAATTGTTATATCTTCTTCTTGGACTGATCCCTTGATCATTATGTAGTGTCCTTCCTTGTCTCTTGTAATGTTCTTTATTTTAAAGTCTATTTTATCTGTTATGAGTATTGCTACTCCAGCTTTCTTTTGATTTCCATTTGCATGGAATATCTTTTTCCATCCCCTCACTTTCAGTCTGTATGTGTCCCTAGGTCTGAAGTGGGTCTCTCGTAGACAGCATATATATGTGTCTTGTTTTTGTATCCATTCAGCCAGTCTATATCTTTTGGTTGGAGCATTTAATGCATTCACATTTAAGGTAATTATCGATATGTATGTTTCTATTACCATTTTCTTAATTGTTTTGGGTTTGTTTTTGTAGGTCCTTTTCTTCTCTTGTGTTTCCCAGTTAGAGAAGTTCCTTTAGCATTTGTTGTAGAGCTGGTTTTGTGGTGCTGAATTCTCTTAGCTTTTGCTTGTCTGTAAAGCTTTTGATTTCTCCGTCGAATCTGAATGAGATCCTTGCCGGGTAGAGTAATCTTGGTTGTAGGTTCTTCCTAAATAAATATATCATGCCACTCCCTTCTGGCTTGTAGAGGTTCTGCTGAGAAATCCGCTGTTAACCTTATGGGAGTTCCCTTGTATGTTATTTGTCATTTTTCCCTTACTGCTTTCAATAATTTTTCTTTGTCATTAATTTTTGCCAGTTTCATCACTATGTGTCTCGGCATGTTTCTCCTTAGGTTTATCCTGTATGGGACTCGCTGCGCTTCCTGGACTTGGGTGGCTATTTCCTTTCCCATGTAAGGGAAGTTATCGACTCTAATCTCTTCATATATTTTCTCTGGCCCTTTCTCTCTCTCTTCTCCTTCTGGGACCCCTATAATGCGAATGTTGTTGTGTTTAATGTAGTCCCAGAAGTCTCTTAGGCTGTCTTCATTTCTTTTCATTCTTTTTTCTTTGTTCTGTTCCACAGCAGTGAATTCCACCGGTCTGTCTTCCCGGTCACTTATCCGTTCTTCTGCCTCAATTATTCTGCTATTGATTCTTTCTAGTGTACTTTTCATTTCAGTTATTGTATTGTTCATCTCTCTTTGTTTGTTCTTTGATTCTTCTAGGTGTTTGTTCTTTAATTCTTCTAGGTCTTTGTTAAACATTTCTTGCACCTTCTTGATCTTTGCCCCCATTCTTTTTCCGAGGTCCTGGATCATCTTCACTACCATTATTCTGAATTCTTTTTCTGGAAGGTTGCCTGTCTCCACTTCATTTAGTTGTTTTTCTGGGGTTTTATCTTGTTCCTTCATCTGGTACATAGCCCTCTGCCTTTTCATCTTGTCTGTCTTTCTGTGAATGTGGTTTTTGTTCCACAGGCTGCAGGATTGTAGTTCTTCTTGCTTCTGCTGTCTGCCTTCTGGTGGATGAGGTTATCTAAGAGGCTTTTGCAAGTTTCCTGATGGCAGGGACTGGTGGTGGGTAGAGCTGGCTGTTGCTCTGGTGGGCAGAGCTCAGTAAAACTTTAATCCTGATTGCATGGTTTTTACTTAACTTCTATGAGTTTATATTTGTATCTCTCTCTCTTTATATACATGAGAGTCTTGGTATTTAATGTTTGCATACCCCAAGCATAATCCCATATAGCATTTATCACAGTGAGATTGGGACCCCCTTGAGAATCCCTGGCTTGTCAATGGTGAGGCAGCCTTTCTCTTCCCAGAGGGGAGGGTGAGAGGGCGAGGGATTGGTGGAGGGAGAAGGGTGGGTGCTCAGCTGTGACTGGAAAAGTACCTGCATTGTTTTTGTCTTGAGACAGCTTTGTGTACAAGCAGCAGACTTCTCAAGCTGGAGCAGAGAAGGAGGGGGTGTGGGCAGGCAGAAAGTGTTCGTCCTCTACGTTTTAGAGGTCTCTGGCACGCTGCCAATGCAGGTAGACCTTTGATTGAGTGGTACATACGTGTTCCTCAGATCCTCACATTTCCAAAAGCCCCACTTCATTTATTTCTAGTCATTGGTTCTCTGCTGTTGACTGAAAAATATAATATTTAAGGAAAAAACTCTGTAGAAGGCTGACCATGTTTTGCTTTTTTTCTTTAGAAAGCAATATGGTATTCTTGAAACAACTGGTTGCATCCAAACACTTTTCCTTGGGATTACAATTAATGCAGCTTACTATAACTGAACAAATATTCATTGACTATTTATCTGTGAGATATCTATAATGGAATAAGTGTCCTGTGGTAAGCATTAAGAATTTTAACCTGCAAATACATTTAGGAGTATAATTTATGTGCTACTAGAATCATTTTACTACCCATGTTTATGAAACAATCCAATAAAAATGCACCTTTAAATACTTTTTATCTTTTGGACAAGCACAGGCACTGCTACTTCAGTCTTCAATAATTTTCTGAGGAGCTTCAACATGTCTTGGGAAGCGGCAGTCTGTAGAACATCTATTTGGATTTCAGCTTTGTCTTTGAAATAATAGCCTGATCGTGTTTCCAAAGAATATGTCTGGAGTTAGTGCCAATTTTCCTTTGTACTGTGTATCTTTCAATACCAAGGTAAAGCGCTGACTTTGTAAATGAGAAAACATCTCTACAAGGAAATCTACTAAAACATCTAGACAGAGGAATAGATGTGGCATCTCCAAATAAGATTATGTGCAGATCACTAAAAATCAAATTGGAGAAAAAGCTAGAAATAGGCCCACCACTATTGAGAATTTTCTTTCATCTAAAGCTGCTTCTCACATTCCTTAATGTGATGGAATTTCCACCCAGTTGGTGCCTTCCTCATCCTCATGTCAGTTACACACCCTAATCCAGGCATGTCTTGTTAGAACTGTTAAATTACACACATTTGCGGTCTCTGTTCAGACCCGATCAACTTTTGTATGGCAGTGCCTTCAAAGGACACTCCAGTCACACTGGGGATGGTAAGTAGGTAAGAACAGGGAGTGAAAGTCATAGATAGTGCTGACAAGATGTTACATCCACTGAAAGGAGAGCTCCATTTCACTTTTAGGAAAATTAACCTAGCTCCTTTACAGGCAGGGTGATTGCAATGAATTCCTAAAGGCTCTGATTATGGTTAGGAGGGAAGTGTGCTTCCCTGCATGCTCTCTGGTGGTGCGGGAGGAACGTGCTGTAATTTTACATTCATCAGTGCAAGTGACAGGGACTTGAGAAATTACGTGGCAGATGGTGGCCTGTAGCTCTGTGAGCTGCTTTGCTGCGTTTTCTCCCGAGCGTGACAACATTCTTAATGTAACCATGCTTTGCCTCTTGCTGCACAAAAGCCCTGGAAAAGAGTTTCTGAAGGCTCAGAATAAGCCCTATGAGGAAAATCAGGAAAAATTCTCAAAATATGACATGAATAGTTCTGACAATACGTCTTTAAAAAAATCAAAATGTGTTTTGGAAGAAGGGTTTGTTTGGGCTTTTCTCACCACGGGTGTGTCTGGGTGTTTGCTTCCCAGAGGAAAAGCAAGGCCACTGCCTTCGCCCCTCCGTTGTTTCTTGGCAGTCATCCTCCAGGTCTGCAGATGCCCATGGTTTCCAGTCACAACTTGCTTTCTTACTGCTGCTGTGGGGGTTAAAGTATATGATGGCATTTGGAAGAGAATAAACATCCCTGTAATAGGCCAAGGTGGCAAACTCTGGGATCTGTCAAGAGCAAACTTGGATAATGATCAGTGGACGAAATGAAGCCTTTATTCTTGGCTGGTGAGCACAATGCCATCTGGCAATCTGTTCTTCCATCTCATTGTTCGGGTGAGTCGAAGTCCACCTCACCCCTGCAGGGGATAACACAACTGAAAGACGCCTTACTTGGAAACAGAAGAAATGCTAAAGTTACAAACACATCTAGCTGGAAACCATCACACTATCCCGTAGTTTAAGGGATTTTATGTTTGAGTTCTCCCTCAGTTCACATAAAGTCCTACTTCCTCTTTCTCTTCCTTGATCCCAGCACTGGGCCCTGGACAGGAGTTCTGGAAAAGCCTGCAGAGACTCTGGGAGCCTCTGTTCTGGTGGCAGCAGCTGGGGGACACCTGTGGTGCCTTGGCTGTCGGTTTGATCTTGCAGCTCTGGCTCATGGGCACCGCATTGTCCCGTGGTGCTTTTCCTGGACCTGTCTTAATGACTGTGAATAATAGCTTGAAAGGCCCGACACCTGATAGTCCATCAGCAGAGCTGGCTGTTTCTCTTTTAAATATCCCGAAGAGCCAGTTATCCTGAAAACCTCGGAGTAAGCCTCCCAGCTGGAATTATAGAAGTCCGGATTTCAGGAAATGCCACTTGCATTCCTAATTTGCCCAGTTGAGGTAGGGGGTTTACGGTGAAAACATTTCCTCTTGCCTTTCTGTATTGTCCCATTTCTGGGTACTTAGTTTACAATGCCTCGTACCCTTGGCAATGGAGGGGAAGGGTCCTGTGTGGGCCTTCAGCTTGCTGAGAGGGGGTGAGCGATATCCCTCCAACATCCTTACCTGACTTGTCTGATGAAAGACACACGGCATGACACCTGTCGCTCGTCTTACGATTTTACAGTGCCACTGGAACATAGACAAGACCTACGTCAAAAATACTTCTGCTCCAACAGAAAGTCATTTGGGGGCAGGATTGCCACATCCTTGATGGAGCCCTAAACTCTGTGGTTATTACTGGCAGGGTTGGACTCCATCATAGGGAGCCTGGAAACTCCAGCTGTGGGGACAGAATAAGCAAGAAATGTATAGTAACAATCTCAGTTGTGAAAAGGCCGAGGGAAAGAAACGACCGTGGAAGAATTTTAATTAGGGTTTTTCCTAGCTTTCAAACCACGTTTGGGATCACTGGCTGAGCAGTACATGGGTAGGACTTAAGGAAGTCAGAAGACAGTACAGTCTTGAAACTGGCCAGTTTCTGAATTCATTTGAACTGGGAATTCATCTGGGATGTAAACAAACATTTAAAACATTTCCATAGATCTTTGTGCCTGTTTATTTCTCCTTGTACCTGTTGTAGCTACTGGTGGAATATTGGAGGGGCAAAAGGTGGTGGGTATACTGTCGAATATTTGGATTTTTTCCTATATGCCAGAAGAGTAGAGTTTAATTTACGTTTAGTTTCTGTAAGCAAGATTGAGCATCTTGTTATACGTTTAAGGACCATTTGCATTTCTTTTTCTAAGATTTTTTGTTGTTCCCTCTTGCCCATTTTTTAAAATCAGGTTGTTGGTCTTTTCTTCTCTACTTTTAGAAGCTCTTTATGTATTAGGGCTATTAGCTCTTTGTCTGTGTCTGCGATATGTGTTGTAAATCTGTTTCCCTGCTTTGTCATTTGTCTGATTCTTTGCTACTACAAATGTGTTTTAATTTTATGTGGCTAAATCTGTCAGTATTTTCCCTTGTTGCTTCTGTGTTTTGAATCACAATTAGGAAAGCTTTGTGCATTTCCAGGCCATGAAGAAATCCCCCCTTTTTCTTCTCATATTTCTGTGGTCTTACTTCCTACCTTTAAACATCTGAACTACTTGGAATTTTCCTGGTGTCCAATGTAAAGAATAGATACTGTTTTTATCATTTTCTGTATCACTATTCAGTTAGTCCAATATCACTTTATTAAGAAATACATTCCTTTCTGATTTGAGATTTTACGTTTCCCATATACTGCATTTCCGCATGCAGCTGTGTGTATTTGTGGATTTTCTATTTAGTTCCATTAGCCTGTCCGCGCATTCATGATCCAATATCCTGCTGTTTTTAGTTAGATAGACTTTATCACTTATACCACAACAGTAATTTATAACGTCATCTCATATATGGCAAGAATAGTTTCCCCACTCTATCTGACCCATGGTGCTCCTTCCCCAGGGTTTTTGTAGTTATTCTTGCTTGTTTTTTCTTCTGTATGAACTTTATACTCACCTTGTCTAGTTCCAGGAAAAAATCTGTTGATATTTTACAGAGATGGCATTAAGCGGATAAATCAGCCAAGGGAGAACTGACATATTTACAGCACTGAGTTTTCCTATCAAGGCATTCTGCTGGTCTTTCCATTTTTCAGTTAACTTTGTAGTTTTCAGGAGTAGTTTATGATTTTCCACATATAGGTTTTATGTTTCTTAATCTTAAGTTTATGCTCAATGTTTTTTTTCTAAATGTAAATAAAATCTTCTTTTCCATTGCATATTTTAATTGAGTTTTGTTTTATACGCGAAGGCTATTTAAAAAAAATATCAACCTAAAACAATTATGCCCAACTATCTTATTGTTAGCAGTGGTTTTCCACTGATTTATTTTGGGGGGAGGATATTACAGATGTATAATTCTGTCACATGCATTCTATCACATGCATGTAGTTTTATCACATACATGTACTTCTTCCTTTTTACTTTTTATGCCACTATTTGCTTTCTCTTATTTTATTACTTTGGCCCAAATCACCAACACAGTGTTCAGTAGTAGCTCCATTGCTATTTAAAAAGCAATTTACAGAGAATGAAGTCGATTGGGTGACCCTTTCTCTGTGTTTCATTTTGCTCTTCTCCTAGTAGAAGTGTGGTGATAGCAGAGTTCCCAGTGTTGAGCAGGAGGGAGACAAAGGGAATCTAGGACGCTGGATAATTTACAATCAGGAATTCAGACCTCGGAACATCTACGGTCCCATGAAACATGTCATTTAACTGCCAACATTTCAATGCTTTACTTATTTGGGAGCTCCTGAGATAATCGGCCCCTTCACTATCAAGAACCTACATACTTACAGAGGTATCTAACTTGAGTGATTTCTTTTGCCAGCATAGCACAAAGGATGAGTAAAGACTTAACTTGGAGAAGAAGGCCTTCTCATACCTTCTGCGAAAGCTGGAAGCCATTTCCCTAACGTTCTCCGAACATCTATTGATGGTTTACAAGATGCCAGGTCCAACACTAAGTGTTTTATCTCTTTGGTAAGCATAATACACCAGACTGAGGTCTGGAGAAGTTATATAACTTGCTCAAAGTTATACAACTCACAAGAGGTGGAGATGGGATTGAAACCCAGGACCGCTGGACCCTAGGCTGCCTTCTGGTGGCCAGTACTCCAAGCTATGGCCCCTGGTTTGGCTATAAACATGCACTGACAATGAGGCTCTTTGAACAAGTCTTCTAGGGTGTGGGCGTTTCATGGCTGCCCGTAAAATAATCACTAATTATCTCTAAATGATCACTGGCATTAGCATTATTAAATATTCAATCAAGTTTAAGAAGACATTTGGCCATGTGGCTTTGTCATATCTGCTGATCAGAGAAGATGACTCAGTCTGTTACCCTGACAGATTGCATTTCAGTCCCTCGAGGAAGATATTCAGATCAGAAAATCGTCCTCACTTTCGCTCCCAAGCTACGTCTCTGGCTTAACTGCAAGCTGTTTCTTAAAACTTCTGACAGAACAGCAACAACTGGCATGTTTTAAAGCTCCTTTTTCTGCTTCCACCTGAATTATTTACAGTAAAGCTTTAGAAAATTAAAAAAAAAATAGACGCAAGAATGAGCTGCTGCCTCTTTTAGAGAATGAACATGCCTGTCATACTCTCTTCCATCTTAAAAACAAGGTTATCTTTTTAATCCTCTATGTTTTTAATGTTATGTGATTTTAAAAAGTAGTATTCATAAAGGCAGTAAGAAAGTTAAAATAAAATCTTTTTCATTAGCAGGTGTTCAGTGATATGTCAAATCTTGATATAACCTAAATTATCTTCTTTCAACTTTCCTTTTGGGTTTCCTGATTCTAATGTTTCAAAAGTTGACAGACATCTTGTTATTGTCACTAATTTCTCCCACTCAGCTCTCAGACGTTCATTGTTCTGGGGAAGATATTGTCACTTCTCCTCCCCCCTCCATGGGTTCAGTTTGAGAAAATGAGATAGATTTTACATCTTTTATACGTGCTTCAGTACAGGCCGGCATTTGATTCTGGAGTGTCCAGAGTCCCGTTCTAGAAAGCTACTCACCTGTTTTTCAGTCTTTTTAGCTTGTGTGTGTGTGTGTGTGTGTGTGTGTGGCGGGGATGGTAGTGAAAGAGTGATTGCTGTGTCCTAAGGGAAGGGAGCCCACCAGCTGATACTTAGCTACTGGAGGCATCTGTTCTCATGCGTAGTTAAGTGAGAGTTTGCAAAGCTTACAGACAGGATCCGGCTTCATCTGCAGAGCAGACCAGCAAACTCACTTCTATTTTAGGCCACTCTCCATACTTATCTGAAGCTCCTGCAGACTTCACTTTGAAGCTTAGCATGTAACTTTCTCCATGGACCGCTTAGTGACGTTTAAATGATTGGTTCAGCGCAACCCTCAAGGTGGACTCGCTCATTGACTGTCTAGTTTGGGTCTCACCATTGTGGTGGGCAGGGTGCTGACTGCTCAGGCCACTTCTGATCATTGAGGCCTGAGAAAAATCAGGAATTCAGAGGAGTAACATTAGCATTTTGGAAAAGCTGTTTCTTTCTCCACAGTCTCAGCCTGGCACTGACGCTCTGGAGCCCTGCAGGAGGATCTGCTTTGCGGGGCTAAGTGCGGTGGCCATGATGCTCACACCATACACCTTGACGGCACTTCATTCAGTAAAAGAGTACAAACATTTCTTACTTTTTCTTCTTTTACAAATTATAGGGTCATGTGAACACAGTGCTAGGCTCTGGGAAGGAGTCCCGAAATTCCAGCATCGTTAGCTTCCACCCAGATCCACCTCTGCCCGGAGGCAGCGCGATGACCTCTCTTTCCTTTATGTGGGTTTTCACCTTAACTTTCTCGTACTCTTAACTTTCCTGTCATGGGATCTCTTTCCTCTTCCAGAACTTTTTCTCAGTGATACACACTAACTTGGATGTGGCTTTCTCCACGTTCTCCCCACTTTATTGTTAGATGATCAGACGAATAATTTGTTGGGACAGCTCAGTTTAGGTTGTTTTGATGTAGCCCTTTCTCACTATCAAAACTGCCCCAGTTTGGACTATAAGCTTCGTCGCTTCCTTATTATTTTTAGAGACTTCATTACATTACATATTGCTCACGTGAAAGTGCTTAGTTTATGGCCATATTTATTTTTCCTCCTGACCTAATTTTGGCTATTCACTGTCTTCCCCAAATATACTTAATATCTGAGCTGGAACCAATCAGCCCTGCTATCGGATGCTTTATTATCAGTTGGCCTTTCCAGCAATTTTGGCAAAGTATCCATGCTTATTTGTGAAACAAAGCAGCAGTGCAAACCATAAGGTAATTTTTAAAAAATCCACATATTGTAAATCTGTGCTTTTTAATGTACCAGTTCAGGGCTGTTTAGTATCATTCTTGTATGGGATGTACCAGTAAGATCCCATTATTTCCAGGCATCTAGTTGCTAGGGATCTAATTCTAGGGATTTAGTAGATTAAGTGGTTGTGGGTATTTGGGAATTCTTTCAAGGATTTGAATTGTGAGCCATTGAAGTAAGAGATCAGAATTCCAGAAGAGCCGAGGGAGACTGACTGTGGACCTTCCTCTGGTCAGGTGGCCGCCCACCTTTCCTGCGGGGATGAGGCTGACACGGTGTCTGCACCGAGCATGCAGCGGGTCGTGAGCCCATGGGGGCAGGTGCCCGCGATGCTCCAGCTTTTTCTTCTTCAGTCTCGGTTCCGCTGGTCTTCCCTTGCGCCCTCTGCTCTTCTGGGATGCGGTTCATCTTGGAAAGGTCACCAGGCCTCTGGCGAGGACGTTAATAAACATCTGCTTGTTACGTCTGTGAGTTCCCCGGGGACAGCTTCTCACCCAGAGTGTGCCCTTCTGGTCTCCACTGGGCTTTGGTAGTCACCTCTCTCCCCCATCAAGCCCTCTGCTCCCAGCAGACCTGCCTTTCAGTTCCCCAGAGTGACTCATGGTGATTCCATGACAGGCTTCATTGTGAGGCTTTCAGTTTAAGCAGATTTCGAAAGGCCCCACTTTCATTCACAGAGAAAACTGCTCTGACCCAATGAGATAACGTCATCCGAGGTTTAAACTACATGAAGAGACAAGGTTCCTAAAGTGCGAAAGCTTGTTTTTTGTAAGAAAGAACAGAAGAAAAGGAGAGTCAGTAAGTTGAGGAAGAATTTCTCGTGAGGCAAAATTTGACAACACCGAGGGCAGCCAGGCAGTTTTTCAACCTGGAACGTGCACGTGGTTCACCTAGGAAGCAGGTGAGAGGTAGACTTCAGGGCTGAGACCCACGACTGCTGATCCGGTAGGATCAGGTGCGGCCCAGACACTCACCTTTTTAAAGGCCCACTGGCGATTCAGATACAGATGCTCACGGACAAAGCTTTAAACACTTCTAGAAGCAGCAGCGCCCACACCCAAAGCATTTTGCCAGAGAACCATCCTCGGGGATGAGCAGCTATCCTGGAGGGAACCGGTGGGTGACAACTCGGCAAAATGCGTCTTGATTAGATGCTGCGGTGGCCTGCCCTCCTCTGGTGGATGAAATGTCCCTGCCACAAAAATTTAAATATGGCAGATGTGTTTCACCATTTAAAGATCATTTGGATTATAAAGACTATTTTTGACGATACGCATTACTTATTACTCAACTAATTACTTTGGGAAATGGTCTAATTACTCCAAGGCAGCTGCTATTGTCTCAATCATGTGGGCATTTTCCTTTTAGGAATTGCCTGTGGAATCCATGACACATTCTTCTGAATATCCACAGTTAATGCAATTTGTTTTGGGGGTAGATTTAGGGCTAATTCTTTACAGGCTCATAAACTAATTTTGAAGATGTGGCAGATATTATAGGTTGGCATTCAGTATCCGTCCAGCCCCTGGTCCCTTGTCTTCCTTTATTACAGAGTTTGGGAAGCTGAAATATTCAATTTCCTGGCTCCTGTGTGCAGCTCGGGTGACCAGGCAATAGCATCCTTACTGATACTGTGTAGGTAGAAGTTCCTGGGAAGGGTTCTCTTCTCTATTCAAAAGGCAAAGCCTTGGGTGGAGAAAGGTTTTGGCCCTTTTGCCTTCTTCCATGCCTGCGTATCCCCCTCCCCGCCCAGCGCCAGGATTCTGGGGGCAGGATCAACCAGTTTACAAGCATGAGGGCACCTTGAGGACAAAAGCCACATCCTAAGGATGGTAAGAGGAGTGGGATCCTGACAACATCACAGAATATGACCATCCCAGCCCTAGACTTTGCACCTCTGGATGTCCTGTTACATGAACAACATATACTTGTGGCTTATTAAGCATCTGTTCGTCTGGTTATCCATGACTTGCAGAGGAATGGATTTCTAACAGAGTCCTGAAGACAATTCCGTAAGAGGAATTCTCACTATATCTCGAGTCATGGCAGGATTACTGAACACATGTTGCTCTCCGTCTGTTCAGAGTGAGGAGAGTTAGGGCTTTGGTAAATGGAGGCAAAGGAGGGGGCTGACGTTTACTGAGGGTCTCCTTTTCTCCAGGCACACTTCACATGTTGTTGCCTTTAATGAGGTCAATGAAATCGGAGCTGGTTTCGTTCCCACCGCCACCGAGCGGGGAGCTGGAGTTCAAGGCCTTGAGTTCAAGTTCGAGGTCTCCCGGCCCCCAAGCCTGGGACGTGCGTGATGGTTGGGGGGGCGGAGCAAAGGGCTTTGGAGGTACAAGGTCAATGTCGATAAGAACAAGCATAAGCAGGGAACACAGTAAGAAGCTTGGCCTGCCTGGGGTTCAGAATTCATTCTGAGAAGTACAGGAAGATAAAGGTGGGCAGAAACAAAGCAGAGGCAGGAGGACCGTGACTTATAGAGAGTGATGAATCTTCACCCAGCGGCTAGGGCCGCTGGCTAGTAGGAAGCAAGCGCACATTCTCTGGAAGGGAAGTGATGTGGAGCGCTCTTGGGAGTTATCAGACACCAGGTTTCCCTGTAAATAGGAGAGGAAACAGACTCCATCCAGACGAGATTAGATTACTTTGCAGAGGACTGCTTTTGCCAACATGCTAGTTCTTAGGTTGTATACCTCAAATACCAGGGACAGTTACTGTGCCTGTTCGGTGTATATGCTGGAGACTTCAGACAGGTGAGGACCCTAGGCCAGGTAAACGTTTGCGGAATAAATGGAGGAGGAATAGCATCTCGCCTCAGTGCACTTTAGCCACTTTGCGTTCTTAGCGTTACTGTTTCTCAAGGTTTGGTCAAGGCCGGGAAAGCTGATTGCATCTAGGGTAGGAGTAGAGCATTAGGAGAACCTTTGACAATCTGAAATTGGGTGTGACACAAAATGGCAGAAGATTAAGTTCAGTGGTCTGGCGGGTTTGATAATGCCAAGCTGACGACGTCACGCTTAGTATTGAGACACAGGCTTTTTCTGGTATAGTGATGACCCTCTTAACAAAGCGGTAAAAAGTTAGAGGCTCAGTATGGCTTTAATGAAATAGATAGCTTGATTTAATTTCTTAAGAATATTAATTTAATTGTTTCTTTTAGCTTAAGAGACTATTTAATTAGAATTTACCACAGTGTATTTCTGAGGTTTTGTCAGCATCTCCACAGTATCTGTGACAATTTAACTATAGAAGGAAGCTACTGACACCAGAAGACCAAACTTGGAATTAAAGTTGATGCTATTGGATATACTAAAATTTTTACACACAGATAGCATTAACTATCTGCTCAATCACTCTACCTTTCCTGACTGTAATAACCATTACCAGTTTTCTTTTTCTGCAAATACGTTATCTGTTAAGTCTAGACAGTGGACGATGGGATCATATATGAGACATCAGCAATAGGTTAAGATATAACCTAGGCAGAGATTTGTATCAGTTTATTTCCCTTTAAACTAAATTAATAAAATGTTTTACTTAGGTTTTTCATAGTTTACTTAAGGCCTAGAACTATCAGAGTGTCCGTATGTTGCTAGACTCTAAGCTACAGTAAAGCTGTAGCTCCAGCCGTTTTAACCACTTCTTATCAAGACCTACCCAGTCTGCTCTGAGGTCGGCCGAGGGTGGTAGAGAACTACATTCTCAGGGCTGATGCGTGGCCCCTCTGTAGCTTTGGGGTGAGACAGCACTTTCTACCCAAGCCTCTCTTTGTTTACCCTAAAGAGACGTGAGGTTTCCAGGAGGCATGACCTGGACAGTCTCATTGTGCTGATTCTGTTTCTGTGACAAGGCTGAAGCTGTTCATTGCTTCCCAGGGGGCATTTAAAATATCCTTCCGGTACTGTTACTGCTCTCCTAGCAGACACGCTGTCTTAGTCAGCTCCAGCTGCTATAACAAAATACCACGGACTGAAACAACAGATGCTTATGTCGCACGATTCTGGAGACTGGGAAGCCCTAGATCAAGGTGCCAGCAGATGTGGTTCTTGCTGGGGTCTCTGTTCCTGGCTTACAGAAAGCTGGCACGTGGCTGTGTGCTGTGATCTCTTCTTTGTGCGCTGGGGGATAGAGAAAGAACTCTGGTCTCTCTTCCTCTTCTTGTAAGGACACTGATCCTATCATTCTTAAAATCTCATGACCTCATCTAAATCTGTTCACCTCCCAAAGGCCCCTAACTCTGAGGGCTAGGTCTTCAATATATGGATTTTGGGGGAAACACACATTCAGTCCACAACACACCCCCGTTCTCATTCCTTCTGCCTGAAACCCTCTGCTCTTTTTCTTAACTATTCCTTTTCAGTTAACAAAGCAATGGGAAATTTCTTGAAGTGGCTTGAGTTTTTATCATCTTACTTTTTAAAAACTTATCTGTGGAAAAAGTCTATTTTAAAGGAGTTATATTGCAAAGCCAGCAACATTTCAGAGGACTTTAAAGCCCACCTGTCTGAACCATGTTAATGGGAGTTCTCATGACAGGGGCAGCCACATTTTCCTTATATTAGTTCTTATTAAGGTATTATGAACTCTTGCCCACACAGATGGCAGATAATAGATACAATTGCCAACAAATAATCCAGTTGTTTAGAATAAAAAATGGGAAACTTCAATTAAGTTTTGGCAGTGGCTGGTAATAACACTCCTGGTAACATAAAGAGATACCTTGCAGTTAACAAAACCCCCAGAACCCCCAAACTCCACAATTCCTGAAATAGTAAATTCATGTTGGAAATCTCAAGTTACTTAAAAAAATTTCCAGCAGACCTAGTCATCCCCAAAGCAATAGAATTGAAATAGGCACATTGTTAATTTATGTGGGGTTAAAAATACTTTGTGTTTTTCTTGATAATTTTAGATTTCACTTCAGCTCCGAAGTTCTGCGAACACCTGGAGGAATTTCAGTGTCGCTCACCACCTCTCCTGCACATCCTTGTCAAACTGCAGGCATTGCTATTGTTCTCAGTTTTAGTATATCTGATATTTTCCATATGAAGGCAGCGTTTAGCAGGGCTCCTCTTCTACCACCTTGTTTGGATAATTCTTCCTCTCTCTAGAAGGAAAGGATGAAATTCCTACTGAATTTATGGTTCAATTGGGTCTCCTTTCCTTTAGAAATTTTTCACTTGAAGTGCAAAACACCTGAAATAGAATGAAACCTCACTGGCAAAAATAGTCAGCTAGTGGGTGCTGGTGATAGGATCTATCCCCAAAGAGCAAGTCCCAGTTCCAAAGGTCTGAGCTCTGTGAGGCTCCGACGAGAAGGCATTATATTGATGTCTCCTGTATTGATGTCCAAATGGGCTTAGGAGGGAATGATAACCCCACTTGCAGATGCTAAACGTAGTATATATACGCCCTTGTATTTACTCATTGGACCTGAAGTTCATGAGACTTTGAAACATGCAAGGCTGGGAATGCCATTGGCTGGGAGGGAGAAACAGAGGGTCCCCAGGGGAAGCCCATTCTCCAGGGAGCTCTCTTTAGCTCCCAGTGGAACAGTGGGAATACATTACCAGCAGACCTGGGTGAAGGTTCCCCCTCTCTTCTTGGGGATGCCTTTCTCTGCTTGGTACCACACTGACTGCTTTATGACAAGCCTTTATGACAAGTGTTTTTTCAGCTCCTGGAGAAACACTTTCTGCCCAGGGGGTTCTCCCTACAGCAAGGGGACAGAGTGTGGACACAGGGACATGCAGGGTCTGAAATGGAGCACAGGAGACCTCCGTTCTTGGAAAAAGACATGCAGATTTTCTTTTCTGGTGGTGACTACAACCTTTTAATAGAGTTCAGAACTTTGCTGAATGCTTGCCCACATTGTGCCAGGCCCTGTGGGTTCTGGACCATCACGATTTATTGAGGGAGGTGACGATGTGCAAGGGATCAATGGCATGACAAAATAATTACAGATGGGGATTAGTGCAATAGAGACAATGCACAGGATTCTGGGAGAGAGAAGAACCTTGTTTTAGGCTCATTTTAGATAAAATGATTGGGGAAGGGTCTCTCTGAGGAGGTGGATCCCCCTGTAAAGCCTGAGAAGGACCCAGCAGTGGGTAGAACCAGAGGACAGTCATTCTGGGCAGAGGGAACAGCAGTGACAAAGAAGTCCCTTTACACTGGAAATGAACTGATTTGGGTCACAGTGGAAGAGAGTACTTATCTTGTAGCTAATTACCTTTTTCTAAGAGCCTCGCTTTTGTGTGGAACAATTGGTCCCATCTGCTCTTGATTTTGACCTTCGGTGTGGCTAAGTAGGAGGACTGACCATCAAAGATTATATCCTGGGCTGGATAAAAAGGGTGCCAAGTTTCTGTTTTGTTTTGCTGTTGTTTTTTTCTCCGGGAGCTGTTTTTCAACCAGAAACCAAATATGGCTTTAACGTTTCACATCTGATAAATAATAAAACACATGTGCATGTTTTTTCTTCTTTCCCCTTTGTTCTACCCAAGAGCGTGAATATAGGCTTATTTTAAAAGTAGATGTGACACAGAAGTGCATATGTCACTGGAACGCACACGCTTTTGAAGGGCTCTAATCCTTCCCTTGAAAAAGCCTGCCAGTTGAATTCATTTGCTATTAGAGAAGCCATTTCTTTGGCTGTTTTTTGGAATAATTTTCAAAATAAGGTGGCACTTAATTCTCTGTGAAAAAGAGAGCAAATGCATACCTTTGAGTTTCAAAGTGTGACAGTATTATTACTCAGACTTCATTCCTTTCTGAAAAAAAACACAGTTCGTTTTCCTAAACTGTTGTATTTAAAACATGGAGTTACTCTGACAATAACACAGTTAAAAATATTAAAATTTTAGAAAATATCACCTAATATGTTAAAGGGAAATTTGTATTTAAATTAGAACAATGAATCTGTGCTAACCTTCTTATAGAATCTTATTTATAATACATGGATACTGTAATTTTGGAGATACGGTGGAATCTACTTTTCACAACACTGCTGTTTTTGGCCGTCATGCTAAATTGCAAAGGTGGAGACACAGATACACGGTTGTGAAATATGGACAGGGCTCCAGATTATTCGTCTTCAAAACGCTGCTCGGTCGGAAGTGGCTTATCTTTCTTGGCCCAAAGGATCTAAACTATACACTCAGTGCATAAACAAAAGTACATGCACAGAAAGAAATGTTCCCGGAATGAATCTGTTTTAAGTTGCTTTAGCTCAGGCACGTGGGCTTAAGCATGTGGTGCAGGAAACAGCTGATACAAAGAGCGGATGAATCTCCTTTTCTTATTCTGCTATCTGGGAGATGTGACTTTCCTTGGCAAGCCGTACGGGGAACTGTAGTCATTTCTTTGTGATCCTGGTTCAAAGTCTTGGCTTGTAGAAGCAGGGAGAAGGTAGGAAGGTTAGGGGCGGGAAGGAAGCAGTACGGCACTCGGGACAGTAGGCCATGGGGATCAACATCCTTCAGCGACATACACAGACGTTGGGGCACTGCGAATTTCTTCATGACCGTCTCCAGTTCCTCAAGTCTCCTTCTCTTGGCGACTCGTTATGATAATCCACAAGTATTCTGAAAAGCCCTCTTGCTGCGGCTACCGATGCCCTCGGCCCTTTCAGAGCGGACCCACGGCTATCAGGTGGGCTCCAGGTCAGACTCCAGACTTCGGTCCTGGCTTTTCTGTTTCAGAGCTTCATAATCTTCTTAACCTTTCTGTAAAATGGGAACAATAACAGTACATGTGTCACGGTGCTGTGGTAAGGACTCTACCAGGTAATCTCTGCCATGAAAAGCAGTCAGTGAACGTATGATACTAACCTGGTGAGCAGGCTCTTAAAATGCAATAAGCCTAACCTTTCTTCTATGAAAATATATATCTGTAATCAACTTAGAGAACCTGGCAATTAAAGAAAAACTGTGACTAGGAAAAAAGTTACTTAAAGCCCCACCTTCCAAAATAAGCAAGTTTAATGAGCGGGCATATCTTTCTGGTCTTTGTTTCTATGCATTATTTTCTATCGCGTGGCTGAAATAACTTTTTTATGATTTTTTTCATTTATCAATGGAACATGACGCTTTCTATTTTATTATAACCTTTATGAGCCTTATTTTCATGGCCATATGTTGTTCCACTGAGTAAACCGAAGCACAGTTTATCTGTAATAATATTAATAACTATCATTACTCAAGTGCCGTTTGAATATCAGGCTCTAGGTATTTTATGGACTTTTTCACAAATCTTTCAACAATCTTGAACGTGTTTGCAATGCTCCCCAGTTTAGAGAGGGTCCTGAGGGTGCACAGCTCACGCCTGGCAGCACAGGGGCTGAACAGGGTCTGGTTCTGGACAGAGGGGTCTGGTTCTGAAGCTGGCCGTCTCATTGTACCATGTCGTTCCAGGTTTCACTGCTTTAACTAGCAAGGTGAAGTATATATTTGCATTAAGTGTTTTATAACATGTTTTTTTTTTCTTTTCTAAGGGTAGTTTTGGTAGGTCTTCTTTTTTTAAATTTTATTTATTTGTTTTTGGCTGCGTTGGGTCTTCGTTGCTGCGCGTGGGCTTTCTCTAGTTGCAGCGAGCGGGGGCTGCTCTTCGTTGCAGTGCGCGGCCTTATTGCGGTGGCTTCTCTTGCTGCGGAGCACAGGCTCTAGGCGCACGTGCTTCAGTAGTTGTGGCACGTGGGCTCAGTAGTTGTGGCTCGTGGGCTCTAGAGTGCAGGCTCAGTGGTTGTGACCCACGGGCTTAGTTGCTCCGCGGCATGTGGGATCTTCCCGGACCAGGGCTCAAACCTGTGTCCCCTGCATTGCAAGGTGGATTCCTAACCACTGTGCCACCAGGGAAGCCCCTGGCAGGTCTTCTTGAAACAACATAATTATTATAATCAGAGGAAAGGATGAGGCCACTTAAGGTCTGAAAAGGGGGACATGGAGGAAACTGGGGATTGATGCTTTCTTAGGTTCACGGTGGAAACAGGGCCCCAGTCCTAACAGATGTGTCCAGTTGATGTTCTTTTCCCTCATATCAGTTATTAGCTATTGCTATGTTATTACTATTAATAATATCTCTTTTCCTCAAGACATCTTCAGATCATAATGGTGATGTCCCAGCAAAATTTTCACTAGAAAGTGTTATTTCCCACTGTGAGTTGGTTTCCCACCCAAATCAGTCAGCTATGAGTTGGGTTCTGTAAACGCGCTGACACATTTCCAGGTGCATCCTTCTGGGAAACCAACACTGGGGACCAGAGAGATGACTGTTGCCAAGTCAGCCACCCGCAGCCTGGCTGTGGGCTTCCTACTGAGTTAAAGTTGGGGAGGACATCGCAGTGTGGACCGCCCTTTTGGGAAAGGTCATCATTAGTGACTATCACACTGTATGCACAGATAATCGCGTCAGGTACGCTGCTCCTTGCCTGAAGAAAGAGAGCAAGGGACAATCATAGACCGTTCTAGACACAGTGTTCTCATTAGAGAAAACTATTACTACTTTCATCTCCAGGGTTATCCTGTATTTCCTAAGCCACATACTTTCCATCATTCCATTGCACAAGAAAAATGAGTAAGCTGTGGATCTGTTGTTGAGTTAGAAATTCAAATAATGTATGTCAAAGAGAGGTAAACCTGAACAAAGGAGCGGCAGGTAGAAAAGAGAAATTGTGGCTTAAAAATTCAGGGAAGGAACATTGAACTCTCTGTGTATAATTAAAAATGATACTGCTTAGAACACAATTACAAAAGCAAGTTGCACCTGAATCTTTTGTGTCCAATTATATGATTTAATACAGCAGATTAAAAAAATCACTGCTTATTGTTATCCATTCGTCAAACATTAACCCCCCCCCATGGTATTTTTAAAGGTCCATTTTTATCGTTGCAGAGAAATAATTAAAGCTATTGTAATTAACTTTCTCGTGACTCAAAAACTCTGAGTAATGTAAGCACCCGCTGATATACGAGCCACAGAATAATATAGTGTCTTTAAAAATACGGCCAATTTGAAATAATTTGATAGTCAGTGGTAAATGAAAGTGCCTAGGAAGAAAATTTCTGGAACCACCGTGGGCAAATCTAAGTACAACTCATAATTGTTATTTTGTTCACAGCTTTTTTTGGAAGGATGTTCATGACTCAAAGAGGCTAATTCATGATGATGCTAGCAGACATATAAAGGACCTATGTCATTTTTAAAGTAATAGTGCTTTATTTCTGTGGCTTCGATTGGAGGACCAAGCGTAGCCTATATCTCCGTGACAGCCATTAAGATAAAAATGTACTAACGGGATCAGAAACTCTAAGAATTGGCAAGACCTCTCCTTTTCCCCGATTCCCCTCCAAAGCAGGTATCATTTCTCTGGCATCCCTGTAATTCTCTTTGGTGAAGAAAACATCTGGCAACATACTAATTTTGAATCAGGCTGAGGATATTGTCTTGTTTTATCAAAATGATTGTTGAACTTTTAAATTTGATTTTTCCCAGGGACAATATCCTGAAACCTAGGCTTTGCTCATAGTCAACAGTCAAATCTATGGCGTATGGAACACGTTGGTTGTGCGCCGTTTCATGATTCGACGTATATATAGTCGTAGGAAGGAGTCGGAGGCCTGTTGGTTGACAGAAAGGTGTTACTGAGTAGAGTTACTAGGAACCAGAAGATTTGAATTCTGGTTTCAGCCCTGTCGCTCATCTGTTGAGGGACTTTGGGTATCAGTTGGCATGGTTCAAGCCTCATTTCTTTGTCCTGAACGAACCAGTGATGCCTGCTTTGGTGAATAATGCTTCAGTGTGGGTGGCATTCTATTGTTTTAAAAAATGGTGCAGGTTGGGATAAAATGTACGTATTTTTATATCAACTAATAACATCAGTCCTACAATTCTTATAGGTATACAGTGGATCGTGCTCTGTTGCAGGGTGAAATGTGTACAAGAGGTCTCTGACGGACAAAGCCATAAATGTGGAGTGAGCCACTTTATGCGGAAGTAAACTCCTCTCTGTGGGAGGGGCGGGGCTGGGTGTGTGACTTCTGCAGGTGGCTATTTTGCTCTTCCCTGCGACTCTGCCCTGACTTGCCACGGTGCCTGGTACCTACTGCAGACTTAGGAAGGATTTGGTGAACACAGGGACCAATATGGCACTGCTGTTTTTTTTGATGTGCCTAATTGTCTGGAGACCCCAGGGCACTCCAGATTTCCCCAGTTTGCACATGTTCTAGTGCAGTGGTCTCTGCTGAGCGTGTACCTTGCCTTGGCCAGACATGCTTTTTGTTGGTTTTGTTTTTCCTTTTATCTACGGTTTACTCCCGGAAATTATGGGGAGGCTTGTATTCGATTTTATAGGTGCTCAAGCACATGTGGTTTCTGTTCTTAACTCTCTCACTGGACTTAGAACCAAGGAGAGGTCATTTAAACTGGCAGCACTGCAACTTTCTCATCTACAAAATAGAAATGTGCTAAATGCTCTCTACATTAGGAACTTCAAGTTCTTACATCTTGTCACTCTAAGAAATTCCCCTAAATCATTCCCGTCCCATCCCCATCATAGTGTTTGATTACTTAAGTTCAGTGACACTGAGGTGAATGGCCATGTTTCTTTTTTGCTTTAACGATGACTAATGACTATTTTTTTTTTTTTTTTTTTGGTGGAAAACCTGAAGGGAATACCATGGGGATAATTTTTCGGGTTTCCTCTTACTTGAAAACTGGGTTTCTCACTCTACGTCATCAGTCATTGAGATTCCAGGAAATGGGACAGGACAGATGCTCCTTTAGGGTGGGGACATTATGACAAAGAGTCTTCCTGACCGGCTCCTTCTGGCCTGTGGCTTGTGGGAGGTTAAGTCCGGCAACCACCCAGCCTCCGTGTGCTGCATTAATCCCACGCTGAGCCCACACTTTAGAAACAAGGCAGTACTGGATGCATGAGAGCAAAGCTGAAAGCAACCAGGCTTTTGCTCCACTTATCTGCTGGGATCTGGGAGTGTCGTGGGAGCACCCTGCAGCCACATGAGAGTACAGAAAATGGCAGTTTTTCATTTTAGTGACCACGGGCCTGTTTTGACCTTGGGTGACCTGGAAGGGTCTCAGAGTTCTCATATACCCAGAGGACGGACAGGGTGGCTGATGCGGAAACCACTAGGTGAGCACCCAGGGCTCTTGCATAGAGGGTGTCATGACCCCACCGTCGAGAGCTGTAGGGCACATGGAACGGGACACCCAGTGCCCATGAGAACCAATGCAGGGCCATGTCAGCAGCTGAGAAGGATGTCAGGCTGACAGAGAGAATCCCATCTTGTGATGCCCAGGTGGGGATTCAGGAGCGTGTGTGAGCCTCGTGAGAGCCCTGTATTCCCTTTCCACTCCCGTGGAGGCCAGCAAGGGCCCAGCCGGCAGGCCCAGCGCCTGCGGATCCCAGCCCTCAAGCCTGTGGCCCCCATCACCCAGAAGCTCCTACATCTCCCCCGCCAGGTGGCAGGACAAGCCGGGGAAGGAAGGAGGTCCTTGGAAACCTTAAGGCACAGCTATCGTGTGAACTGGCAGGTTTAGAAGGCCTTTCCCGCTGCTTGTCATCCAGCAGCTTGATGGGCTGGAGACTAAGAAGGATCATCAGAAGGGAGCACAGTTTCAGTCCAGCCACGGAAGGGCATCGAGGGGAAGCTGGCCTGCCCTTACCCGTCCCGCCCAGTGGCTGTGCCGCGTCTTCCTCGGCAGCATCTCTCTGGCAGGCGGCCAGAGTCCCACCGGGGTCAGAAGGGGAGGGAATCACCGTGCTTCAGGGGCCAATAGTGCACAGAGCGGGTGGGGCAGTGTTTAAAGGCAGGCGACCGTATGGATCCCTGTGGCGTGTCTATTAAGGCCCCTGTCTGAGCAGTTGTCTTCTGTCAAAGAGTTGCACCAAATAAGAGAAAGAGGTAGCGCTCCGGCCTACCGTTTTCTATTTCGGATATACAGACGGTCACTAAAATTCACATAGACTTTCCTGGGTGGAAATGAGAATGGGTGACAGATCCATCACTGATCTACTAAGGAGCTGATCTGGTAGCAACAGGAATCTTGTATGATGAATCGATTCTAAGATCTCTTAGAATTCAGATGAATTTATTAAAAAACTTCCAAAACATAATTAATGAAACAGAAAGGGTCTTTTTGGTCCTTGTTACAACTACTATGCCAGGAAACGGCCTTGGAGATCCCAGATGTCAAGAAAAGACCTCCTACAGTGGCGGGGGTGGGCATGGCACTTACACAAGGCAGGAGAGGCATAAGGAGGGAAAGAAATGAAGCTCTTGAAATTCCCCTGCGTTGGAATGTGTCCTTGGAGAAGCCTAGTGTACTCATAATAGGAAGAATGGCTGCCGTTCTCTTCCCCACGAGGCAAAACAGATGCCGTCTCTATGACGAGATGCTCTCTCTTCAGCCCAGCAGACATTTCTGCAGCCAAACAGCGCAACAGCAAACTCTTCCTCGGCCAGACATCCCTGCGAGATGGGGACAGCACGCCCTGAGGCAGGTGGCTGGCTGGCCTCAGAGCACCAGGGGACTCAGATTCATTCTGCTCCCACCCCAAATGACCCCTGCAATAGAACTGCAGCCCGGAACAAGGGGACATGGCATTTGGAGCGGAGTCCTCGTCGTCTTCTTTCCTGAGAACAGCAGAGAGGAAGGTCTGGCCTTCCACTATAAAAAGGCAACTTGGGTAAAAGGAAGAACGTGCCATTCCTCTCGGCCACTCCTGCAGAGCGACCGGAGGCTGCGTGTGGCCTGGGACTTGGCTTGCCCATCAGTCATACATTAGCACTTGCAGAGAAAAGGGAAAGCTGTTCTGACCTCAGGGACTGGGGTGCTGGTAGGAAAGAGGGTGACATCGAACTTGTGCCTTCGAGCTCACGGAGCTCTTTCTGTGTTCTATCCCGTTGGTTCCCACACTCACCCTGCAGGGCTGCCAGGTAGGTATTCTCATCATCCTCCTGGTTCTGGGGAGAAGATGCAGGGTCTGGGAGTCAGCTAACTTGCCCACTCACCCCACATGGAAGTGGAGGGATTCACTCGAGCCTGCGAACTCCAAACCTGGGGCCCTTTTGCACCATCTGGCTGCAGCTTACAGCACGGAGCTGGGATGGAGACTGGGGACAGTTCATAGGAAAGCCTAGGAGCCGTGACGTAGATGCGGCGGGTTGAGTTGAGGTGAATGACACAGTGGCCACTGCCTGGACACCCCGGATACTTCCCTTTAGCCGAGTATAAGGCTAATTAGAGCATAAGATTTCTGGGGGGAGTGGGGAAGGGTGCAAAACACAGTCTACTTTCTCGCCAAGTCCAGGAGAATGTTTGGCCAGTTCGTTTTGGTTTTGCCCGTTACATCCATCTGGAGAGTCATCTGATGCTATGCTCAGAGCAGGGCTTCCTGTACCACCGAGAAGTACATGGCTCACCTTCTTCTAGCTCTTGCTTTCTGACATCCAGTCGTGTCTTACTTATCAAGAAGGTGGATTCAAAGCACTCAGATGTAAACAGGGCAAATACAAGTCACGCAGAGGGCAAACATCCTCTTCACAATGAGCTGCTCTCCACTGATTCTATATATTGATACTATTCTGTGTGTTATGAGCGTCTTTGATCTTAAAAGATTTCCGTCTAGTTTCCTGATTGATTCCTTCTTCCACGGAGCACAAATATCAGAAGAAGAAAGGAAAATCAAAAGGGCAGAAGTATGGGACTGAGTATAGCTCATCCTGGGGAATCCATCCTTCCCCTTTGAAAGGACGGAGGTGAGCCAGGGACATCCCATGCATGAAGTGGGTGAACGAGTCCTAACTCTGTCATCTCCCTTTCCTGCAATCACTTCCTTCAACCTTCTGCTCACTGCATGCACCCCAGTATGGAAGACTTCTCTTTTGACTGGGGATTGAGAATCCATACTGAGAAGTTGAAGAGCTAGTTTGACAGATTAGGTATCAAGGATATTTTAGCTCAACAAGGGGACCCTAACGAGAGCAGTGCGTAGCCTCAGGGCGTGGATCCCAGGCACGGGGACAGGGGGCAGGTCTGTGCAGTCCCTGTGGTTTGGGGTCGGGGTGGGTTGGGCTGGAGGAGACCCCATCTCTGGGGACCTGTTCTTACTGCAGTCTGGCATGTTCTGAGAGGCATGGAACGTGCTTAGGGAGTGGGGTCGTGCTGCTCCCGGGACATCTAACACTTCCAAGAAGGTCCTAGGTGGGTCTGCGCCAAACTAGAAACAATGAGGGATATGTTCCTTCTTTCCTTTTCCATGCAGACCAGCCCAAACCCAGCACACAGTGCGCACCAGGAAAACACTGATCGGAATGGAATGAACACATTTGTAGGAGACACAATTCCCCCCCCTCCCCAGTGTCCTATCTTGGCTCGTAGCAATAAATAGGAAGTTCCTCCCTTTCTGGAGTTTTAGAGGTAAGTAGCTTCCTCCCTTCCTTGCCCTGCACTCACCGTCCCCAAGAGAGGGGGGACAAATCATCCCATTGTGAGAGTGGGAAAAGGAGCTGGAACTGGAGGGGCTCTCACCTTCGGGGACCCTATTTTCCACAACAGCTTGTCCTGAGTCACACACCCTGTGGAGAGGCCAGCCATGGTCCAGCTCTGTCTCTGACGGGGTCGGGGACACAATTCCAGGGGAGGATGCGATGCTCTGCTATGTCCCAGGTGCAAACTGCATTTCTCCAGCACAGCTTCCTTCACTTCAAACCTGACATGTTTATCTCCATGTCTGCCTCTGAGTCTGTCTCAGTTGCTTCTGAACTGTGAACAGGAAAAGGAGCTATGATGATGCGTCGTCACTCTCAGCATCCAGCTGGGTGGAAGGAGGTGACATCTTGAAAAGGGAGTCCATGGCGAGGCTTTCCTTGTCTCTGCCCCCTCCCGTGGGCCCCTCTCCCAGGCTGTTCTGAGACTCTCACAGCAGCTCGAGTAGACTTAGGGCTGCAGTGGCCGGGCTGAACCGCAGCAGGGCAGGTGCCTCTGGACTTCAGAGAGAAGAAAAAGCAACACACTTCCCTGAGCACCCCTCTTTGCCCGGGCTGCTCTCCACTTTCTCGGAGGCTGTATATTTGCAAGGGGTTAAGTAACCACTTGGAGGATTCCGGTGAAGGTGGGCTAGGAAGGGCAGTATGAACTTAGACAAGCAGGTGTCTAGAGGTTTGGAAGGAGAGTTTAAGTGTCAAGCATGCCTTTTCCGCTATGCTCCCATGCTTTGACATCTTGTGGTCTGGAGGAACTGTCCCTCCCAGGCGTAGCTAATTCACAGAGATAACAAATCGCTCCATGCAAGATCTCCTTCCAATGCAAACCACCAATCCACAGCCCACAAGCCCGCCGCCTCCTCTACTGGGGCCACTATCCCCCTGCCCTAATTGCCCCAGGGCTAGGGCCCAGAAAATCAGGGACACCCCTAGGTCCCAGAGCCCACTGAAATGATTTAAAATAGCCAACCTGAAGCCTGATTCCTCTGCTTCATCTGTTTCTCCCTGTGGAAACCACAGTAAAGACTTTTGTCCAATTTTCCTCTCGCTCTCTCTGACTGTTGCCTTTCCTGCCACTTCCCCGTGTGGCCCCCCATGGCATGGCGACCCCTCCTCTTGGGATCTGTGAGCACAGCAAACTGTATTCTTAATGGCAGTCCTATCCTGATCTGTTGGCTTTGCTATACCTAAATAATAATAAGACCTGCGTTTTAGAACAGTTTAGAGTTCCTGATCCACAAAGAAAGCTAAGGATGGAGGAACGCTATCAGCCCCTCTCTGGGAACCTCACTTTATACCAAGCACAGCTGTCAGGGCTTCCCATGGGCTAATTCCACCAGTTTTCACCCAACTCCTACATGAGTACAGACACATTTCAAAGGAGGAAACTGGCTGGGATCAGAGAAGGTAAATAATCTTCCCAGCGTGACACATCGGGAATGGAAGAGAAGCAGAGGAGATGGTACACATTTTCTGAAAGGCTGGAGGACAGTGGGGATGGCTGTGGGCTGACTTCAAATCACAGAGTTTTGTATTTATGAGAGGAGTGGAAATCACTGTAGCATCTCTGTGCTGTTGCCGCAGATAAGCCGTCTGGCTTCTGAACATGAAAGAGTTCTGCCCCTGGGTTTTTTAATAAACGATAATGAAAACTGATGGATTGGCCAGACTCCCATCAAAGTGTTGTGCTTATCAACCAGGGACAGGGCCAAGCTTTCATGCATCCCTGCCCATCTCAGACGCCTGTTCTCAGAGCCCGGACACCTAGGGAGATAACTCCAAGGGCGGGAGCACACTGAGTCCTTTCCTGAGCAACAGTTTCATATTGTTTTGCTGCATTTCTGTTGCTTCAAAGCTCTGGGGAGTGAGTTGTGAGAACCTCAAATCCATTTTACAGCTGAAGGTCCTCCATTAGGCCGTTCTAGTTGGGGGAAGCCGAGAGCTAAACCCCAAAGTGAACTCCACAAAGTCCAGCTTTGTCTAAATCCTATCAAAACAAGGAGTTGAAAATTCCAGTTCAGTCGCTGCCCCCATCTCCCCACTTTCTTTATTTTGCTCTAAGAGGACTTTGTAATGGGTGATGCATTTGCTTTTTTGCCAGATTCCTTGTAACTTAAAACCAGTTGACTTCAGTCCGATTAATGTGTGTGGTGTCGACAGCCAGGGGTGTCTGAATCCATAGGAGCAAATGACCACAGTTCAAAAGATACCCCGGAAGGGGAAGTGTTAGTGCCACACACTTGAGTGTGAGTCGATGGCAAAAATCACACGTCAGGCTCCACAAAAGTGACCTTGGCTGAAGGCCATTGGCCCCAAACTGCTGGAACCGACGGGGTTTGCCTCTCTCACTGATTAAACCCTTCTTCCTTCAGGAAATCCTTCAGCTTTTGTTTATCTGGAGATTTCAGAGACAAATCTTTCCTTCCAAAAATCATGTTTGAGGTCTGCAGAGTCTGGACAAGAGGAAGCTTTGCGATGACTGTTACAATCGACCCTCCCCATGGACCACCCGGTCAGGGCTGGGCACCCTCATGATCACCCAGAGAATTCAGACGATGCACCTGCAGGGTACAAGGAATTGATGGTTACCAACGATAGGTCACTGAGGAGAAGCCAGCATCCTGGGGAGTCAGACCATTTCTGGAATTGACGATTACAAGGTGGAGTTATGCAAATTTGCCATTTTGATAGTTTAAAGATGGTCAAAGGGCAGTGTCACATGGTTGGATCCCATTCTACAGTATCTCCTCCATCTTACCATCATCTGGACAAAAGAGTGACCAGCCACCCTGATTTGCGTGGGACTGTCCCAGTTTTAGCCCCGAAAGCCCACTTCTAGGGAGACCCTTCTGTTTTGAGAAACCCGGGGACGCTCGTCACCCCGCTGGGTGAGCGGAATCAGACCCGTCTTGTAATGGAATCTTCAGGGCTTATTCGACTCTCGCTGTAAGACTGACGTCCACTTGCTGGCTGGACTGCTTGCTGGGCGGGCACTGGCTGAGCCCATTGGTCACAACCAGGTGAGCTCTCTGAAGGTGAGACCAGGAAAGAAAGTTGGGTGCTGCTGAGCCCCACAGCTGACGGTGCTGGGTGGACACAGGCACTAATCTTGCCTTAGGCTTCTCTCCCTGTGGATTGCTGCCCTTATGAACAGCTTTCTATTGGGGTTACTGGTACGTAATATTTTGCTTAAAAAGAACACTTGTCAGAACAATCAAACGATTCTTGCAAAGACAGCCAGGAACCTCCTGATTTGATTAGCTGTTATCCTCCCCCTGGGATGTGCTCTGGTCCCCAGTGGTTGTGAGAAGCCACTTCATAGACAGGGAGCATCTTTGTGGGAAGTCCATTTTACTTCAAGATTTAGGGAATTTTTCTCTGTTACGAAAGCAGACTTACAAAGAGGGAGGGTAGAATATTTTTATGAGCGTTAAATATAAAACATACAGAATGAACAATTTTGAAGTTACTTCAGGCTCTACCCCTAGGTTCTCAGCATAAAGTTTGAGGATCACAGGACCAGATTAAAGTACTAAACCATGGGAACCTGCTTTTACATATCATTCAGTTATCCTCAGAAATTGGTTTCATCCTAACTTTCTCTGTTAAAAAAATTTTTTTTTCATGTGGGTCACCAAGAATGTGGAATCCATTATTGTGGAGACAAGCAATTTTTTGTTAATATAATTATCTTCTAAAAAATATTTAATTTATTTATGGCTGCATTGGGTCTTTGTTGCTGCACGCAGGCTTTCTCTAGTTGCGGTGAGCGGGGGCTACTCTTGGTTGTGGTGCGTGGGCTTCTCACTGCGGTGGCTTCTCTTGTTGCGGAGCATGGGTTCTAGGTGCGTGGGCTTCAGTAGTTGTGGCACGCGGGCTTAGTTGCTCCGCGGCATGTGGGATCTTCCTGGACCAGGGCTTGAACTCGTGTCCCCTGCGTTGGCAGGCGGATTCTTAACCACTGCGCCACCAGGGAAGCCCGAGACAAGCAAAGAGTGTAGAGCACTGTGAGTGATCAGACAAATGATTACAATTTTCTGAATAGATTTTGGACACCAGCTTTTGAAAGCCTAGTAGAGGCTTGAATTCAGCTCTTTTTTATACGTTTTAGTCTGGTCTGGTTTCGTGTAGTTTGGTCTCTAACTTTATGTAAGTTGTCATTGTAATAAAATTCTCCCTAAACAACTAGAACACTTGGTTGATTTCAAATGACTAATTATTGTTATTATTATGTGAGAGCATGAAGGATGTTCTGTCTTAAAAATAAGGCATGGCAAAAAAATAATTGCCATGGTTTGCAATTCACATTGGATGGCTCCAAGTGGTTAAGAAGCAGGTGAGCACAAGATAGAAATCGCTTGTTAAAAAGAGGCTAGTTTTGTCCTTATCTTGGCTTGATCTGGTAGAAAGTATTATTTAGGGCTGTGTGTTAGCAGTTGAGTAGAAACTAGGAGTTGGGCTTAATTTCAGTTACTAGTTCAGCTGGCCAAGCCATTAGCCTGGCATTTTGAAGCTTGAGTGTCAGAAACTACGGCTATCGCCCATAAGGGCAGTGTGGCTTCCAAGTCCAAAATGATGAAGATTCTGTGATATTGACAGGACATGGTGGAGACCTCCTCTCAGCTGCCTGAGTCTTTGGGAGGATGTTGTTTAAATGGATTTATGCTTTTAAATGTCTTCGACTGTTTTGATGAGGTGGCCTTGGCAAATAAGTTTATTTTTATTTATTTATTTTTTTGCGGTATGCGGGCCTCTCACTGCTGTGGCCTCTCCCGTTGCGGAGCACAGGCTCCAGACACGCAGGCTCAGCAGCCGTGGCTCACGGGTCCAGCCGCTCCGCGACACGTGGGATCTTCCCGGACCGGGGCACAAACCTGCGTCCCCTGCATCGGCCAGCAGACTCTCAACCACTGAGCCACCAGGGAAGCCCAGCAAATAGATTTTTGTTTGTTTCTTTTCTTCCCCTGGGTAAAGATTTTTATAGTCTTTGAATCATTCAGTTTTGTGATCATTGTCTTTGTCAGGAGAGAGAAAGTTGATAGATAATATGTACCCTTAACATTTTCTCCATTCTAAACGGGCATTTTGCTGTAATTTTGTGTTTTGTATTGAGTTTTAAGTGACAGTGCCATTATGTAAGTTAGTAAGTGTTCAACAAAGATCAAGAACTAAGTTAGATTCAAGCTCACCAGGACAGAATTGTTATTTGAAATTCAAGTTATGGATATTTTCCTTTGATTTTTATGGATTTTGCCATTTGTAAACATGGAACATTTCAATACTCATCTCCTCAGTAAGAGATGATAAAGCATATGAAACGTTTTAGCAACGCAGGAGGCTATATTTCCTCTCTTTTTTTTTTAAAAAAATGGGGGTGTTTTATTTATAGGTAATCAAAGGAGATTCCCTATTATCACAGAGGGGTATGGATAGATTATCAATTTTTTTTTTTTTTTTTTTTTTTTGCGGTACGCAGGCCTCTCACTGCTGTGGCCTCTCCCGTTGCGGAGCACAGGCTCCAGACGCGCAGGCTCAGCAGCCATGGCTCACGGGCCCAGCTGCTCCGCGGCATGTGGGATCTTCCCGGACCGGGGCACGAACCCGTGTCCCCTGCATCGGTAGGCAGACTCTCAACCACTGCGCCACCAGGGAAGCCCTATTATCAAATCTTTTGAGTATGAACTCGGAAGGAATCGTGAGGCAGTACGTTGGTATAGAGTTGTATATCTGAGAAAGAAAAATGTAAAAGAGAATGACTTCTAATTAGAAAAGTTACCACTTACCCAACAAAAAAGAGATCAGAGCCATCCAAGATCGTTGCACACTTGAGTTTCTATTATTTTGCACATAAATCTAGGGAATTAGATGAAATTTAAACGAATGAGAAAAGCAGAGGAAGTGGATTGGAATGGTGACCATACCTGCTATCCTGTGGGTGCAGTAAGAGGGTGTGTGTCTGAAGACCTCCAACAGAAGCTGCTGGAATTCCTCGGATCAGATTAAGAGACGAGCAAACTGCTCCAGAGTCTGAGAGAATCTGGCTTTGAATCTGGGCTCTACCATTTGTGCGTTATATGAATTTGAGCAACTTACTTAACTTCTTTGAGACTCAGTTACCTCGTCCATAAACTGAGCACGAACAATATGTACCTTGAAGATTTTTTGGAGAGAATCAAATTGAGTAACAACTGTCACACCCATACGCTGATTTCTGACACACATGGGGCTCACAGCCATTAGGGAATATCACCGTACAACTACACCAGCTCCTAAGGGGTAAACCCTGACACCAACCACGGTGCCTCCGGAGGAAATAAAAGAGTCTCCTCCCTCCAAAACCAACCATTCTCAACTTTTAAACCTTTCTTTATATTACTCAATCTAACAGTTATTTATAGCTGATAGAGAGGTAATTAAAATACTCCAAAATCTTAAATTATCTTGGTGTTAAAACAAAAAAACCAATAGTGACAGTAGTAAAAATGTAACAGGTGAACACTGGCCTTTGGTTAACTCTGGTGAACTTTACGGGGTGTTAGAGGGATAGGGCTTTAGTATTAATCATTATTAACTACTCTGTGTACTAGTCTTGTTTCCTTCAGGAAAGGAAACCAGGTAGAAATTTGAACAGGGAACGTTTAAGGTAAAGAATAGTAACTGTAACGAGGGATTGGGGTATGAGATGGGCAAGTAGGGAGGGAAGAGAACTCTAAAGGATGTAGGAGCAGCCACTACCTCCCAGGCCTGTGATGCACACCCAGGAAGGGCTGAGACCCAGACCTCACCAGGGAGGGCACAGCCCTGGCTGACTGGATGGCAGACAGGTCACTGTGGTGCGGGCACTGGCAGAACTTGCTGGAAATCCATGCTCTGGACCTCGCCCCAAATCTTTCCTCTAGGAAAGCTGTGTGGCAGAACGCTGCGTGTGGGGGACATCTCCCCGGGGTCACTGAGCCTAGGCCACAGAACTGCTACTGGGTACAGCACAGACTACGCTGCAGGAGCCCGAGGAAGCAGGAAGCACAGCCCTCCTGTCCTGTTTCCCCAGTGGCCTTCACTGACAAAGCTTAACAGCACACCAGCCGGCAAAGCTGGACTATTTCAGCGGCTCAGAACCGCTTTCACAGAACAGGCCAAAAGGGTGGATTTGGAGCTGAGGGCCAGTGAAGGGATAACTTCACCATCAGAGAAACAGCTTTGCAGGAAGATAGATGAGACACATGCAAATGAGAGAAAAAGTGGTACAAAGCTCAGGAGAGCTTAGCCCTCCCTCCTTACAGAGAGCCTGCACCGTCTTGGTTTTTCTGGGTATTTGCTTTCCCTATGGACTGGGGGTGTGAAGTTTGAACAGAAGGCCATCCGTTGTAAGAAGCAACTTCATGAAACTGGGTTACAGCTATAAAAATATTGGTGTCATTATTCGTCGTGCTACGGCGTGCATCCACATGGGAAGTCTGCGGGGTTTTCTCTCTGGTTGCACCCCTCTTGAGAAGCAGGTGTTGTTTCCCTTAAGATGTGAAAAGCAGTGGGGCG